>NC_042615.1:88314611-88617186 GCF_901001135.1 Rhinatrema bivittatum | reverse complement strand
AGCCACTGCTATTAATTGCATCAGTAACATGGGGTCTTCTTAGTGTTTGGGTAATTGCCAGGTTCTTGTGGCCTGGTTTTGGCCTCTGTAGGAAACAGGATGCTGGGCTTGATAGACCCTCGGTCTGACCCAGCATGGCAATTTCTTATGTTCTTATGTTCTTAAGTAATATGGCTGGTGGCGGGGAGAGGGGGCAGGCAGTACCTCCTTGATGACATGACTGACCAGCTGAGACGGCAGCCACATAGGGGCTAAGGAATGCTTGTTCCACTACAATGGTAGCCAGCCCCCTGATGAGGTGCATTAGTGCCCCCTGGGCCAGGTATTCTAGGCAGTTGCTTGCCTCTTCTGACAGCCCTGGTTCTCCCTTCTTTTCCCCCTTCCCTGTCCAGTATACTTCTGACCTTCTGAGATCATGAGTGAAAGAGAAAGGGAGTATTTATGAGTGAGTGTGTTTGGGTGTAACAGAATGAATGTGTATAGAGAGGGACACAGGGAAAAGTTTGTGCTACCCACCACTGCCCCCTTATAATGCACAAGAAAATGAAATGAGAAGCAGCTGAGTGGCAGGGGGCCCCTTTCATTGCCCTGAGAGGCTGTATGAGAAATTGTTGCCTGTGTGCAGTCTGTCAATTCATTTTCAGCCTTTAATGCATACACAGATACAATGATTAGGCAGTTCCCTGGCAGGATCTAAAATTTATGCAAATGAGGGACACCATGTCTCTTCTCCCCACCCCCATTCCTCAAGTGTCCAGTCTTGGTCTGTGGAAATGTTGGCAACCCTAGCTGCGGCCCAAACAGAAGCTTGTAGGGCTAGGAGAGAGGCCTGCAAAGCCGTAGCAGAGCCCATCCTGCCGTGGCTGGAAGAAAGCCGTTCCAGGGCCGGGAGAGAGGCCTGCAAGGCCGCAACAGAGCCCATCCTGCCACGGCTGAGAGACAGCCATTCCGGGGCTGGGAGAGATGCCTGCAAGGCCTCAACAGTGTGTATGCTTCTGTGTGTGTGTGTGAGAGAGAACACCTGCACTGTATGTATAAGTCAGCCTGCATGAGGTAGTGTGTAAGAATCTAAATGTGTGCATGAGAGAGTGAGTGAACATGTGTGTGTCAGAGCCAGCATGTATATGAGCGCAACAGAGCCTGCATGTGTGTGTGAGATCATGCATGTGAATATGAGAGCGAGAGAGCCTGCGTATGTCTGAGAGACTGTGTATGCATGAAAGAGCAAGACAGCCTATATGTGTCTATGAGAGTCTGTGTGTATGTGAAAATGAGAGAGACTGCGAGGGTGTGTGAGAGAAAGAGAGCCTGTGTATGTGACAGCATATATGTGAGTGACAGTGAGCCTGTGTATATGACAGTATATGTGTGTGTGTGGGGGGGGGGGGCTGGAGAGAGGATAAAAATTGAGAAGCCCCCCTTCCCCAATCCACAACAATCTAAGGGTGACTGGAAATCAAAAGATCCTAGGTATGGAATGCTGGAGATTTTTAATCCTATTATTTTAAATTTCATGTGTCTGCTGTTTGAAATATTTGAAATTTGGGAAATATTTTTTAAAAAGTGAGTCATTTTAATTACTGAATGTTCATTGGCTGTTGCCTGCTTGACGTATTTATTTTTTTATCACTATGGTTTTAATATTATGAATGATGTTTTGTATTTCTTGTCTTTATTGTTTAATGTTTTATGAGGAATGATGATATTTCTGCTTTTCCGTTGTTGCACTGTATAATAACCACGATAAAATTGGCCCAAAAGTCAAATTTTATTATTACTAATCGCCACCAATTCTAGGGTAATAAATGCAATTAGTTTTGTAGGACCAATATGCAAAGAGTCTGTATATCAATCAGACCCACCATGGTAAGGTCACATTACTTTATTATATATCTCAACTATTTTTAGTATTTTTTCTTTGTTACTTAAAATTATGCCATATTGCCACGGGAACTTAAATAGAAAAGGTCTAATCAACCATTGTAGATAAGTATTCCAGACGTCAAAATGCAAAAATTTTACTCCATTATAACGGACAAAGTCCTAGGACTTAGCTTGTAACAAAGTCCTGACGCGATCGCGTTTCGAACCTCACGGTCCTGCTTCAGAGGGAATCATCAACTCCACGCCTTCTTCCAATTTTTTCTTTTGTGGCATCAATGGTGGCTTTATTATGGTCCTTCCTCAGCAGTCTGAATTCAGACTCGCAAATTCGAAAAACATGGCGAACCAACATGGCTTATGAACCTCCTCTGGAGGTGACGTCAAATATTGAAGTTTCCAATATAGACGTCTCTTCTCTTATGTGACGGCAGGTAGAGAAACTCTCTGTAGACTCACACAGTCTTCAACCAAGTCTGCTGGATGGTTTCTTCTCTATCTGCCGTCACATGAGAGAAGAGATGACCATATTGATTTCGGAGCGGCCTCGGAGGGAACGGAGGCCGGCTTCGCGGCTCGGTGCGCGCAGGCTGCCGATTTTGCTCAGCCTTGCGCGCGCCAATCCCGCGTACTCTTGTTTGCGCATGGTGCGTGAACAAAAGTACGCGTGTGCGTAATTTTGTAAAATCTACCCCTCTGTGTGTGGGTGTGTTTTTGTGTCTGAGAAAGAATATGTGTCTTTGTGGGTGTCAATGTGCATGTGCCAATAAAGTTTCTGCAATCTAAAAATCTGTTTATGATTGACCATGTGTGTGGCTGGCAGTGTCATTACTTGCAACTGATTCAAGAAGCAGACTGAGAATCCAGGATATATCTCTATAAGAGAGATAAGCAAATGTGTAGGGGTCCCAACCAATTTGCATGGATGGTACAGAGGCTGCAGTTCTGCTCACCCCTGATCTAAAATGTCCTCAACTTCTTAGTTATTTAGAAAAGATGACGTTTATTTTGGAGATATTTTGGCTCAATGCTACTAGGTTCCAGGGTTGACTTGGCGTGCTTTTGGGAGCTGTTGACACATGTACTGCAGGGAAAGTGCATGAGGGCGATAGATACCCCATCGGCCAGTTTTGAAAGAATCCCCCGAGCTGATATTTTCCTGCAGTTCGCCCCTGGCAAACTACTCTATCTTTCCTGGTAATGCCATCTTTTGCTCATTGAAATTCTGACCTGAAGAAGAGAAAATTAACACTGGGATGTCAGTCAAGGAATGTATTAACTTAGTCCAATAAAAATATATCACGATATATATATATATATATATATATAATTTGTATTTGTTAAATTTTATTTCTTTAATTCTATGTTTCATCTAATGAAAATTTAAATGTTGCCCTCTAGTGGTGGAACATATTATGTTACAATGTAAAATTCCGTTTTAACCACAAATCATTAACGGTATGATACTTAAGGGTTCTTTTTATGTATCCAAATCAGTTGACCATTCCTGTGTTTTATATTCATAAAATAAAGTATGGTTTTATGTCTGTCATACTGAACAAAACCACAGTTTTAGTGGTGAAGACTAAAACTGTGAAGGATTTCAAAGGGGCATGGGTTAAACACTGTGGATCCCTAAAAGGCTAGAGGATGGGAATAAATAAAAAATCTAAACTGGCACGGAGCGGAAGTTACTACCCTTAAGAGAAACATGGGTGTAACCTGCATGGAGCGGCAGTTACTACTCTTAAGAGAAACATGGGTGTAACCTGCACGGAGCGGCAGTAACTACCCTTAAGAGAAACATGGGGGTAACCTGCACATAGCGGCAGTAACTACCCTTAAGAGAAACATGGGGGTAACCTGCACGGAGCGGCAGTTACTACCTTGCAAAGCTTGCTGGGCAGACTGGATGGACCATTGTGGTCTTTTTCTGCCGTCATTACTATGTTACTATGTTTAGATTCAAAGGACTGTAAACTGTAGATCTTTTGCTCTTGCACTTAACAAAGTCATTGCTCAAGCTAAGCTGGAATTTTCTCAGTGAATATTACCTCTGCTAAAATTTTCACAGAAGAACTGTTTTGAGTAGTAAAGAACTTGGTGGAGTTACCCTCCAATACGTCTTATCATTCAGCCATCCAGCAGGTAGTTTTAGAGGTGATTTTTATTCTATCCCCAGTACCCATGTGCAATGAAATTCCCCAAGGGTCTATTTTATCTCCCCTGCTTTTTAACATTTAAATAAAGCCACCTGCAGATCTGATACAAGGTGCTGAGCCTACACTTTCAAATGTATGCAGATGACATGCAAGTACATGCAGATTATAAAACTGACAATGATTACCACAAATAGAGTTACTGGAAAAGGGATCACAGGAAATTAGAAAATGGTTGCTTAGCAACAAACTCCTTTTAATTAATTAATGTAATTGTTTTTATATCAGCTTGAGCTCTGTGTTTCTCCGTCACCGGTCCATGGACTAGCAGCCATCCGCTGAAGCATTTCTGCCGGCTCACAGAGAATGAGGAGGACGTAAGACCTGCCCTGCAGCCGCACACGCTGCACCTCTCCCTGCACCACAGCCAGAAGAAACATTTTCTAAGCTTCCCCCTGCCTACAGATCTTTTTTGTTAATGAGCAAGAAGCAAGAAAGCGATAGGGCTACCTTAGGCCCTGACTGTGGTGCAGACATTAACTCAGTCTCACACCAGTTCAGGACTGGCCCCAACTGGAAGCAAATTTCTATGGGGCAAGGGTATTAACTGTAGTCGTGTTGATAGCTGGCAGAGGGGAGGGGAGAAAGAGGAAGGGATTACTTTTTTTTAACTTTTTATTTAAGAAAATGGCATACACGTGAAGTATTGAACAGTACAATCCCAATAAGAACATAAGAAGTTGCCATACTGGGTCAGACCAAGGGTCTATCATGCCCAGCATCCTGTTTCCAACAGTGGAAAATCCAGGTTACAGTACCTGGTAAATACCCAAACATTAAATACATCCCATGATACTAATGCTGGTAATACGCAGTGGCTATTCCCTAAATCAACTTGATTAATAGCAGTTTATGGACTTCTCCTCCAAAAACATATCCAAATCTTTTTTAAACCCAGCTATGCTAACTGCCTTAACCACATCCTCTGGCAATGAATTCCAGAGCTTAATTGTGTGTTGAGTGAAAAATAATTTTCTCTGATTTGTTTTAAAAGTGCTACTTGCTAACTTCATGGTGTCCCCTAGTTCTTCCATTATCTGAAACAGTAAATAACTGATTCACATTTACCCGTTCCTTTTAGGATTTTATAGACCACTATCTTATTCTCCCTCAGCCGTGTCTTCTCCAAGCTGAACAGCTCTAACCTCTTTAGCCTTTCCTCACAGGGGAGCCATTTCATCCACTTTACCATTTTGGTCGCCCTTCTCTTAACCCTCTCCAGTGCAACTATATCTTTTTTGAGATGCAGCAATCAGAATTACACACAGTACTCAAGGTTTGGTCTCACTATGGAGAGATACAGAGGCATTATGGCATTCTCCGTTTTATTCACCATTCCCTTCCTAATAATTCCTGTTTGCTTTTTGACCACCGAGCCTACAATTTCAATGCAATACACACTTTGACACCTAGATCTTTTTCTTGGGTGGTAACTCCTAATATAGAACCTGTAACTACAACATGGGTTATTTTTTCTTATATGCATCACCTTACACTTGTCCACATTAAATATAATCTGACATTTGGATGACAATCTTCCAGGCTTTCAAGGTCCTCCTGCAATTTATCACAATCCACTTGTGATTTAAGTACTCTGAATAATTTTGTGTCATCTGCAAATTTGATTACCTCACTCATCGTACCCTCCCCCCCCCCCCGGATCTCCTGTGCCGTGGGCCCCGATGCTCTCCCTGCGGGGCCACTGGCTCACACATTCAATCTCTCCAACACATGCACATTCACACATATTCATACACACACACTTTCTTTCCCACATGCTCTCTCTCCCCCACACCCTCACTCTCCCCCACAAGCTCTCTCATACACGCATACTTGCCCACTCCTCTACATGCTCTCACACAATCACACTTTCTCTTTCCCCCAAATGCTCTCATACACACACACATGCTCTGTCCCCTACAAGTTCTCCCACACATACATGCTCTCTCCCACACACACACACACACACACACACACACACATGCTCTCTCCTTTCAGAGGCTCTCACCCCCACAAACTCTCTCTTCCCCACATGCTCTCTCTCTCTCTCACACACAGTTTTCCCCTCACATGCTCACTCCCTCACATGCTTTTGCACACACATACACACATACTTTCTCTTTCCCACCTGTTCACACAGACACATGCTCTCTCTCTTCCCCGCATGCTCTCTCACACATACACACACATGCTCTGTCTCCCCATATGCTCCTACACACACATGCACTCACACATGCTCACATGCAGACACTCTTTTTTTTTCCTTCACTCCTAAGAACAGGCAACAGCAGTTTTCTTCTTGGACTTCCAAACATCAGGAGGCCTCGACTCTCTTCCTTGGTGAGCAGGCACAGCTCCTGTCCTTGACCACACAGGCCGTTTACTGTTGCTCCTCTTTTCTGCCGCGCGGCCCAATCAATGTTGCCTCTCTTCAGCCACATGGCCTTGTCGATGGCCCAGCTGCTGATGCTGCCTCTCTACAGCTGCAAGGCAGGATGGACTCCCCCAGCCACCGCAGGCCTCTTCCTCTACTGCCACCAGGCGGGATTGCGCCCCCAGTGGCCTTAGCCTTTTCTTCTTTGGGCAGGATGGAATACCCTGCTCCCTTAGCTCCCCTACAGCCTGGCACCCAGGGGCATTGGCCCCCTAGCCCCCCTCGCTCACCACTGGTCTGAATGCATTAAAGATGAACTGGACAGCCGAGACTTGCTGCTACGTTGGAGGGATTAATCAGTCTGTCAATCCACTTGGACCTCCGATTCCAGAAACAGGCCCAAGAGAAGGTCTTGTTTCAATATCCCATTTGTCTTGCCCCCAGCTTTCAGTGCCCTGTGACTACCACCTGAACCAGATTCTTCGCAGGAAGAGTCCATGCAGGTGGATCGCTTCAAGTTGTCTCCAGAAGAGAAGCAGAAGCACAGACGCCTCAATCCGCGCCTGTACTGTGCTGCCCCTATCGCACAGTGATAAACAGTGACTATTTCCTAAGTCTGCTTGGTCAAAAAACCAGACTTGGATCCATCTGAACCGGCCAATTATCGTCCTGTCTCGAACCTCCCATTCGTGTCAAAAATCATAGAAAAAGTGATAAACAAACAACTCATGGACTATCTAGACGATAACCGATTATTATTTCTGTCACAATACGGTTTTCGTAAGCTCCATAGTACTGAAACGCTGCTAGTATCCCTCTCAGACTCTATTCTAAAAACACTTGATTCTGGTCATTCATACATTCTTGCCCTACTTGATATCTCTTCGGCATTTGACACGGTCAATCATAATATCCTTCTATCCCTCCTCTCTCAAATCGGCATCACTGGCACTGCACTAAATTGGATCCAATCTTTTCTGACAGACAGGACATACAGTGTCAAGTTGGGATCCCAAATATCTAAACCAAGAAATCTGCTACAAGGTGTACCACAAGGCTCCTCGCTATCATCAACACTGTTTAACATTTACTTAGCACCTCTCTGTCGACTCCTAGCAAAACTAAAACTCCACCACTTCATATATGCCGATGACGTACAGATTCTTATCCCTATTAATGATTCCCTCTCTAATGCCCTGAAAACCTGGGAATCAGCACTAACTGAAATAAAAAAGCTTCTCACTGAAAACTTCTTAGCTATAAACACTACCAAAACAGAACTCATCATCATCTCGCCACACAATAATATCCCCTCCAGTACTTCCCACCAACCTACTTCAATTCTTCCCCTACTACAGCAAGTCCGCAGTCTTGGCGTTATTATTGACAACCATTTCACTTTAAAGAAATTCATCTCAGCTACAATAAAAAATGGTTTTTTCAAACTTCACACACTAAAAAGAATTAAACCTCTTCTACATCCACAAGATTTCCGGACGGTATTGCAAGCTACCATACTACCAAAAATTGACTACTGTAACGCAATACTATTAGGTCTCCCTAAAAACTCAATTCAACCTTTACAGATGTTACAGAATGCAGCAGCTCGATTAATCACCAATACCCATCTCCATGATCACATAACACCTGCTCTCATGTTCTTGCATTGGCTCCCAGTAGCTTCTAGAATTACCTTTAAAGTCCTCTCCCTCATACATAAATCGATCTATAACCAAGAGATGCAATGGTTCTCAGAGCAGTTTGTGTTCCATTCTTCTAAGAGACCCATAAGACATATCCATCAAGCTAAATTAGCAGCCCCGCCAACAAAAAACATCAAACACGTGACCACAAGAGACTGTGCTATCTCCATAGCGGGAATCAACTTATGGAACAAGATGCCCACTGACCTACGCCTGGAGCCCTGCCATAAGAAATTCAAACAAGGACTCAAAACGTGGTTATTTGAACTAGCATTCACACAATGATATCCGTTTAACTGAAATGCCATTCAATTCTCCACCCTCTCCCCATGCCCTGTTTCCCACCCTAACCACATGCCCTCCTCAATCTCCTTCTTCACCTTACATGCCCCCCCTTCCCTTATGATATTAATTAGCTTTAAATAACAGAAATATCCTCGGTACAATATAGTAGTTGTATCCATTCTCAGAACCTGTTTTGTATTAGATACTATTTAGTTTTTTTTTTAAGGTTTAATAATTACATCAA
Source organism: Rhinatrema bivittatum (assembly GCF_901001135.1). Taxonomy (NCBI): domain Eukaryota; kingdom Metazoa; phylum Chordata; class Amphibia; order Gymnophiona; family Rhinatrematidae; genus Rhinatrema; species Rhinatrema bivittatum. The sequence continues at coordinate 88,608,480 of NC_042615.1, read as the reverse complement.
TATTTTAATTGCATGTTATACATTATTGGATGGTCCACAGTCTGTCCAGCCTGTTTTCTGTCAAAACTGTTATATCGATTTTAGTATATGTAATACCTATTAATAATGTCAATGTAAAGCCTGTTGCTAAGTTATTGTTAAATGTAAACCGCGGTGATGTATCTCTTTACGTACTGCGGTATATAAAAACCCTTAAATAAATAAATAAATAAATAAATAAATAAATAATAAAGTTTATGGTCTTCTCCAGGAACTTGTCCAAACCTTTTCTAAAACCCATCTATGTTAACTGCCTTAACCGCATCCTCCTGCAATGAATTCCAGAACTTAATTGTTTGTAGAATGAAAAACAATTTTCTCCAATTTGTTTTGAATGCTCTATTTGCTAACTTCATGGAGTGTCCCCTAGTCTTTGTATTTTTTTTAGAGTAAATAATCAATTTACATTTACCCGTTCTATACCACTCTGGAAAAAATGACACCCCCTCCCCCAGTGAAGGGAGAGTTTCCTATAATGAACAGTGATAAAAATACATTTCATCCAAAACAAATTCAAATTATATACTGCTAAAAAATACAATAATCAAAACCATATGCTGCAGTTGAGTCTCATTCCCACTATCAGTGGGATTAGACCACTTATGTCAGGCAGATACAAAGTACAGTATACTAATAAACACAATAAAAGTAGTTACAAAATAACATAAATAATTACCCCATCAAATAAACCCAAAACATTTTATACACTACTTTCTTCCCAGCACCTAAAATAATAAACATTTGACTTTATTCCATTGGGATTTGCCCTCAAAGCTCCAAACATTCCTCAGTTGTTTCCTAAGGAGTTGCACAAGGGACAGCTCCCTTTGAGTTGCCTCTTCAGAAATATCCCTCCCCACAACAGACCACCTTTGAAGGTCTCTCGTGAGAAGTGGATAATTTTGTCTGAAGTATATAGGTTCAGCCTATCTCTGAGATATTTTGTGTCAGACCAAAGATCCATTAAGCCCTGTATCCTGTTTCCAACAGTGGCCAGTGCAGGTCACAAGTACCTGGCAGCAGGGGCGGATTGACCTATCGGGGGATCGGGCTTCCCCCGGTGGGCCGGTCACTCCTATCACGTGATTTTTTTTTTGTATTATAAAGTTTCCAAACAAAGTATTAGGGGGCGCCGTGAGCAGTGGTATCGCGAGGGGAACCAATGCCCTCGGGCGCAAGAAGGCTCATGCGGCCACTGAGCAGCGACAGACAGATGGGCAGGGCCATGGTTAGGCTCACGTCACCACGGCCCGAAGAAAAAGATCGCGTTTAAACGTGCCGATGCTCCTCCTCCTTCCTGCCTGTGCGGCCCTGGAAGTAAACGTTGCCGGAGCCGCGTGGGCAGGAAGGAGGAGGAGCATCAGCGCATGTAGAAGAGGAGCAGCATTTGCGGGCCGCCGCGAATAATCTCAGCAGGCGGAGAAGAGGAAGAGGCCTGGTAGCAGGGCCGCTGCGGCCCGAGAAGAGGAAGAGGCCCGGTAGCAGGGCCGCCGCGGCCTGAGAAGATCAGGGCCGTTGCAGAGCCCATCCTGCAGCGACCCGCGAAGAGGAGACACAGAGGTGAGAGAGAGGCTGAGGGTCTGTAGAGTGTGTGTGTGTGTGTGTGCGTGTATGAGATGAGTTGAGAAATTGTGTGTGGGAGTGAGGATCTGAATGTTTGCAGAGACAGCATGTGAGAGCCTGTGTGTGTGAGAGAGAGTCAGACAGCATGTGAGAGTGAGAGCCTGTGTGTATGAATGATTGTATGAGACACAGCATGTGACAGTGAGAGCCTGTGCTTGAGCAAGACAGCATGTGGGAGTGAGAGAGAGCCTGTGTGTGTGAGAGTCAGACAGCATGTGCCAGTGAGAGACTGTGTGTATGAATGATTGTATAAGAGAGAGCATGTGACAGTGAGAGCCTGTGCTTGAGCAAGACAGCATGTGGGAGTGAGAGAGAGCCTGTGTGTGTGAGACTCAGACAGCATGTGCCATTGAGAGACTGTGTGTATGAATGATTGGATGAGAGAGAGCATGTGAGTGAGAGCCTGTGTGCATGAATGATTGTATGAGAGAGAGCATGTGACAGTGAGAGCCTGTGTGTATGAATGATTGTATGAGACACAGCATGTGACAGTGAGAGGCTGTGTGTGTGTGTGTGTGTGTGTGTGTGTGTGTGTGTGAGAGAGAGAGAGAGAGAGAAAGCATGTGAGAATGAGAACCTGAGTGTGTGTTTGAGGGAAGAAGATGGAGAGAAAAGAAATAGAAAAAAAGACAATATAAAGGAAATGGAAAAAAAATAATAAAGGGAAGGTGATAAAAAAAAAAGCCTGTGACCAACCGATTAGAAAACTAAGATCAGCCAGCAAAGGTAAAAAAAAAAAAAATTACTTTTTAGTGATTGGCACATGTAATCTTTGGGAATGTGCAAAAATAGCACTTTCTCTATGCGGATTTCACAATGTATGAGATCAGCATGGAGAAAGTGGAAGTCCACGGGGCCTGCACAGAGGAGGCAGCACAATGGGCTTCAGTGTCAGTAGCAGCAATCGGCACCTCCCCAATAGCCATGTGGAAGTAGTGACAGTGGCAGCAGAGGAATGAGAGAGGTTCCGAGGTTGTTGGCAAAAGAAAGAGAGGGTCTGCCTTTAGAGTGTGCATGTGTATGAATGGGACTCGGTGTATGTGTGTGAATGCATGGGTGCCTGCCTGGGGGTCTGTGTGTGAGAATGAATGTGTGCATGCCTGGGGGATGGGAAGGGAGTGGTGTGAAAATGAATGGGAGCCTGCCTGGGGGTCAGTGTGTGTGTGTGTGTGTGTGTGTATGTGAGTGTGAGAGCATGAGTGTGTATGAGAAAATCCAAGGAAGTAAGAGTTTGTGTGTGTGTGGGGGGGGGGGGGGGGGGGGGGGGGGGAGTGTCTTAGAGCCTGAGAGTGTGTCAGTGTCAGTGAGAGCGAGAGGTTATGGTGGGTATAAGAGCATGAATGTGTATGTATGTGACAGTGTATGTGTGAGAGAGAATGGACATGTGAGTATTTGTGAGAGAGAGAGAGAGGATAACCTCCTAATCCTCGACAATATCAGGGTGACTGGAAATAAAGAGCTCCCACAGAAGGGGACAGCAGAGGCTTTTTAAAATCCTTATTAGTTCTAATTATTGAATGTTATTTGATATATGTGCTGTTTTGAAATATTTTATTAGTGTTTGGGACATTGTAAAAAATGTATATGATTTTAATTAATAGAAATTCTATTTATCAGTAGTTTTAAAATATTATTTTATTATGGTTTTACTATTATAACTGATGCTTTATGTTTCTTGATTTTATTTGTTTTATGAGGAATGGTGGTTCTATTTTTCTATTGTTAATACAAGGAGTCTGGCTTCTTGCAGTTTCCATTTCAGTTTTTGTCATTTGTGCTACTTCATTTTGTATTCTGTATTTGGTGAGAGTTTGTGTTCTGCATGCAAAGACTGAGATGAAGCATTCTTTTAGCATGTGGTGTTTCTGTAGGGATCTGTAGTAGCTTGGCCTGTTCTGTTTTCCTGATAGGAGATGTATTGATATTTTAGATTCTGGTGTAATATTTGTGGTATTCTTTTTCATAGGTGGGGTTGTTATTCTTTGAGTGTTGGCAAATAGTACTGTGTTGATATGGGAGGACCATACTGAAATATAAGGGTGTGTACATATATATGTAAATTATATGTAAATTATATATGTAAATTATATTGTATATGTAATTGGGTACCCATGGGCCAATATGGAGAAAAATCCCCCGGACCACTATTTTCCCACAATCCGCCCCTGCCTGGCAGGATCCCAAAAAGTTGATATATTCCATGCTGCTTATCCTAGAGATAAAGAATGATTTTTTCATGTCCACCTTAATAATGGTTTATGGACTTTTCTTCCAGGAATATGTCTAAATCTTTTTTAAACCCACCTATTATGCGTTGAGTAAAAACATATTTTCGCTTATGTGTCTTAAATGTATAACCTAGTAACTTCATTGAATGTCCCCTAGTCTTTGTACCTTTTGAAAGAGCACACAACCGATTCATGTTTACCTGTTCCACTGCACTCATTATTTTATAGATCTCTGTCATATCTTGTTACGGGACTGGGCCGTGTCCCGGTCCCTCCTCTTACCTCCAGGCCGGCCCGGCCCGCACGGACATCCTATCGGCCACGTAGGCCTGATTCTCGGCCTGCCGCAGCTCTCCCTGTAGGAGGGAGATGCCGCCGGCCCGACGAGCTTGGCCCCGCCCCCGAGGCGCGCGCGCGTCCAGGGGCTGGAGTTTTAAAGGGGCCAGCGCGGGAAAACCTGTGAGGAAGTCCAGAAAAGGCAATACTGTTCTGTGAAAAGGAAGTTCTAGACAAGGTGGGGAGGGAGTCAGAATATGAAACTAGAGAGGGTAAATTCAGGAATAACTTAATAAAGCATTTCTTCACAGAAAGGGAACAGACTCTGGGATTTTTTTTTTATAAAATTGGATTGTTGGTGGGGAAGTGGGTGTACAGCTGGAGATCAAGGCAAATTTAGTAAGAAGAAAGAATTGGCTTTGCCATTGTTATCTGCTATTGTCTTCTAAGTTTCTGGCCACTGAGTTTTAGCAATTTTCATTTTCAAACAAAATGCATTATCCCTTTGTTGTGGCATGATTACTGCCGCTTTGAAGTACTTAATGAACTGTAAATCGGAAAGCACTTAAAGCAACTACAAAGCAATTTATTATACTATGAAGAAAAGACATCAAAGACAACAGAATATGACTAACTGTTCAGATTAAGCAAATCAGGTCACCTGATTAATGTAATTTCTTATCTTGCCAACCAAATGGAAAAAGACATCTAAATCAGTCAGTGTAATATTCATTGCAGGGAAGGTCTAGTTAATTTAGGACAGAGTTAACAACTGGATAATGTATCTGCCTAACTTTTGTTGGAAATGTATGTACAGTAAGATGTCGAACAGTAGGAAAGTAATTTGCAATCTCTATTGTAGGAGTGGCCAACTACAGTCTTCAAGCTACAAATAGACCTGATTTTCAGGATGTCCATAATGAATATGCATGAGATAGATTCAGCTCTTGAGGTCCAGAGTTGGCCACCATTGTTAAACTGTTTTGTCTTGAGCTACAATGTGATAATGTTCTTTTACAAAGGAATACACTGATACTTTGAATAGAGAAGTTTCAGAGTGAATACACACTATTTGAAAACCTCAGAGAGAGAGATTTGGTGAAAAAGAGTAAAGAGGAAATTAACCCCAATGAACTCTGGCTTTAAAAAAGATTTGAAAAGTTTGGTGACCGTGCTTTAATCCCAATAAATGCTAAATCATGTATTTGGAGATGCAGAAATCCAAGGACTACATATCACTGTCAAAGAGAAAAACTAGCAGTCACCAAATAGAACAGGGACTTAATAATCTTTTCTGATGATTTTAGGGCAAGCCTTGACACATATTTATTAAGAGTATGACTCATGTCTTTTCACTGGTAACCTAAGGCAAGTTTCATGCAGGTACACTAGGTAATGTCCCTGTCCTCAGAGGGCATAAAATCCAAGGGCCTGATTTACTAAGGCTTTTCTCCCATTCTGAACCTATAGGAAAAACGCATAGCAAATGACCCCCTACGGGCAACAGAGGGTGATGTGACTTGCCCAAGGAGAATCAGCAGCATTTGAACCCTAGCTTCCCTGATTCTCAGTCTATTGCTCTAACCACTGGGCTACTCCTCCATTAACTGTTCCCCTCAGTTCACTTATTAACCCAAGGGAATCGATGCTGTGAGCTCGATGGCCTCGCAAATACTAAGGAAGATGAGCCTCGCTAGCGCCCATTAACATCGATGGTATAGGCACCCCAGTGGGGCCTCCAATGGGGGCCTCCAATGCTGAGATCATTGGCAGCCATGTTCCAATAGCCGCAGGCCATGAAGACACAGCACAGAGCTCCTCAGAACCTTGTAGAAGACACCATCAAGGAGCCTTAAGGGCACGGGACCACTGTGTTTGGATGCCCCAGCGTACCAGGGTGCCTTGAGTAGATGGCGACCCCTCTGCTCGATTTGTTCAAGGCCAAAATCTCCTGCCACCTGAGGGCTGCAGGGTCAAGCAGGGGCCTCCAAAAGCTCTGGTGGTTGATGGCCTCAGGGACAACCAGGGTACTCAGTGGCGAACCCAGTGCCTGGCTGGTGGTGCTCGACGTAGTCAAGGAAGTAATGAGAAGCATCAGTGGCCCCACACCTCGAAGGCCTCGAGGGCATAAATGGTATCTGGGCAGCACTGCATTGCAATGGCATTGAGTCCACGCTTTGCACTGGCATCAAGGCTATGCACCGCGAAGACCTAGTAGGTGACTGCGGCATCAAAGGTAAGCACCTCGATGACATTGAGGGCTGCCGCAGCATTGAGCCTACACAGTGGCAAAAAACTGCAAAGCGCAGAGAAGTTTCACCAACCCAGGCATGGCACGGTTGCAATTGGCGACAGGGTCAAGGTCACTGTGCAGGTTCTCATAAAGGGTAAAAATTGCCCGAGAGGTGAGCCGGTATCTTTGCACCTCATCTGTCTTGTGCAATCCAAGGAGGGGTGTCCTTGGCCAAATGATAAGATGCCAGCAGGGTCTACGGAGGGCTCCAGGCTATACCTATGAACAAACAAACAAAAAGGAACATAAGAACATAAGACATGCCATACTTAGTCAGACTAAGAGCCCATCAAGCCCAGCATCCAGTGTTCAACAGTGACCATTCCAAGTCACCATTACATCACAAATAAAAATAACCAGTTAGGAATAGCAACTGTCCACTAATTCATATAATATATAACTTTCCCCAACTGACTCCTACAAACCTGAACATAGGGCGGCAATGGAAGGACAAAGGAATAGGCCAAATGTGAATAGTATAAACAGGAAAACCAACAGTTAATGGAAGGACGTTCATTATTGGTATGTCCATGTGCAAACCACAGGTGCTGTTGTTCCGAGCCTGGATGTTCAGAGCTTGGGTGCCCAAGGACACACTTGTTATGGTCATCATGGTCCCACTCCGGGCCTGGACATTCAGGACTTGGGCGCCCAAGGACACACTTGTAATGGTTGCCCGGGTCCCACACCGGGCCTGGATGTCCAGGACTTGGGCGCTTGAGCAGCCTGGATGTCCTGGACTTGTATGCCCAAGGACACGCTTGTTACGGTCTCGCTCTGGGCCTGGACTTCTAGGACTCGGGCACCCGAGCAGCTTGGATGTCTAGGACTTGGGTGCCTGAGTACACACTTGTTACGTTCGGCCAGGTACTGCTCCAGGCCTGGATATCCAGGACTTGGGCGTCCGTTTATCGATAGACAGCTATCCCAAGTTTACTGGAGTTATTTGCTTACCTGTGCCTGTGCTACCACACCAGATTGTTTGCAAGAATAATCACTCTCCTCTGCTTTATTCTCGCTTGCATTTGCAATCGAATGCCTTATGAGGAAAGGCTGAAGAACCTGAATATGTAAACCCTGGAGGAGAGGAGGAGCAGGGGTGATATGATACAGACTGTTACGGGAGCGCCGAGTAGCAGTCCCATTTCCGGAGAGGTAGTGTACCCTTGGACCACGACACGACCGGAAAGGAACTCCGGGGAAGCACAGAGGCAGGCGAAACGTGTCCCAGCACGGGCAGACAGACGAGATAAAGAGCCCTGGCCTCTGCTGAACCTGAGTGCATCAGAGAGACCCAGCAATGCAATGTTGATCTCTGAAGTAGCCCTCCGGCCACTCGATAGCCCTTCCGGACCCGCCGCTTGGGAACAACAAGTGCGTGAGGCCAGACGGAGGCTGAACGCAGGAACAAGAAGAACTCAGACAAAGACTCAGGATATTCAGAAGATTCAGACGAAGACAGGTTACTCAAAGGACTCAGACGAAAACTCAAGATACTCGGAAGACAAGGATTCAGGTTACTCGGAAGATTCAGACAAGGATTCAGGTTGCTTGGAGGTTTCAGAAAAGGGTTCCGGATTCAGGAGAAAGTACTGAGTGAGTGCTGCATCGCGGCACGCCCTACACAGCCGCCCATGGCTGGTTGCGGACCACGCCAAATGCGAAGCAGACTCCAGACGAAGCAGTGGAACTTTGAAGCCAGGACATGATGAAGATTCAGGAGAGGCCTGCACCGGGGCGTGCTCTACACAGCTGCCAGTGACTGGTCACAGACCTCGCTGAAGTGGAGCCGGTTCTGGCAGAGTCTTAGGCATGGACGGAAGCAGGCACAAGGAACTCCAAAGACCGGGACAGGATTCAAGACTAAAGATTCAGAAGCTAGGCATTAAAAACAGGAGTCTTTCGGAGGCTTGCGCTGCAGACGAGAAGGTAGGCTTTGTGCCACAAGGCGCCCTACACAGCCCCCCATGGGCTGGTCAGAGACCACGACGAAAACACAGGATCAGACGAGAGACCATGACGAAGACACAGGATCCCACGAAGAACAGAGTGCCCAGGAGGAGCTGAGATGATGAGAAGTCCAGGAACAGACTAACTCCTTGCAAAGGCAACGAAGAAGTGAAGAGGCCCTTCTTATAGGGCTGAAGAGAAACTCCCATGATGACATCATCAGGAGGGACCGCAGGACTACTCCCATTGTGGATCCTTTAAGAATTGGAGAGAGGCGCGGCCTTGCACCTAGGGGCAGGATCCGGAGAGCGGTGTCCATGCCGCAAAGAGGAGCAGGAACAGCACTAGGCCGCGAAACCAGGCCCGGCGTCTACGGCTCCCTGCCACCACGGAGGAAGGCTTCTGGGCGGCCTCCGAGCCACGAGAGAGGAAGCTGAGGGCGGCTCCCTGCCGCCGGACAGCAGCAGGAACGTTGGCGGCCTCCAAGCTGCATGGGGATGCCGTCGGCGGCCTCCTGGCCACAAGGGCTGCACCAGGATGGCTCCAGCCATGCAGAAGAGGAGCGTTGGAGTCGGCGGCCACCAGGCCGCAAGGGAGTGCAGCAGCCCAGCCCACCATGCACAGAGGTGGCGTCGGGAAGGCAGGCAGGCTGGCGGAGAAGAAAAAGATGAGAGACTGCTCACGGGCCGACCGTGAGCAGGATCGTAACACAGTCCTTCAGATAACTGAAAGATTTTAATGATCCATGGTCAACAACAGACCTTTTCCATAGGAAACAATTTAGTAGAACTAGGGGTCATGATTTGAAACTCCAGGGAAGAAGACTTAGAACCAATGTCAGAAAATATTTCTTCACACAGAGAGGGTGGTGGATGACTGGAATGACCTTCTGAAGGAAGTGGTAAAGACTAAAACCGTGAAGGATTTCAAAAGGGCATGGGATACACTGTGGATCACTAAAGGCTAGAGGATGGGAAAGAATGAGAAAAAGCATGGGGATAGTGGGCCGGAGGTAACTTGCATGGAGCAGCAGTTGCTACCCTTAACAGAATCATGGGGGTGACCTACATGGAGCGGCAGTTACTACCCTTAAACATAAATATGGAATAACCTGCACAGAGCGGCATTTACTGCCATGGGAAGCCTGCTGGGCAGACTGGATGGACCATTCGGTCTTTTTATGCCGTCTTTACTATAATATTATGTTTCTATGTAAGTGAAAAGTGATGAGGGCAAGAAAATGAATATAATCCATTGTTGAAATCCTAGAAATCATACGGTAAGCTTTCAGGAAAGTCTGCTACTGCCACAATAATGCCAGGGTTAGGTATGGCGCAAAAATGTACTCATAAAAAAACTCGATATGAACACTATTGTTTTGGGTGCACGTTACTACTTGGGGAGTAATAGTTATTGACTCATTTACATGCAAATAAAATGCGATGGGCGCTATTCACTAGGCGCTAGTTTGCATGCGTGTTAGGGATGTGCTAATCCCTGTTTAGCATTGAGCGCACATTTAGCGCGTCCAAAACGTGCATCCAAGGCGCTTATAGGGGTATGCTGGTTGTAGCACTCGATATGGCATCGACCTGTGAGATCAAAATTCCATGCCGGGCTCCATTCGATGATGTTAGCCATGTGTGAGGACTACCATCCTGCTTGTCCTAGGAGAAACCTCCTGGACCCATAGAATTGACAAGAAGTTGCTTCACAAAGCTCCCCTCTTCTATTTTAGCCCCCATTTACTTATACAATTATGACCCTTGTAGTCAATCATAACACCCAATCTTGGTTCACCTGGGTCTTGATAAGCACAATGCGGGCTTCCCCCCAGTTCCCATAAATTTATCATGCCCTCAAAATACATTATTTTATTTGCTTATTTTCACTTTTTAGCAGTGTCACAGATCTACTTTTGGGTATGCCCTAGGTTTTAAAATGCCTCCTGAAGTCTTGGAATACACAAGCCTCTCCTCAGCTAGTTGTGGCTCCTTTATTTTTTAAATTTATTTTTAATTCACAGTTCTTGGTAGAGGCAGTGCCACAAACTAGGTTCCCATTTCCAGGTTCCTGGGACCAATGATGTCACCGCCCAGCTCCAGCGGTAACAGTAGCAGCAACTGGATCCTCAGCTTATGCTCCCTGCTGCTTCCCTAGGCTGGTCCGATGTCTTCTAAGTAGCGAGAAGGCAACAGACTTTCCAGTGCTTCCGTTTGCCTCCTCTCTCTCCCCTCTCCAGGCCATGGCGGGCAAATAAAAAGCCACAAAACTTGCCACCCTGTTTCTGTCCCAAATCCTGACCTGCCACAGTCCCCCACTGCTTGGCTTTTCCAGCTCCCTGCTGGCCATCTCTTCACCCAGCCTAGACACCACTACCAGAGGCATATGGAGCCCCCTCCAACTTCCCAAGTAAAAAAAAATAAATCATATATTGACTGCCCAGGGAGAAATGTTCAGCAGAAAAAAATGTGATGTTTCCCCTGTATAAGTCTATGGTGCGATCTCAGTTGCAATACCATTTACAATTCTACAGATTGCACCTTCAAACGTTATAAACCTGTTGGAATTGGTCCAGAAGGTGTCCACTGTCCCCACCTCTTTTCTTAAGCTGATTGGACAGCTTAGGGAGAGGAGGGGGTGGGCACAGTAGAGCTCCAGCGGCTCCATAGATTTCTGCAGCAATGATCCTCTTGGTCCCATCCCCTCCCCCCTCACAGAATGCAGGACCAGGACCAGAGAGAGGGGCTGCAGTGAGCCACCTGAGACAAATACAGGTGCAGAGGAGAAGGTGGAGAAACAGACATACAGATGGAGGTACAAGGAGAGGAGAGAGACAGCAGAGACAGAGACAAAAGGGGAGGAAAGGGGAGATAGATCCGTGGGGAGCATGGTAGGGTTGAAATACAGAGGGGAGCATGGAAGGAGGGAGTGGGTCACAGGATCTCTTGCTCAGTCCCGCTGACAGCTGCAGCTGTCTGGGAAAATTGGCTGTACCTTCCTTCCTCAGGTCTCACTCTGAACCCATGCCTTGTCCCATAGCAATTTGGAATTTAACTGATGTTAAACAAAAACATATAATGTACTTAAGTGACCCCCTTCCCCATGCCTGTACCCCTTTCCTGACTCTTTCTCTGCCCAGTATCCCCTGCCTATTATCTCACTGCTCCCCTCAAGCCTTTTGCTGGGATGCTCAGTATCCAAATGTCTGGTGGCGGGGAGAGGGGGCAGGCAGTACCTCCTTGGATGACATGACTGACCAGCTGAGAAGGCAGCCACATAGGGGCTAAGGAATGCTTGTTCCACTACAATGGTGGCCAGCCCCCTGACGAGGTGCATTAGTGCCCCCTGGGCCAGGCACTCTAGGCAGTTGCTTGCCTCTTGTGACAGCCCTGGTTCTCCCTTTTCCCCTTTCCAGTATGCTTCTGACCTTCTGAGATCATGTGTGAAAGAGAAAGGGAGCATGTATGAGTGAGTGTGTGTGGTTGGGTGTGACAGAATGTGTATGTGTATGGCGAGAGACACAGGAAAAAGTTTGTGCTGTCCACCCAATGCCCCCTTAAAATCCACAAGAAAATGAAATGTGAAGCAGCTGAGTGGCAGGGGGCCCCCTTCATTGCCCAGAGGCAGTATGCAAAATTGTTGCCTGGTGCAGTCTGTCAATTCATTATCACCCTTTAATGCAGGGGTCGGGAACCCATGGCTCGCGAGCCAGATATGGCTCTTTTGAGGGCTGCATCTGGCTCGCAGACAAGTGTTGCCACACTTTCCCGCTGACCCAGCTGCTCCCCGGTCCTCCTCTGCCCGGGCTTAAAATGCTGTCAGCCCGGGCGGAACGCGGCAGGACAGCTGGAGTCAGCGGCACCGGCGTGCTCTCTTCTTCCCCCCCCCCCCCCCCCGCGGCCCGGAAGAGGAAGTGGAGAGTATCGGGTGCGTGCGCGGCAAGAAGAGACCACGCTAGTGTGATCTCTTCTTCCCGCGGCCCGGTAGAGGAAGTGGAGCGTATCGGGTGCGTGCGCGGCAAGAAGAGACCACGCTGCTGCTGCCGCGAGTTGGGAGGAGGCTGCTGCTGCCGCGAGTTGACTCGCGGCAGCAGCAGCCTCCTCCCAACGCTAACCTCTTCGTTTTCAGCCCTCGCGGAGACGGAGTCCCATCGGCCGCGGTTGAAGCTCTTCATTTTCTTCCGAGCCGCGCTGCAGTCTTCTTTTCTTCGGGGCGATGCCGAGCGCACTAGCGTGGCCTCTTCTTGCCGCGCAGGCACCCGATACGCTCCACTTCCTCTACCGGGCCGCGGGGGGGGGGGGGGGGCCTGTGTGTGTGTGTGTGTGAGTGAGAGATTGCATGTATGTGAATGATTGAGAGCCTGTATATGTGAAAGAGAGTATGTCTGTGATTGAGAGCCTGCCTGTGAGTGAGAGAGCATGAATGTAAGTTTACCATTGGGAACCTGTATGTGTAAGTTTGTGATTGAAAACCTGTTTGTGTGAAAGAGTATGTGTGTATGATTGAGATCCTTTGTGTGTGAGAGAAATCATGTGTATGTATGATTAAGAGCCTGTGTGTATAAGTAAGAGAGAGATCATGTGTGTCTGTGTGTGATTGAGAGCTGGTTTAGGTGAGGGAGTATGTGATTGAGAGCCTGTGTTTAAATGAGAGAGAGAGAGACCATGTGTGTCTGTGTGTGACTGAGAGCTGATTTAGGTGAGGGAGCATGTGAGTATGTGATTGAGAGCCTGTGTTTAAATGAGAGAGAGAGACCATGTGTGTCTGTGTGTGACTGAGAGCTGATTTAGGTGAGGGAGCATGTGAGTATGTGATTGAGAGCCTGTGTGTAAATGAGAGAAAGAGAGGACATGTTTGTAAGCATGTGAATGAGAGTCTGTGTGTGAGAGAAAAAGACAGCATGTATTTATGTGATTGAAAGCCTGTGTGTGTGTGTGTGTAAGCGTGAAAAGATAGATAGCATGTGTGTAAATGTGTAATTAAGAGCCTATATAAGTGAGAGAGAAAAAACGTGTATATGTGAGTACTGAGAGCATGTGTGTATAGGTGTGTCATTGAGAGCCAGTGTGAGAGAGAGCGCTGGTATGTGACTGAGAGAGGAGAAAGTTCCAAGCAAACCACCCCACCTCCTGCTAATTCAGAACAATCTCAGGACACCTGGATATCAAACGTTCCCAGGTATGCAGAGCAAAAAAATTTTTGTATCCTTATTATTTTTCATTACTGGGTCTTTGTGTCTATTTTGAAATATTTTGTTGGTATCTGGAAATCTTTTATATGAGTTTTTAATTATTGGATATTCCACTCATCAGCTGTTTCGAAATATGTTCTTTTTGTTAGTACAGTTTTACTGCTGATGATTTTATATTTCTTGATTTGTTATATAAGGATGGGTGATGTTTCTTTTTCCTTTGTTACACTGCATACAGAGACTCTGGCTTGTTGCAGTTTCCAATTCAGTTTTTGTCTGCATGCTTCTTGTTATGCGTTTTGGTCTCTTTATTCTATGTTAGGTGAGGGACAGCACGTGATTCAGGTGAGGTTTTCTGCTGGCGTGTAGTTTCTGTGTAGGACTCTATAGCAGCCTGACTTGGTCCGTTTTCCTAATAGGAGATGTATTGGTGTCTTAAGGCCTGGTGTAATATTTTCAGAGACTTATTGTACTTTAAAAGTGTGATCTTACATAAAATGCACACATTTACTTGTATTTAGTTTTAAACATATTGTATGGCTCTCATGGAATTACATTTTAAAATATGTGGCGTTTATGGCTCTCAACCAAAAAGGTTCCTGACCCCTGCTTTAATGCATACACAGATACAATGATTAGGCAGTTCCCTGACAGGATTTAAAATTTATGCAAATGAGGGACACTATCTCTCTTCTCCCCTCCCTCATTCTTCAAGTGACCAGTCCTACTCTGTGGAAATGCTGGCAACCCTAGTAGAGCTGCGTATCATCTTTTTGTTTTTATGTCCCTCCATGCAAAAGGCATCCCTTTCTTATACATTTCAAGTTCAACAATAAATAAAATAAATAAACATTTTATAAATCATTTTGCTTGGCTAAATTCGTTTTGGGGTAAACCGAGATCAAAAGAACATGCGTTTGTTTACGTTTTCAAAGGGTGGGACATCACAGTCACAAGGTTCCGTTCTCTATGACGCCATAAATTGGCGAAAAAGGCTTTCTAATGGTCATTTCCGGCGCCGAAGGGTTGCGTGAGGTTAGAGACCTTTCGTGGAGGTTGGGTTTTTTTTGTTTTTTTTTTGTGGGAAGCGCGTGCGCAGCGAGAGCTCGCTTTTCCTAAAGCGCACGCGCCCCTCTTGTGGACTTATGAGGCGGAGAGGGGCCGGCGGACGTGGGGTGATGCGTATCCAGAGTGCGCATGCGGGCGGACTTTTGCTAAGGGCTATGGCGGGAGGCGCGAAAAGGAGAGAGCCGGCTGTGGAGCAGCAGCAGCAGCAGGAAGAGAAGGAGGTAATCGCGTCTCTGTATCTCTATTGCGTGCTGATGTACGGCCTGCGGACCTTGGGTCTGCAGCAGTGGCGCAGTTCAATTCCTCGCAGGCCCTATCGGAGGGAAGCTCTAGTGCTTCAGCGTAGAGCATCGCTATCGGGCGGGACCTGGAGAGAAACAAATTAAGAGGGTAGATTGATTTATGAAATTGTGCTATCTGTTAGTCTAAGGGAATCAATAAAAGTGTAAAAACGTCTGACAATCATACAGATTGTCAAAGACCGTTCAGTGAGCCCCATTATCCTTCCTGCTATAATGTAGAGGCGAATTTACCTCTGGCTTAACTTTAATGTTCTTGCAACTAAGTACTGTTTACTCTGCGCCTCTTGAATTTTGATGCCTCTTTTACCCAAACCATCACTACTGGTGAATGGTTTAAAAGCTGGGGAAGGGGCATGACAAGCAGACATGATTTTATAAGGCCAATTTCTCTTAGGAAGCTATGCTAAAAAGTCTTATTTTGCTATATAGCCTTAACTTTGTTTTCACCTTTACAGTATAAATGCATTTTACAAGTGTTAAGTGGGCTTTTAAAAATTGCTGCAATATATGCCATAGGATATTTACATGTAAGAGCTATGTGTGTAAATGGCTTTAGAAAATTGCTATGATAGTTTGCTACATCTATGTGCATAACTCCTTTGAAAGTTACCTCCTTACTGTTGTGTTTACATCTTTCTTCCTGGGTATTTTTTTGTATCTGCCTTTTTGAGATGTGCATTTTGAAGGGAAACCATTTTTCCCTCGTGTTTTCTGCCACCTCTTTTAAGTGCATTTATAATGAATGAAAGTACTTATTGTGTTTTGTTTTTCTTTCTGTCTGTCCTTAGTCATCTTTTTGTTATACCATGTTAAATGGATGTATTTATTATGAGAATTTTTGTGACTTGCTGTGCTATCAGAGTACTTGGAGTGAGAGAATGAATGCACAGCAGCTATTGGAGATAAAAAGGAGAGATTGACAAAACTGTGCAGTAGTCAAGACAATATAGGGAAACAAGATCCAAATATTGGGGTGATGGAGTGGGTATATCAAAGCTTTTGACATTGTGCTGCATAGGAGGCTCATGAACAAAATGAGAAGCCTAGAAATGGGTACCAAGGTGGCAAACTGGATTATAAACTGGTTGACTGACAGCAAAAGTGATGAATGGAGTGCCTCAAGGATCTGTTCAGTATCTTTGTGAGTGACATAGTTGGAAGGGTTAGAAGAAAAAGTTTTTGTATTTTTGCAGATGACACTAAGAATTGCAATAGACTGGACATGCCTGAAAGCAGAGAGAATGAAAAATGATCTAAAAAAGCTAGAGAAATGGTCTAAGGTTTGGCAGCTGGGATTCAGCACCAAGAAGTTCAGATTCATGTATTTGGCATGCAGAAATCAAAAGGAAATCAAAAGGACTATTATGTGCATGGACCAGGAAAGAGACCTTAGGATGATAATGACTGATCTGAAGGCAGTAAAGCAACATGACAAGGTGGTAGCTAAGATTGGAGGGTTGCTGGGCTGCATAGAGAGAGGCATAACTATCAGAAAAAAAGTGTTCCTCTGTTTTCAGGCAGGCCAATCCCCACAAGTAGGTTGTGCAGCACTACGAGCAGATGGAGATGGAGTAAAGCTGATGTCACTGATATATAGCCCTGCCCCAACAGCCTGTCAGTATTCTCAGTCTCCATCAGATGGTGGACATGTTTCCCTACTGGGGATTGCTTGTAGTGTAAAAAAAAAAAAAGTTTAATAGCACTGCTTGAACTCCTGAGGTGTGATATTGGTGGGTTCCTCCCTTAGATGAGCGCCTTTAGTCTGGCAGCCTTTCAGACAGGGACTAAAAAAAAAAAAAGGCAAAGTGGTTGAAGAGGGAGCCAGAGACCCAGTTGGCTCTCAGCCAGGGAGGGCTGAGCTCAGGTAAAAAAAATAAAATAAATAATAATCTAAGATGAAAAAGAAGAGAGTAGGGAGGCTTAATTTCTCCTATTAATTGCTGGGTCTTCTGCCCTCGGCATGAGTGGTTGGCATCTTTCCCTTCTCCCTCTCACGTCTCAGGGGAGTGTTTAGTGAGGTGTGGAGGCAGCGCAGGCTCAGCAAGCTGAGCAGCCTTTGGTTAGGCCCCGCTCCCAGGCTTGAGTTTGAGCCACTTGGTAGGGTGCAACGGTGTTTTTGCACACTTCCATGTGCTCCCACCCGTCATGGGGTAGTGTACTGACATTGCCACACTCGTGAGTGTGTACTGAGCATCTACTTGAGCATGCACTCTGCATCGGTTTGGGCACATACTGAGCACGAGTGTCCTTAAGCATGTACTGAGCATGTATCTTATTATGGTGCCAGTGACAAGTCTGATTGCTTAGCAATTGTGCTGCTTGCCATATGCAAGCAATACAGCCAGGGAATTCTGTCAGTGCTGCCTGGATACTCGAGGTGATTTGCCTCCAACTGATTTTGCTGACTTGTCAAGGGGAATTGGAACTGAGGCGACACAATGAGGGTGTCCCCTTCAGTTAACTCTATGACAGGGGTATCTTCAGGAGATGTTTGGTCAGAGAATTTCAGATTGGGCCTATGAGGCCTGGTATGGACCCATCTTCCTTTTCCTGGGTGAAATTTTTCCAGGGACTACAGACCTTTATGAAAGCTTTCCCTTCGAAATCGGGGTTGCCTTCTTGGATTTCCCAATGGTCCTCTATCACGTGCAAGCTACACAGTGCAGTGGTCTCTAAAGATGATCAGGAGGATGTGGGTAAAGATGACTCTTTACGATTTTGGTTTCTCCCCTCTGGAAAAGGGGGAAATTCCCCTGGATTTAGAGCCCCGTAGAACACTGCTCCATTTCTTTCATAAAGATGAGTTGCTGAATTTATTTCAGATTCTGGAGGTGATTCTATGGGTGCGCAAAAGAAGGATTCTCTTTTGGTCACCCTACACAAAGTGTCATGTTGTATTTCCTCTCCTGATGTCTGCACAAATGTGCCTATTTTGCATTTTTTGTTTTTCAGTGTTTCTGTAAAATTTGATATTAAGATAAATACTGTGGTGTACTTGCAGTGCAGGGAAGCAACTAAAGATGTCAAGAAGGGGAGATTGGAGCAGGCAGATGTGCCAGACAGCTTGCGGAAAGACGTGCAGAGTCTTTACAGACTTCCCTTGCCTGAAGACTTTTTCCACTTTTGGAAGTTCTGTCTTGACCTAGGTTCTACAGAACCCTGTGGTAGGTTGCAAAAATTATAACCATTACTGCCTTGAATATATGTATTACAAAACTACAAAAGGAAACTGTGGTTCGGGGAGATTCCATGATGAGATGGTCAGGATTGCCCCTTCTGTTCCATTTTCTCCACCACTAATGTCCTTATTTTGATGCTGGCCTTGTCTGGATTGGAGGTGGAGAAACTTCAGTCTAAGGGTTTTTCTCCTTTGTGCTATGTTCATTCTGCTGTTTCTTACTCTCTTTTTTTCCCCAGAGCAAGGCTGCTTATTTCTGCAGTGCACCAAACTTTGTTAGCAGGAGCCCTGAGGTTTGGTACTAGGGAAGTCAGCGTTCGGGTCTTTATGTGGCCACAGTTAAGCGCTTGTCATGTGCTAGGTAGGTTCTATGTGGGAGAGGACTGCATGCATATCACAGGGACACTTAATGGATGGGTATCAGAGGAAGATTCTGTTTAATCCTTGGCAAACGCAAATACCTGTTAGCAGAGCAGATGTGACAGGGTTGATGGGGGTAGCACTGGCTGAGGTTTCCTGATGGCAGACAGTTTGAAAGACATGATATGTTTGGCCTGCAGGTGGAAGAAAAGAGAATGAGGAATGAAATTATTTTCTGGACTTGGTTTGTAGCTTCTCTTGGAAAAGAGTAAGGTCGCTCTTAATCCACAAAACTCCAGCCAATGAAATAACATTATTTTAAGATGAGTAAGTTGGCCTTGTCAAAATGTTTCACCTTTTCTTCTGACTGGCAAATAATCAGATCACATTAGTGCACTAAATACATAGATGCTCATATTATTCTATGTTGTCTTCATGGTTTGCTTTAAAAAAAAAAAAAAAAAAATCTACATTTTTGTGTGGTTGCACATGTATGTAGTGTATTCCCAGGTGTCTCAGATTGATTTGGTCTCAGTAAAAAATGTCCTTTTAATGGATGTAGATCTGTGGTAGTGGTGGGCGTTGACACGCTCTGAATTACTAAAGCAGTGACATGAACTTCAGAGTCCCAATCAAGAATGATGCTTTTTAAGCTTAGAATTTAAGTTCAGGCTCCATGCATTCTGAAAAAGCCTCGGTTGTGTAAGAGCCAAAAGGATCTGCGCTTATGCTGAGCTTTGCTGACATGGACTGTTAAGTATCTGCGTGAGATGCAAAAGGCCAAATATCTGGCATAATATGTCTCACAAGAAGAAACACAGTTTCCTGCAGATCTTGCAATCTGGAGCAGAATTTCCAAAATCAGTTCATGAAAATGCCACTTGTTGTGGATAACCAAAATAAACACTCAGTACTGGCAGTTTAAAGAAATCTTTATCTAGATATGGAATATTCCAGGAGAGTGTGATATTACTAGCTAGGCATTTCAGAAGCAGTCTCAGAGCATTGTTGACACAATAGATTAGATTAGCACCTCCAGTTTACACACACATGAGTGGTTTGCATATCATTTTCCAAATTGGGTTATATTAACACGACATCCTCTTTATAGACGGATGCAGTATCAGTATGTAGAACATGGACGCTCAACACTGAGCGCTTACTTTCCTAACGCTCGCCCACCTCTCCTGGGCGCTTGATATAATATTTAAATGACCTATCGTGCTAAAAAGGGCTCGCTAGGGAAAATTGTGTGTCCCTGGCATGTCCTTGGCATCAGGTGTGCAGGAGACATGGCTGGGTGCCCAGCAGATGATGTGACCTAAGCTCCTTCCTCCACAAGGTCTGGCCCAGTGGACTAAGTGGTCGGGGTCGGACCCAGGGGTCTTGTACCTGAAATCAGGAATCTGAGGTCCATATGATAAAACTGCCCTTGCCAGACTGCAAATCATCTTCTCCTTCCCAGGCCAGGAACCCCTGCCGGAGACCCTCCGGCTGTTACTGATTGGTCCATTTCACTTCAAAGGACCAATCCCCTTTCAGGACAGCCTTCTGAATGGTGATCTGGCCCTTTTTTGCTGACATGTGCCAGTGAATGGACCAATTAATAAGTGAAGGAGTAAATTTAATGGCAGTAAGTGAAAAGGACCAATTCGGAACAGCCCTGCAGGAGGGTCTCCGGCAGGGGTTCCTGGCCAGGAGGGAGGGCAGTTTTATCATATGGACCTCTGATTCCCGATTTTAGGTACAGGACCCCTGTATCTGATCCGGACTGCTTGGTCCATGGAGTCAGACCTTGGAGGTGGTCAGACCATTTTTTTTTTTTTAACCTTACTCCTTTTTCTGTTCCTCTGACTTAATGTTGCCATGATATTAAGTCAGAGGAAGTACAGAAAAGCAGTATTTTCTGCTTTTCTGTATACTTTTTGGGCTCCTCAAAAATGCTCCAGGGCAATGTGCGTGTTAGGTGCACATTCTTTTTTTTTTTTTCACATCGGGTAGAATAACTAATAGCCTCCTCAACATGAATTTACATGTGATCGGTGCTATTAGCTACGCATGTGAATGGATGTGCGTTTTGGATGTGCTAACCCCCGTTTTTTGCGTCGGGGATTATAGACGTGTGTCCAAACACGCATTGAGCCATGAGCTGCCAGTTAATAGGGTAGTACTATAATTTTATCTCGTGAATGGGGCTGGGATTCTTGTAAATTATGCAATTTCTTTTAAATAGAGCCCAGAAGGCAGGAATAAAACTTAAGGCTGAATTTTGACGAACATTTCGAATTCTGGCCTACATTCTAGCATTTCAGCATATTCTGGCATGTGAGCAACCTTGAATAATTTTAAGTCTTATCAGTGTCATTTCATTGTGTAGTAATTGCTTAATTAGGAAAACCTTTTCAAAGCACTTTAGCAGGACATACTCAGTCTGGATCATGAACTGTTTTACCATTGGCAGCCTTTTTTTTTTTTTTTTTGACAGTAGGTTTACAGATCTAACTTTCTGTCCCTGACATGCCGTACTGGAGACTTGTTTCTAGCGCCACTTCCATGGATGTTTATGGATTTCCTTTGTCTTGCAGATGTGCTGAAATCAAGTCTGGGGCTTCAACTGGTAGGTCCCTATGATATCCTCTCTGGAAAGCACAAAACGGCAAAAAATGCATCCAAGTTGAATTATAACCTGCATTGGAGATTTTTCTATGACCCTCCTGAGTTCCAGACTGTTCTTGTGGGGGACAGCAAGACACAGTATCACCTGGGATATTTCAGGTAAGAAGCACTAGCTTGTTGCCTACTGACGCTGCACTTGAATCATTTCAGGCTCAAAATATATCTATAGAAGTTCTTGGGCTATTGGAGGTCTGGGCCAGGGCTCTCTGCTTTTTTGCTTTTGTGACTCTCTTGCTGCAAAATTTCAGGAACTGGACTTGTTAAACACTTTCCCTGCCCTGACGTCTGATGCTCATTTCATTTCCAGTAAATTGGAAAAACTGCAGAGCAGTATGGCATTGGCATAATCATCGGCGGTGGGGCTGGAAATTACCCCTGGGTTTTGCAAAAGAGGTGAAGAGGTTATAAATAGAAAATTTAGACTCCGTGTAATCTATTTTTTTTTTTTTTTTTTTTTTTTAAATCTTGCTAGTTTAGATTTTGATTTTGTTTTGCTAGTTTTCCTGTAATTGTTTTTTTAAATATTTGCATTCTTACTTTTTTTTTTTTTTACTTTCTCCTTCCAGGCACTATCCCCTCTTCTCCCTGCTACTTCCACTCCTCCCTCCAGATGCACAGTCACCCCCCCCCTCCACCCAGCATACTAGTAGAGTGTAATGAGAGGAGAAAAGACTGCAAGAGATGTGTAAGAGAGTAGCATAAAAGGGGATGTGGAGAAAGAGAAGGCATGAAAAGTTAGAAATAAAATAGAAAGGGATGAAAACCAAACAAAATTAACCCATTCACAGTCTGAGAGAACCAATTTTTTTTTTTTGTTTCATTTTCAAAAAAGTATTTAACAAGATTGGAAAAGTATATGCACAGTTTCCAAAGGCATTCTTTATATGCTGTGTCTCAACCCCTTCCCAGTCCATTCTGTCTCTCAAACATACGCTCTGCCCCCTCCCTCCCTCGTAGATCTCTCATCCCCTGCTCACCATTCCTTCCACATTCAACCCACTACTGATGGGAGACAGCAGAAGAGGGGCAGCGGTTCTGCATTGTGCCACATCCTCCTCCTTGTCAGTTCAGGCCCAACTTGTTTTGAATTGTATGTGTGAGGAAGTGTTGTCTGTGTGCTCCATCAACCAGTTGGGGAATATATTTATGGGGGGAAGGGGGGAAAACAGGTATAGAGGATGTCTGTGTTGCAGCTGCCATTGAGGGGAGAAGGCTATATTTGCGTGTGTTCTTTTTATTAGCTGCTCCTCCTGTCACTTTTCATCTGCATGTGTACAGACAGTTTGCATGCATACATTTCTTCCACATGGAGTTTAACATGCATATTTTCCTGTGTGTGTATGTTCCCTCAGCCAGGAATTTTCCACGTGTGCATGTGCAGATGAGAGAGGGCACAGACAACCGCCATCGTCTAACACACAAGATGTGACTTCAGTACTTCACTATAAAGCATGCCTAACGTTGAAGGAGGTTTTTTTTTTTTTTTTCAATAAATTGACTTCATTATGAACCATGCCAGAGCAGTCCAGACGAGTGGGTTGTGTCCCCCTTGCAAGCAGATTGGGGGGGGGGGAATGTTCACAGCTGACCAGTCCCCCAATAAAGATAATAGAAGGACTAGGAGGCATTTCATGAAGTTAGCAGGTAGCATATTTAAGACTAATCGGAGAAAATTCTTTTTCACTCAACGCACAATAAAGCTCTGGAATTTGTTGCCAGAGGATGTGGTTAGTGTAGCTGGGTTCAAAAAAGGTTTGGATAAGTTCTTGGAGGAGAAGTCCATTAATGGCTATTAATCAATTTTACTTAGGGAATAGCCACTGCTATTAATTGCATCAATAGCATGGGATTTTCTTAGTGTTTGGGTAATTGCCAGGTTCTTGTGGCCTGGTTTTGGCCTCTGTTGGAAACAGGATGCTTGATGGACCCTTGGTCTGACCCAGCATGGCAAGTTCATATGTTCTTAAAGATCTGGTTCTGCCTTCAGCTCTCCAGTATTTCTCAGTCTCCAGCAAATGGTGCAGACGTGGGCTGGTGCAGCTATAAGCAAGCTGCTCCCAGTAAGATTTTAGGCCCAGGTTTCTAGGGGAGCGCATAGTCTTGGAGGTGCTCTGGGTGATGGTCCTGATGAGGACTGATTCTCCATTCCCCCTTGAGAACAGACTAAGGGGGCCGATGCAATATTACACGCTCAGGCTAGCGCACAGTTTAACCAGTGATTGGACATGCTAGGCTAGCACCCGTTGCAATAAGGAGATTAGCGTGTCCAAAATGTGCATAGCTAATGGCGTTCATCACTGGTAAATGCCATGTAGATGAGGCTATTACCCTGAAGCAAATATTGCCATGCTCCTGACACTCGCTTTTTAACACAGCAAATTCAGTGCTAGCCCTGGAGCTGATGTTAAGTCTTGCCACGCGTCAAGGGCTCACTAAAATGCAAAAAATCCTGCTTTGTGCTTCCCCCGACTTTTAGTATCGTTACGATACTAAGTAGGAGGAACCACAGAAAGCAGCAACGTGAAAAAAAAAAAAAATCTTGTCGGCGACCAGCTTAGGAAAATGGACGCTCAATTTTCCAGTGGTTGTATGCCCGTTGCCAAGGACACACTTGGGGCGCAGGATTGATCACTAGCAGGTTCTTCTTAGTTCGGCACCTTATTCCCATACTGCATCAGACGCCCAGGAGACGTGGCTATGCGTGCATTCAAAAATGGGTGCCCAGTGTGGACACACAGATTTTTACGTGTGGTTTATTGCATCGGACCCTCTGTGTCTGAGTTCCCATACCAATGGGTTAAGCACCACTACCTTCCCTTGGGGGATCTGTGGCAGCAGTTGCTACTGATAGTACACACACTCTTTCTATTCTGGGAGAGCAACAAGAAGACAGTAAAGTTTATTAAAAAAAAAAAAAAAAAAAGGCTTGTTTCTTGGACTATCTCCCAGTCTCCCTATGGTGCTGTGTCAAATTTGGACTCCTTCACAGGGTCTGAGGTGATCACTTTCCCCTCTCCCTCCCTTAGCTTGCTTCTGGTTAAGCTGTAAAAAGAGGGAGGCAGAAACAATTCAGTCATATGGCTCAGTGTGTCAGCTGGTGAATTGTGCCTGACTTGTGAGTAGGTGGGTGCAATCTGCCCAAGGTCAAAACTGGGTGGGTTCCCCAGATTTATCCACAGTGGAAACACTGGTAGGCACCACTCCTGTTCTTCGGCATGGGTTTGGATATCCTTATAGGCCTGCATGTGATCCTGATGGGAGCCTGGACTTTCATTAGACTTGAGTTCTGAAAGTGCAAGCATGGGTTTGCCTTCTCTCTTTCTTCTGGTTAGAGGATTCTTCCCTGTAAGATCCCTTCCATTCTATTTTCCAACCTTGGCTGTTGAGAGAACGAGGCTACATAGTGGGTACTTAGTGTCGGGTTACCTCGTTTGTTGGCATGAAAAAGGACCACATAGTGGACCTGACTTAGGTGCCGATGTAATAAGGTGTGCTGAAGCTGCTGCGGGTTTGCATGCGCGTTTTCCCGTGCAAAACCCTATACGGGGATGTAATAAGGGTTTTAGGGCAAGGAAAAAAGCATGTACGAATGCGTTTACAGACCCATGGTTTTTCTGCGCGAGTACATGCTAATGGCATGCAAAATAGGCGATAACTTAATCATAGGTAATGCAGGGAGTAGCGCTAATGCTAGTGTGGGTTTTTAACGCCATGGTCAGGGCACGAGTTAAGTGTCAGCACAGACTTGGGGGGGCTATTTTATTCCATTGCTTTTATGTGGTGCGGGTGTGTATCCGTGCAGCTCTGGTGTGATTTTTATGATGGAGATTTCTGATTGTGTCCAACTGTACCTGATGCTGTGGTAAATCCTGCAGGTTCACAAAAGATGATAGTAGCAGAAGGTTTGACAGGTAACAGAGGTCATGGCAGGAGAGAGAGGTTCAGGAGGGAACAGGCAGAGAAGAGGGATCCTGAGAGCAGATAGGTGCCTAGCTAAGCAGGAATCTGGCCACTCGGGCACCAAAATAGGTGCTTTTCTAGCCATGAATCTGGCCACTTGGGTGCTGAGCTAGGTGCTCAGCTTGCTGAGAATCTGGACGATCTGGCATCCAGAAAGGCACCTGGATAATCGCCAACCTGAATGCTCCTGGCACCTGCCTGTCTGGGCACCCGAGCACCCTGAATCAAGCCCTGCTGAGCGCCTATCTCGGTGCCCCGTGTGTCCAGATTGGTGATTAGGCACTTTTCTGGGTGCCAGATTTGCACCAAGCTGAGTGCTTATCTTGGCGCCTGAGCAGCCAGATTCTTGCCAGACTGTGAGCGCCTGTCTTAGTGCCTGAGCATCCAGATTCATGCCCAGCTGAGCACCTATCTTGCTGTTTATACCAGTGTGAATTATCACCCTTGAAAATATTTGCCATTTTTTTTCTGCAGCACAAAGTTATTTGAAATATTAAAAATACATTCCAGGGTTATACTTTCACTGAATAGGGAGACCTGTTCGCTTTTTCACTTTTATGCGTGAATTATCGATGCGGCTTTTCTGTGCTGATGTGGCCGCTTATTACATAGGGCCTTACCGCGCTTAGGTACGCCCATTTCTTAATGACTGCGTTTATTTCTGCATGCAAATCATTTGCATAATTTTATTTTTACATCTCGCAGAGGCGCCAGCTTTAGCTGCGCGTGGTAATAAAAACCTGTTTTGCCGTGGGTCTTATTACATTGGCCTCTTTGAGTTTGGAGCCTCTACAAGGTCAATTTGTGGAGGAGACAATATTTCCCTTCACGGGATCCATTCTTTTAATTTTGTTCTATAGAAAGACTGTTTTTATAAAGACATAACTTGCAGATCTGAGAGCAGAGACAAGCTCTGGCTTGCTGCAAAGTAAAAAAAAACAAAAAAAAAACTCAGATGGAATGCTTTCTTCTAGGAGGTCAAGAATGCAAGTCCTCCGCTGTGGAAGGGCTATTTCTTAGCATCCAGACAGTTGGATCCAGAACCACTGCTTTTATTCACCTCTACTAGCAGATGGAGATGGAGCAAAGCTGACATCACAGTATATATACCACTGTAGTGAGGACAGCCTGCCAGTACTTTGTCTCTAGCAAATGGTGGATGTGCATCTCCCTACTGGAGATTGCTTCAAGTTTTAGAAGGAAAAAGGAAAGTTAATTCGCCCCGCTCTCCTGAGGTGATACCAAATGGACCCTCCCCCAGTTGAGAATTCCTTAGGTGATTTCTGAGGTCCCTCAGATGAATGCCTTAGTCTGGTAGCTGTTTTTTCAGCTGATTATATCGGCTGAAAGACAGCGGGTGTAGAAAGCCGAGCGTGGCGGTGATGGTATTTTCCCTCTTCTCCCTCCCCCCCCCCCCCCCCCCCCCCCCCCCCACCGCAGCCAGAGAAGGACACTATACTCAGCTGGGACAGGATTAACTCGGCTAAAGCTAAAACAAAAAAAAATAAGAGAACTGAGAGGGAAGGTTTTTTGTAGGGCTTCCTCCTTTCTATGGTCTCCGTGCTTGGCGTGCCGATCTGACATTCATTCCTGCCTCAGAGGGTAGTTTTAGGGACATGGATATCCTGATGGATTGAACAGCTCTTTTGGGCTAGGCCCCGCTCTTAGGCTTTTCTCTGTGTGCTGCCTGGTAGGCCGCGGCAGCATTTTTGCACGTTTTCCTGTGCATTAGACTGCCCTTTTCAGGACAGTCTATTTGTGCGAGTGCGTCCAGCTGTGCATCAGTTGTGCACCCAGTTTTTTGGACGCTTAGTTGGATGCCTGCTTGGGTGTCTAATTTGGGTGTGCACTTTCCTGTACGCACGATCTGGGTGGCATTGAGAGTGCTCAGTTTTTGGGAACTCATCAGGCTCAGGATTGAATGCTTAAAATTTGGACGCCTATTTTTTTTTTTTTTTTTTACAGCACGAATTCAGCTGGACGCACACCTTTCAGTTTCCTGTTAAGTGTACTGACAGACTGGTGCCTATAGCTAAAAAACCTATGTGCCTTATCCTCTGTGTTGCTTGTCATATTTGGGCATCTCAGCCTGGTGTTCCCTCTAACTTGTGCCAGAGCTGCTTGGAGGCTCAGGGAAAATTGCCTTCTTCTGATTTTTACTAAGCCTGGTTCTTCTCAGCCTGGATGGGAGAGGGCCTGCCTTGCTCCTGTGGTCCTTCCCCAGATGCTGCACCAGTTTCCAGGAACTATTGACCTGCTGCTGCCTCTGGTGCGAGCTGGTCATCTATGATGATTACCTCCTCGGCCTCCATGGACGATGGGGTGAGAGAAATGGGTGCTGGAGGGGTAGGTGGTATTGCTGGCGGTCGCATTGCTGCCTGCGCCTTGGTGGGTGGTTGAGGAGGTGGTGGTAGTGGTGCCTCTCTGACCTCCTCCAGTTCCTCTTCGGATGTGCTTGGAGGTGTGTGAAATGAGAAATATCAAAGCGTCACTAAGATTCAACTGGGTGGGGGGGAGGGGTCCTGAACGGTGGGTTGGAGGAGGTTATTTGTCAAGATTTATCAATTGCTCACAGATGATATAGGCTGGCATGATTTCAGGCAAACCTTTAATAGCTGTGAGTGATTATAATTTACATTATTAAACATATAGACTGCAAACTTCCTACAATATAGTTTTCAGTGCACTTTACATAACCATTAAACTATATTCACTTTTTGTCTCATGTTTCCTACTTCGATGTGAAACCAATGCCACATATCTTCCTGTGCCCACGCTGGGTACATAGGGCCTGGAGGTAATCCCAGTCCTGTTATCAGAGCCTCCACACTCTTCTTCAAAGCCTCCCCCTGGTGGGTACCAAAAAAAATAAGATTCAGCAGTGCGAGAAAGTGATGTGTGGCCTGCAGCTCCCACCCAGTTCATTAACTTGCTTGCAGGTTTTACCAAAAAAGCATCAGCAATGAACAAATTTGATACAATTGGTCTATGCTAGGAACCTTGATTTTCCACACTTAATAATAATAATAATAATTTATTTATTTTATTTATTTTTAGGTTTTTATATACCGGAAGTTCCTGTATACAATACATATCACTCCGGTTCACAATTAACAGAGAAAACTATCGCCGGGAAGGCAGTTTACATGGAACATACATGGAACATATCGAATAAACTATAATAAAGTACAATCTAATTTAAAACAACTGAAATAAACTTAGGAAATAACTTGGTACATGTAACTGAAGCAAGATGAACATTACATTGCTGCAAGGCAAGGCTGGATGTTTGTTCTTATTGCTATTAGCTCTCTGGGAAAGCTTGATGGAATAGCCAAGTTTTGAGTTTCGCCTTGAAAGTAATGTGGCATGGTTCAAGACGGAGGTCTGGTGGTAGTGAGTTCCAGAGAGACGGGCCCGCTGTGGATAGAGCACGTTTTCTCAGGGTAGATTTTGCAGGTTGTGTGATCATTCTATTCTGGTATGCCGTTCTGGTTGGTTTGTTAGAAGAGTGTAGTTGAAGCTGGAAAGTTAGGTTGAGTGGGGAGATGTTGTGAAGGGCCTTGTGAATCATCATGCAGGTCTTGAACTGAATCCTATATTTGATGGGAAGCCAGTGGAGATGCTGGAGGATCGGGGTGATATGGTCCCTTTTTTTGGCATTGGTAAGTATTCTTGCAGTGGCATTCAGTACCATCTGGAGTGGTTTGGTAGTGTATGCTGGAAGGCCTTGCAGGAGTGAATTACAGTAATCTAATTTAGTGAGAATGATGGCCTGGAGTACTGTGCAGAAGTCCCTATAGAGTAGAAGGGGCTTTAGTTTCTTCAGCACTTGTAATTTAAAGAAGCATTCTTTTGTGGTGTTATTTATGAATTTGTTGAGGCTGAGTCTGTTGTCTAGTAGTACTCCCAGATCTCTCACTTGAGGTGCTGTGGAGTATCCTGAGGCGTCTGGAGGGTTGCTGGATGTTGGCGGGGCAGATTTATCTGGTGCTATTATGAGGATTTCCGTTTTTTTGGTGTTTAGAACGAGGTTGAGGCTGGTTAGAAGATCGTTGATGGATGAGAGGCATTTTTTCCAATGATCCATGGTTTTGTGTATGGTCTCTGTGATAGGTATGAGAATTTGTATGTCATCTGCGTATAGGAAATGGGTGAGTTTGAGGTTAGTAAGCAGATGACAGAGTGGGAGAAGGTAGATGTTGAAGAGGGTGGGGGAGAGTGATGATCCTTGTGGTACCCCCATCTTGGCTTGGATGGGGTGAGATTCCTTATTGTTTATCTTAACTTTGTATGATCTGTTCTCTAAGAAGGATTTAAACCAGTTAAAAGCTGCTCCAGTGATGCCGATATTTGTCAGTTGTTGTAGTAGGTTAGGGTGGTTCACGGTGTCGAAAGCTGAGGAAAGATCCAGGAGCGCGAGGAGACAAGGTTGGCCTTTTTCGAGATTGAAGATGATGGTGTCCGCTAGTGTGGCTAATAAGGATTCGGTGCTTTTTTTCTTTCGGAATCCATATTGATTATTGGTGAGGATATTGTTCTCTTCAAGGAATTCAGCAAGTTGTCTGACAACTTTCTCCATAATTTTAGCTAGCATGGGGAGGTTAGCTATAGGTCTGTAGTTGGCCGGATCTGTGGTGGGAAGGTTGGGTTTTTTGAGGAGAGGTTTGAGCAGTGCTGACTTGAGTTGGTCCGGAACTTGGCCTTGGGCGAGGGAGCAGTTAATGATATTGGCAACTGGCTTGGCAATGATGTCATGGATTGAACTCAGCAGGTTTGATGGTATATGGTCTAAGGGGTGAGAGGACGGTTTTATCTTCTTTAGGATATTCGCTATTTCTAAGGTGGACGTGGGTTCAAGAGATTCAAGGACAGCTGTGTGTGTGATGGGTTGAAAAGCGGTTGATGTAGTTGATTGCTGGTTGTGGTTGTTTGCGAGGCTTGTGAATGGTGTTAGTCCTTTGAGGGGGGCTACGAGTGCTGTGATTTTGTTGTCGAAAAAGTCGGCAAGTTCACTGGCTTTTTTTTGAGCCCCCCCCGAACAATTTTGAAGTTCCTGGAGCAAAAGTTCTTAAACCATAATTGGCCATTTTGACAACAAGAAATCTGCAGGGAGGCCTCAAGGAATTGCTCCTATTATCTTCCCAACTTACCTCTCTGGGGAAGGAAGCCTGGGCATTAAAGCTCACCCTGAGCACCAGCCAGGACTTATCTGCCTGATCCTGGTCTTGGCAGTGCCCAGGGTGAAATTAGAAGTGCCTCTCGTCAGCTATGACTAGCTCTGCAAGGAGCCGGATGTCCTCTTTAAAATTGGGGAGCCTCCCACGTGGCATTTTTGATCCTCAAGTGCTGAGGGCACCGCACAAAATGGACTTCTGGGCATGGCCGCGGGGGATGGATATCCATGATCATGCACACAAGACCACTTCTGTATGGACATCTGTTATCTACGTCAGAACCCTAAATGGACACCCAAATCTCAGATTTTGGCCCTTTGGATGCCCAATGCTTGGCCTTTCCAAGGCGTCCATGCTTTAGGTGGCCTTTCCAAGGCGTCCATTGTCTAGGGCACATGGGCAAAGTGTCCATGCTTTCGGCATCTGTGATGGGTCTGTGTGCCCTAGGTAATGGTTGCCTAAGGCCGCCCAAAGACAAGGCCTTGGGAGTTCTTGTCTAGGGCATGCAGAACTTTTATGGATGTCAGATGACATTTGATAATGAACAGTAGTAATTAGATAAACATATTCACGAGCTGAAAACACTTCATACCATGTAATCTATTGGATGAGTGTGGAAACCTCATAAATTGTGAGCTGCTTTTTGCTTAGGAAGATACCTCACGCTTTGGTTTTGCAGCATTTTAAATGCTGCGTGACAGTCAATTGTGTTGCTTGAGACTGTATTACCTTGTTTCAATCATCGATGACCACACTCGCTGCTATTCATATTTTTTTGGATTTTTCAAAAAGATTTTTGTTTGGAAACTAGACACTTATCATTGCATTGCTTGGACAGCGTTTGAGACAACCAGACACAGTTCATGTTTCGTGGGCTTCGTCAGGGGTGGTGAAGTTGTGCGGTGTGTTCTTTGTCTGTCTCACTGCATGCGCTGCCGCCCATTCTATATGCGGCAGCGCATATATATGATGTACAAATTGTTGATTTGTATTTCATATATATACAGTTTTGTCTAGTGGAAGATTTGATAATGAACGCCCATTCTATATGTCTGAAGGGCCCATAATGGGCGCTGATGGTCTTTCCAAGGTGTCCATGATGTCCCACCACACATTACAAGGTCTCAAGCAAGGTGCTAGGAGAGGAATGCCAATGCAGGAGCCTTGTGAGAGGGTAAGTGGACCTGCCTACAATGGATGGGAATTGCTGAGAGGGCCAGGTTGACACATTTATTTAAGGAGTTTTTATATACCATTATTTGGAATGTCAGAATAACGCCATCATAACTGTTTACAAAATAAGGCAGCAATGGCATTAACTGGTACAAGGGGAGAGGGATGTAAATGATATATGTATCACAGGCACCTTATTCCAGAGAGCAGAGTCCATTAAAGAAATTCAAAATATTTATTAGCACATTTTGAAAAAAATTATATATAATGCATTGGATATGGGTATATCTGTCCTCTGATTACAGCTCCTGAAATAAAACACAAAACAGGATTTAGATTTTGTACCCCAGCGATGGGCTTTGTTGAAAGGCTGAGGGCGTGGTGCAAGCCTTAGGAGTAGGTGGGAGATTTTGTGATGGATGCCCATGCTTGCGAGGCTTAGATGATAGGACAGACTCCAATCCCGAGATGCAGTGAATCTACTGTTATGTTAAGAAAAATATATAAAAGGATTTTGCATAGGCAGTTTGAATCAAGACTGGACCAATATCATGACATGGGGGTCAAGGGTTCTTGGTGTATTTGATGACAACTTAAATGAGAAATAATTGGCAATAATCCTTCAGTGAACATCATAGCCCCCTCGCTGTATTGTCCACTTTTGCTGCTGGTTCAAGAGGTGGATCTGGCGGCAAGTGTTCTGCGACCTCCGCGTCCAAGTCAAAGCACAAACAAATGTTATGTAGCTTGCAGCAGGCTGTAATAATGCTCACCACCTCTCCCGCTGTACTGCAGGGCTCCACCGGAGTGACCCATACATCCTGGATCTGCCTTTGAGTACACCGAAGGTACACTCTCTATCACATTTCTTCTTGTGCTGGCATGAGCCTCGTTATAGTGAATTTTGGCTGCAGTGCGTGGGGCTGGAGCGGAGTTAGCAACCAAGGCTTTCAGCCATGGCCGTCAACACCTATAAAAGGTGTAATCGAGATTGCTAGGGAGACACCAAGCACATACATGGATCCATATGGCATATACATATACTCATTTTATACCCTACCACTCGAATATTACAGTTAACGAAATACTTTGAGAAATTAGCACAACACATGGCGTGCCATCATCCCACCTGGCTGTCTAGGACTCCGGCCCATAGCAAATGTAATAGTAATGTTATTTCACCAAATCCCTTGCTTGTAGGAAGTAAGGGGGGGTGTCACTGTTTTTTACTTTTAGACAAGTTACTGAGAGGCTATAGTGGCATTTTAACTTAAATACCAAGCGTGCAGCTAAACCTTTATTTTCAGTGTCCATCTGCTGGAAGGGGAGAAACTCACTTGTCTGGACTGGTCTGGGACTCGAGGAAAAAAAATTAGCAGGTAGGATTCACAGTTTTCCTTATCTGCTTCTCTGCATTGCTGCCGTTGTGGGTTGTATTTCTAGGTCGTCTTTTTTCTTTTTATATTTTATTCTGTTATTCCAAAAATTGTAACAGCGTTTATGTACCTTCTTATGGCGATGTCTTCTATTCTTAATCTCGTTCCCCATGTCTACTTTTTTGCTGTTTATCCTATAAGTCAATCAGCATGAGGTGCTGATGAAAGTTGGCAAAAGTGATACCCTGCTGCAAAGATTTAGAACAGTGGCACTGGCTAAGAAGAAGCTTTCTCAGCTTTCAATGATTAATAATCTCAGACAGTAAAAAATCAGACAAAAGGAGCTAAATTATTTTGTTTTCTGGCTGCTAGTTGAAATATCTAAATTAGCTGTTAGTATTGCTACTTTAAATATGTATTTGCAAAGTTAGGTATATCTGTAAATCTGTACTGTGAAATATATGCATCTATATATTATACATCTCTAAAATCAGGAACATGGTGGGTGGATGCACTTGTGGAAGGGGTGGGTGGATGCACTTGTGGAAGGGATGGGGAGTAAGGATGTAGGCATGACAGAAGAACCCTATCACACTCTGGTTTGGCTCTGGAAGCTTCGACACAGCTGCATGTGGGTGTGGGTTTTTTTTTTTTTTTTCTTGAATGTCATCTAATTCTGTGGTCTATTTTCAGGGATTCACCAGATGAACTCCCTGTCTTTGTTGGTGCAAATGAAGCAAAAAGAAACTGCACAATTTCTCAAGTTGGGGACAATTTATTTGCTGCCGTCAAGTAAGGCTTTTTTTATTTTTATTTCTTTTTCCCTTTATGTTAATACAAGGTGGTCCTACTGTTTACTAGTTCTTTTGTAACCTGTCTTTAACATTGGAGTCTGAAAGGCCCCTAGTTATGAGGCAGATAATGAATACACAGTTGGCTTATTTGGCATCAACTACTGATGCAGCACAATGTAATCTTGTTTTGTAATAGTGATTAACCAAGATTCTTAGCAGATTTAATTTTACAAGATTGTCAGATCCACAAGAGCAATATCCTGATGTGTTAGTAGTGTGCAAAGGTTTAGGCACCCATGGTCAAATTGAATGCTTCAATAAATCTGAGTGAACAGAAGCTGACATAACTTATACATGGAGCAAAGTTAAATACCATCAATAAATAGTGGTAAGTTACTCACCAAATGCTTGCTTTGAAAAAAACAAAGCTTTTAAAACATTTTATTACTAAGTTTCCATAAGCCAACATCTCTAGTAACCTTTTAATATTTTTCAATTTTACTTTGTATATTCACACACATTTATATCATCCAAACTCTCAATGAATGAAATCCCACTAAATGTTGTATCAAAACTAAAAAAACCATCATTCATATGCAGTCAAATCACATACACAACCCACATACTCACATTCAACATCACACTCACCACATAATTAAAAACCTATCCCATAGCCACAACCCAATATTTCTAACCATCCCCAATATCAGCCAACCTGATATTTCCTAGCATGTAGCAGATGGACTCAGGACCAATGGGTATAGTGTGCACCTGATAGCAGTTGGAGATGGAGTCAGATTTCAATCTGACGTCAGCCCTAGTACACATACCCCTGCAGGAAGCTCTGCTCTTCAGTATATCTCAGTCTCCATAGCAGTTTGGGACTCTGTACACGCTTGCACAGCGTTAGAGTATTCTAACCAAAGAAATCCAAAACAAAGAAGAAATCTTACCTCTACAGATGAGCCCTGCTCTCCTGCGGTGATACCTACGGATCCCTCCCCCGGTTGAGAATTTACGGAGGTGATTTCCGCGGTCCCTCAGAGGTAGGCCTCTGTCTGGCAGCCGGTTCCCGGTGTGGACTTAGCCCCCGGGGGCGAGGGGCATTTGCAGCTGCCAATTGCAGGGAAAAGATCACGTGGCTTAGGCTGCAGTTAGAAAGTTCACAAGGAGAGGCCTGCCCTGTCCCCGACAAGCACGGGAACGGTGGCCATTTTGCCCAATTCGGGCCCCGATGCTGCGCAGGGCTCAGATGCTCAGGGGAAGGGGATTTCCTGCCGATTTCTCCGCCTATGTTAAGCCCCCAAAGGCCTCGCGATTTGGGACATGATTCTCCTCCTGCCGTGCCTCGGGGGGGGCGCCCTTAAAGAGACAGCACCCATTTTCTTTTCAGTTTATTTTACTGCTTCACAAAGCTTATATGGAGGCTGAGGCAGACTTGGATGGGCAATATTCTCCTCCTGCTAAGATCCCCAGGCCTGCGGAGGATCAAGGGGCTCCTAGGACCCGGCCTTCCTGTCCCGCTTCTGACACTGAGCTACCGGCACCTTCCACTCCTCTGGGGTCCGTGCTTCCGGACCCCTCCCCAGTGGTCCAGGCTTTTAACCCAAGTCTCCTTAAGGCAGAAGGCCGCAAGGGATTCTGGGTGAAGGGAATCTCCCTTCACCCTGTCATAAGAGCCCAGGCCTAGAGAGCTTGAGGCCCCAGGGAGCTGGTAGGACCTCTTGATACACTCAAGACGGTGAACGTTTACCTCTTAGTTGTTCCTGATGCAAGGTGAGCTACTATTTTGATTCTTGTATCTTTGAAGCAATATCTACACCATAACTAAGTTGGTCAAGTTTTATTGTATTCCTGAACTATTCCTGTGGCTGCAGCAGGCCCAAATATGCAAGGGAAGGTCCAATAAAGCAAATCGGAAGGCGGTCCCACGTAGCCAACGCAAAAAACAACAAAGGGACTACCTTACACCATGGAAGATTTTATTAGAGGTGCCCGACTCGAACTGAGTTTCGCCAACAAGGCTGCATCAGGGGCTAAAAGGTTAAAAAACAATAAATATTTTTTTTAAAAAAAAATATATCACAAAAAACTTCTGGTAACCATTATTATATGGAGTCCCAAAATATCTATCTTAAAAAACATTTTCTTACAACATCCATATCTAAACCTTTTTATACAATATGCCAAAAGCATAGAGAAATACATTTCATAATATGAACCATCATAAAGATGTAAAGACATCTATTTATGACATATATATTTAAACATTTTTATATTGTATACCAAAATCTTAGAGAGATACTTATCGATTTCTCATACCTATGCAAACCATATTACAAAATAGCAAATTATATATAAATGTAAAGAACGGAGATAATTACCTTTATACTGTAAACATATTCTCACTGCAGTAAGAGTCAATCTGTGTATTGATTGTTGCAATAAAACTAAACAAAAAACACAATTTAATATTGTTTATACAAAATAATGGTCACATATTGTAAATTCTTCAAATGTATAGAAGTCATTCTTAATCCAAGATTCACCATATAGTTACTAATATAACCTAGGGTAGTTAAACCACATAAATGTCTTTTACTAAGGTATACTCTATATATGATTAAGTTAACTTCATATACTTATAAATTTAAATAATGATAGGGGGTCACTCTCAACAACAAACAGGATTTATGTTTACTTAAAACTAGTGAAGTCATGTCCTTATAAAAAATAAATAATAAAATGTATTTACATTTGTATTGATTATATACAGCCTTAAATTCTCATTAGCACAGTGTATGGTCTTATGAGAATAATAATATATACTTTACTATCCAATTCAATACTTCATTTAAAACCTACAATTCCTAGCGATCTAGCTATATCACTCTAAAAGAATTTATTCAATATGGACAGTATAAAAACTACCTTGCAGCGCTAAAAAAGAAGAACAAATGTCACTGCATCCAAGGAAACTTCAAAAAACATCACGCCAAACACTATGACGTTTCTTCTTTTAATCCTAATTGGTAATTTAAAAACTCTACACGATACTTAAGTAACAGCAGAATGATAAAAAAAAGATATATATACGTTACTGATCTCAAAAATTTTGGCTAGATGCTGCGATTGCATTGCAACAAATTCACAATAAAATTATACTACACATTATAGTTTACAAAAAAACAACAAAACCACTTTCAATCCCTATCACTCTTAATATTCACTCGAGAAAGATACAGTAATTACCTTACAACGCAGCGATCTGTCTGGAAACAAATAGCACTGCAACTAAGGGGGGTCCATTTGCCGTGTAGTTATTTATATAGTCAACTCAAGACAAAACCGCGCCAAAAAACTATGACGTCATTTCCTTCCAATTATGTCAATCAAATGGATATATCAACTCTGCAGTCAATTCCAAAAAAAGAGAATACAAAGCCTAAAAATTGAAAAATAGGGTATTTTAAGATGCTGCAACCATTAGTAAACAAATATTATGCATTCTTACCTCGTCAAAAAATATGACGTCATTTCCTTCAACTCAGTCATTCATATGAATATACCCACTCTATAGACAAAACTTAAATTGCAAAACTTAGAAATTACAAAATGTGATTCCAGGATACTGCAGCCATTATTAGTCAGACACAATAATTCTTGTCATAAGTGTTACAATTGTAGCACATTAAGATAGACCTTATTTATGTGAGTTGATGTGGTTATTATGTAGCATTCAGTGTCAGCCCGATACTGTAACTCATAGTGAAAAACCTAACATCTCATTCTTATGTGTAGGTATCTCATTCTTTGTAAATGGGTGCTTGTAAGCTATCAGCCAACATTCCCTATAATCATAGGTTCTATATCGCCAGACTAATTAGCCTTTCAAAGGTAAACTAGTATACCTATCTAATGCAACTTATAAGAAAACAGAAAAATCTATCTCTTGGTTTAAACCTACAAGTTCCACAGTGTTAAATTTATAAATCAGCCGTTGTTCCATACGAAGTAAATTTGTATCTAAATCTCCCCCTCTCCAATTCATTCTAGGTTTGTATAGTACACAAAATTTGTAGTCTTCAAATTTGTGATTCGCCTGGTTACAGTGTTCAACCATTGGTTTCCCCTCAATTTTTCTGTTTATCGCACTTCTGTGCTCAATCAGTCGCTTATTTAAGGACCGAATGGTTTTGCCAATATAAAATTTCATGCAAGGGCAGTAGGCTACATACACTACACCCTCACTCTGACAATTTGTAAATTGTGTCAATTTGTACGGTTCTAATTGATTATTAAACAGAACCTGTTTTGCTTTAGGGTTCACAGGACACACTGTGCAGTGACCACATGGGTAATGACCCTGGGGTCTTGCATCTTTAGTCTGTTTTTGTGGGAGTGCAGAGGGAACGAGAAAATCTTTCAGATTACGTTCTAGTCTGTTTGCAATAATTAATCTGCTGTTCTCAAAGCACTCTAGATTCCGCATAATCTCCCAATTTTTCTTAATAACTCTAACAATTTTATGCATGTGGTGCACATCAAGCATTTAAAATTTATATAAAAATTTATACAATGTTCTGGACACACGATTAAATATGACTGGGCTGGCAGGGAAAAATTAAAGTACTTGCTCTGGTGTTAGGAAGGTCCCATTTGAAAAGACTTTATGCCTTTTTTTGAATTTGGTGCTGAACATATGTGAACTATTTATTTGAGTTTTTGTGAACACACTTTTTTTAAATTTATATTTGTGTAATAGCTAATGCCATCTTTAGAATGAGATTTGAATAAGAGAGCACAAACCTGTATGCTCATTGATGTGTGCACATTTCTTGTGCACAAAATTTCCTTGCTGCATCAGTAGTAAAGTTTGTGCACAACCGTGGGTTAAACTGTGTGCTACACCGAGGTCAGTATTTTAGACTGGCCCCAGACTTAAGAATGCTGCTATTCAACTTGTACTGACAAAAATCACAGATACCCTGGAAGTGATTACATTACAGACCTGTATCTAACTTGCCCTATCTGGGCAAACTATTGAGTAGGCCATTACGTTGCAGCTTAAATTGTGTGGAAGACTTTGATCTTTTGGATTTCCGTCAGGACTTTCAGACCGGCTTCAGTAATGAGACCGCTCTTCTGGATCTGAAGCTTGGATAGGGATTCGGATTTCTCATTTTCCTTGATTTATCTGCTTTTGACTCCCTAGACCATGATGTTTTTATTTATTAGCTAAGAGACTTTGGAGGCAGTGGAACAATGTTAGATTGGATCGCTTCTGTTCTTAAGCAGTCAGGGTGTGAAGAAACTGGGCATGATATTATTGCT
Organism: Rhinatrema bivittatum; assembly: GCF_901001135.1. Lineage (NCBI taxonomy): Eukaryota > Metazoa > Chordata > Amphibia > Gymnophiona > Rhinatrematidae > Rhinatrema > Rhinatrema bivittatum. Next base: position 88,569,479 of record NC_042615.1, on the reverse strand, counting down.
CCTTTTGCTTTTAAAATGTGGAATGCCTCAAGAATCTGTTTTTTTCTCTATTTTATTCAACATATTTGTTCAGCCTTTAATGGACATTATTCGAGGTATGGGCATTAACCTTCGGTCTTACGTAAACTATTTCCAGATTTATGGATCACTCTAAATATTTGAAAAATCTATCAAATTACTTAGAAGCTATTGCTTTTTGCTTGGGTCATATTATGGCGCTTTTTAAATTTACCTACAGCACCTTTGTCTTCTGTGAGAAAGTAAATTATGAAATTTGAGCACCCTAAGATTATAGTTTCAAAAGTACAAGTACCAATTGAATCTAAGATTAAAATCCTTAGGGGTCATTTTTGACTCTGAATTGTTTGTAGTTGCATTTAATAAGGTGATTAGAAACTGCTTTGTATAGTTGTGCACTATTCCTAATTTTCATCCCTGTCTTATCTCAGGAGCATCTTGCCAGTGTTCATGTGATAACTGGGCACCTGGATTATTATAGGAAAATTGGTTCCTACCTGCTAATTTTCGTTCCTGTAATACCACAGATCAGACCAGACCAGTGGGTTATGCACTGCTATATCAAAGTGTGCCACCTGCAGCTCCTCAGTATTTATCCATACCCAAGCCAAGAAACAACAGACGAAAACCCATTTAACTCCCTAAAAAGTGCAAACATGAAACAAAATACCCTCAAGGGCCAGAACAAAAAAAGGCCTCAAACCTGAAAACCCCAGGTCTGAACCACTGTTCCTATCACCGAATTGGCATAAATGCATTCTGATAGACTTCCTATGTACAGCAGCTTAAGTCCAGGTAAATCAGTCTTTCAGCAGTAGTACCCGGGTGGGTCCCTGGACTGATCTGTGGTATTACAGGAATGAAAATTAGCAGGTAAGAACCAATTTTCCATTCCTATATATACCCAGATCAGTCCAGACCAGTGGGGTGTACCAATGCCACATTACACCGGGCGGGAACCCGAAAGACCCGCTCGCAGAACACTTTCTCCAAAAAGTGTTTGGTCCGGAGCCCTGCAGGGAGGACCAGTCTGCAGCCCTACATATCTCTTCAGGTGAAAACAACTGACACTCCGCCCAAGAAGCCGCTTGCTCCCTCCTCGAGTGAGCTTTCAGTCCAGTTGGAACGGTTCACCCCTTGCCGATGTAGGCCAAACAAATAGTTTCCTTCAGTCAGCAAGTAAAGGAGGCCTTGGATGCCTTCTCACCCTTCTTCGGGCCCCAAAACAAAAAGGTGGTCCGATTTTCCAAAAGGAGTTAGTGACCTTCAAATAATGAAGGAGAATCTGGCGAACATCGAGAAGATGCAGATTTTTTCCTGAAGCTGAGTCACGAGTCCATTTGGGAAAACCAGGCAACTCCACGGTCTGATTAACATGGAAGGCAGACACCACTTTCGGCAAAAAGGAGGGCACCATACGCAGGGACACCCTATCTGCCGAAATGCGCAGGAAGGGATCCTTACAGGACAAAACCTGCAATTGTGAAATACGCCTAGCGGAGCAAATGGCCACCAAAAACACAGCCTTCAAGGTGAGGTCCTTCATAGAGGCGTGCCCCAGTGGCTCAAAGGGGGGGATCACAGAGCACCTGGAGGACTAGGTTGAGATTCCACTCCGGGCACGTCTTACAAATCAGAGGACGAAGATGCTTTACCCTTTTCAGAAAACTGGCTACATCAGGGTGGCTGGCCAGGGGTCTGCCACCTATCCGACCTCTGAGACAGCCTAGGGCTGAAACCTGAACCCGCAGGGAGTTATAAGCCAAGCCTTTTGACAACCCCTGCTGCAGAAAAGCCAAAACCTGAGGAATGGACACAGACAGTACTAAACCTTGTTGATCTCACCAAGCTTCAAACACCTTCCACACCCATACGTAAGCCATAGAAGTCGAGGGCCACCTGGCCTGCAGTAGGGTGGAAATCACCTGTTCCGAATACCCTTTCATTCATAACCTCTGCCTCTCAAAAGCCAGGCCGCGAAAGAAGTAATCCTCCCTATCCAAAAAGATGGGACCTTGATGTAAGAGGTCTGGAAGATGAGCCAGGCACAACAGACCTTTGGTTGCCAGACGAACCAGATCCGCAAACCACAGCCGCCGTGGCCACTCCAGGGCCAACAGGATTACCAGACCGGGATGAGCTTCTATGCGCCACAGGACTCGTCCGATCAGCGGCCAAAGCAGGAAGACATACAGGAGGATTCCGGTTGACCACTTAAAAACTAGGGCGTCAATTCCCACCGACCCGACTTCCTTTTTTTCGGCTGAAGAACCGATCCGTCTGAGTTGAGGCGGGTTGCCATGAGGTCCAGCTGGGGGGCTTCCCATCTGACACAAATGTGATTCCAAGCCTCCCGGGACAGCTCCCATTTCCCGGGGTCAAGCTGAGGAAGTCCGCCTGCACGTTGTCCACGCCTGCCATGTGAGAAGCTGCGATTCCTTCCAGATTAAGCTCGGCCCATGCAAACAGGAGATGAGCCTCCTGCGCCATGGCCAGATTCTGGGATCCTCCCTGGCGATTAAGATAAGCCACCATGGTAACATTGTCCGAGAAGAAGCGAACCATCCTTCCCTGCACCAGGGACTGGAAGGCCAACAACGCCTTGCAGACTGCTCTCGTCTCTAGGCGATTGGACCATGACCGTTCAGGCAGGGACCAGAGACCCTGGGCCGCATGGCCCAGGTATACTGCTCCCCAGCCCTGGAGACTTGCATCCGTCGAGGCAATCACCCAATCCGGGACTTCAAGGGGCATTCCCTTTTGCAAGTTGGCTTCCAACAGCCACCACTCCAGGCTGGACAGGGCCTGTGGTGGCAACGGTAACTGGTACTGTTTCGACACTGGATTCCACCAAGACAGGAGTTCCCTCTGCAACGGTCTCAGGTGAGCAAATGCCCAAGGGACCAACTCAACGTTGATGCCATGGACCCCAGGACTTGCAGATAGTCCAACACTCTAGGGATCGGGAGATACAGTAGAAGATGCACCTGCTGCTGCAGTTTGCACATCCTGTCCGTTGTCAGGAACACCCTGCCCAGCAAGGTGTCTAAGCGGGCTCCCAAATATTCTAGGGACTGCGAAGGCATCGGATGACTCTTCACCTCATTGATCACCCAACCGATGGACTGAAGGCAATGGGTCACCCGGTGTACTGCCCACAAGCAGTCCTCTTCTGACTTGGCTCAAATTAGCCAATCGTCGAGAAAAGGGTGAACCATCACCCCTTCCTGCCAGAGGGCCGCTGCCACCATGACCATCACCTTGTTAAAGGTGCGTGGGGCCGTCGCCAGGCTGAATGGAAGCTCTCTGAACTGGAAATGGCGACCCAGAATCTTGAAGCGCAAAAACTTCCAGTGATCGCTGTGAATCGGGATGTGCAGGTAAGCCTCTGTGAGATCCAGAGAGGTGAGGAATTCCCCCTTCCGGACCGCAGCAATGTTAGTCTCCATCCGAAAGCGGGGGACATTGTCTGATATTCACCTTCTGTAGGTCCAGAATGGGGTGGAAAGTCCCCTCTTTCTTGGGAACCATGAAATAAATGGACTACCGCCCCTGCTCTTCTGGTGGTACGTGGACGATAGTCTGCAGATCCATCAATCTTTGCAGGGTGCCTTCCACCACGGCCCGCTTCTTGTGGGAAACGCAGCATGATTTCAAGGAAAACCTCCTTGAGAGGCCGAGAAAATTCTAAGGCGTAACAGTACTTTACCACATCCAGCACCCAGCGATGTGAAGTGATCTTGACCCACTTCTCGTAAAAATGGGAAAACCTGCCCCTGATCGTCCCGCACGAGGGGTGGGTGGGCCTGACTTCATTGGGCAGATTTACTGGCTCCAGCCCCCTGCCCAAAGCCGCCTCTTGTAGGCCGGCCGGTGCCGCAAAAGGACTGACTGTGGGCAAGAAGTGGACTACCTGGCACCAGAAGAGGGAGCACCCCTCCCCGATCTGGTTCTTTGGGATTCCCGAAACAGGGTCCATGGAACAAAGGATTTCTTAAAGGGCTTCCTATCTTCCGGCAATTTATTGCCCTTGGATTCTCCCAGAGATTTCATCAGCTGGTCCAAATCCTCTCCAAATAGTAATTTCCCCCAAAAGGGAAGATTACACAATTGCGACTTAGAGGAAGCATCCGCTGCCCAATTGTGGAGCCACAGAAGCTGTCGAGCTGCTACCGAAGACACCATGGTCCGGGCAGACACAAGCACCAGGTCATATAAGGCATCTGCCACATAAGAGACCGCCACCTGCAGGCGGGCCACCTGAGGATGTTGCTTCTTGTGGTTTCTGAATCCAACATAAACACGCCCGCTGCATCATGGTCGCACACACCGCCGCCCGTAGGCCCAACGAGGAGACTTTCGAGCAAGCGTTTCAGCTGCAATTCCAGCTTGCAGTCTTGCACATCTTGAAGCGCTGAAGCCCCCGCCACTGGGATGATAGTTTTCCTAGTAACTGCCGATACTGCTGCATCTACCTTAGGGACGTTAAGGCATTCTAAGTGCTCATCAAGTAGCGGATATAACATTTGCATTGCCTGGCTGACCTTAAGACCTGCATCTGGGGACTCCCACTCACAACTGATGCACTTCTGAATCTTCTTTGGGATGGGGAAAGCGCTAGGCGGTCCCTGGAGGCCATCCAGGACCGGGTTCACGCCATCACTGTCGGATTCTTCTAGAGAGAGTTTCACCCCCAGTTCCTCAAGTACCTGAGGAATAAGGGGTTACAGCTCCTTCTTGAATAACTGGACCATGCGGGAATCGTCGCCTTCCGAGCCAGGGTCCACCGCAGGTCGTCCGAGCCATCCAAATCTTCCCGTACCAAGGCATCACGGGAAATATGATTGTCTGCTCGGAGATGAGGACACTTCGGGGGGGCCCCCACACTCCCCTCCAGGTATCTGCGCTTCGCAAACTTCCATGCCAGGAATGCCTTATGCATCAGGAGCACAAATTCCGGCGAAAAACTTCCCGGGCCAGCGTCATCACCACTGGAATCAGACTCTGTGGCCCTCAAGTCCTCCAATCTCTATTCCCGCACCGCGGGAGACAGTGGAGGAGGGTCATCCTGGGAATCTTTTTTTCCCCCCAGGGGCAGCAGCAGACGCCGAAGCCCTACATTTGGCCCCAGTGCCGGTGCCTGATCCGCGTGTGGCCTTCCGAGGCTTAGACCCCTTAACTGAGGACCCCTCCCCTCCCACAGCACAAGTAGTGCAAAGTGAGAGGGAGTTCAGATAGGCAGACCATACCCCACAAGCCTTGCAGGGTTCCATCAATGGCTTCTCTGCCATTGCAGTGCTCCAAAAGTAGCCCAAGGGCACTTTCCCCCCGGGAGGAATCAAGTGCTGCCTTAGAGAACTGATGTCGCCTAAAAACAATCGCTGACAAAAATCAGTCCCAGCACCTTCAGGGAGCCTCGTGGAAAACTTTGGCCTTGCATCCAGATGTTGTGAGGTTTTTGAAGGGGGGTCTAGCATCTGCGGCCACCGGTGCATAGATTGGGTCTGGCGTGTGCATTGTGGGCCTTCATTTTGAGTCATTGAGGAAGGCATCGTCAAAAGGACCTCATGCTGAAGATGGTATTTTCGGTGGCAATTTGTTCATTCAGAAGAATCTGAGTTGCAGGCTTTGTCCTGTAGGGAACCATTTCTGGAGGTTTCAGACAAGGAGATATCTTTGCGCAAGGTACCCTCATTCCTGTCTAAGGTGGTTTCTTCATTTTCATCTGAATCGGACTGTAGAGCTCCTGCCTTTCCGAATTGGTCTGCCAAGTCGCCAGAGGCAAAAGTAAGTTTCTGGCGGTTGGATCATTTGTTGGTATTGTTTGGAGGTGCCAGAAATGGATGCGAGGCCTCAAAGGACACGATAGTGTGTTGGCTGAAGGAAGCTATTGTTTGGCCTATCTCTGTAAGGGGAGAAGAATTCCAGAGGGGTTGTGTGCACTCTACTAGAGCACAGGTAGAGTCGTGAGCCGAGTGTCAGTGACTCCGCAGGAGATTTGTAGAGTGGTGACGGTCTTCTCTTTATCTTACCATTACTGTTTAGATGTTCAGATTCCAGGAGAGCGGAGCTTTGGCTAAGTGTGTTGAGAGGAGGGCTCGCCCAATATAGGGGTGCTTTGGTACATCCTACTTTTCTGGACTGAGGTGGAGTACAAACTGGAAAAGAAAACTGGTTCTTACTTGCTAATTTTCGTTCCTGAAGTACCACGGATCAGTCCAGAGACCCAGTCTGAAGACCATTACAGCAAGTCATTGTTCATTGTTCTGGCATTCTTACTGGGAAGAACTATCAGAATGTGTGTGTGTGTGTGTGTGTGTGTATGTATAATCTATCCTTACCAGCAGATGGAGGCAGAGAACTAAAAACTTTGAGACACTGCAGAGTGCCACCTGCAGTCCCTCAATATTGACTTGTACCCAAGCCAACTATAGAGTAACTCCTCCATAAGAACCCCCTTAAATGAGGGCACACACCAAACCCAAAGGTTGGAGCCCCCCAAACAGACAAATCACAAATCAACCCAAGGGGATATATATATAGTTCTCTGCCTCCATCTGCTGGTAAGGATGCAAAACCCAGTTGTCTGGACTTCAGGAATGAAAATTAGGTAAGAACCAATTTTCCTTTATTTAATTTAGCTTTCTGACCAGGTTCTGAACACTTTTATTTAAGGGTAGCCTGTTTTTTTTTTTTTTGTTTTTTTTTGTTGTAATAAAGATAGCCCTTGTTGAATCTGTGGATTTGATGGATAGCAAATCATCCTGTAGACTATTGTATTGGTTATTGTGTGTGTTGTTATGCTATATTTTATATTATGATTGTACACTGCTTAGTCTCAAGTTAAGCATCTATTAATTATATATGTAATAATAGTCCAGTAACAATAATCCAAAATGCAGGTTCCATGCAGAATTAATGGAGCCTACTTTGTGTACATTCAGGTATATATATGGATCCTCTAGGAACCACAGACATGTCCTACAAATTTGGTGTGGATAAGGACACATGTAAGTTCAATGTGATGTTCAGCAGGCTTTTTCTATGGATGCAGTCTGGCGCACTCAGCTAATTAATTGATGTGAATCTTTCACTTTCTGCCATATATAAGATGAACATGCTGCTATCCCTTCCCTTAAAGCCACTGGCACGATATGGCTGGAGCTGGTAGATCTATCTGATCACAACAGGGCCTCTTGTGGCTGTCTGAATTTATTTATTCTTGTTTGCAGTTAATCTTTTTTTTTTTCTCTCAGGCTGTTTTTGTGTAGAAAACTTAAGGAAATGACAGATAAAAAGCAACGGGCCCTGTTGAAAGACCTTGATGAAAAACTGACTAGGTCAGCAGAAGAATGGGGTTATTCACTGGAGCAGAAGACGCTGAAGATGCGACAAAGGGATAAGAAAGTAAGGCTTAAAGAGAGGAGGCAGGTTCCTATTAAGCCCAAGCTAAATCGCTCTCTCTTTTTTGTTATAGAGGACTGATTGGCTGCTGTTTTGCTGTGTGGGGTGAACATAGCCCTAAGCTAACTTCCTTTCTTTTCATATCATCCATTTGTGTTCATTACAGAATTCAGTAGCTTGTGGCAGAAATCCATCTGGAGCTTGAGTCGCACAGTTATCTGTTAAACTGCTGGCCATATCAATCTTTTCAATGTGGGGGTGGTAAGGTTAATGATTTCCTAGCGTGTACCCAGATGGACTCAGGACCAATGGGTATTGTGCTCTCCTGATAAGAGATGGGAGACGGAGTAAGATTTCAAAGCTGATGTCAGCCTACATATACCCGTGCAGCATGCTTAGCTCTTCAGTATTTCTCTGTCTCCCATAGCAGATGTGGACCCTATCCAAAAGAGAATAGTGTAACATTTACAAGAAAGAAGAAAATTTACCTTTAAGAAGAGAACCCCTGCTTCTCCTGCGGTGAAACCTAACTGTCCCTCCCCCAGTCGAGACTTTCCTGAGGTCGATTCGATATCCCTCAGAGGTGAGCCTTAGTTCGCCGGCCAATTCCCAGCATGGACGTTGTCCCAGGGTGGCTGAAAGGCAACGGGTGCAGATTCGAGCGCGGCGTGAAGGTATTCTTCTCCCCCCCCCCACAGCTGGAGACCGTCCGGCACGCAACCGGTAAGCGCAGAGACTAGTTAAGGTAGAAACCCTTTCTTCTAAGTCTCCAAGGCTCGAACAGCCATACCGACCTTCCTCCAAGGTTTAAATCGGGTTGAGCAGCCTCCCTCTGGCTAGGCCCCGATCTGGTCGAGGGTCCACACGTGGAGACCCTCCGGGGGGGCGCCATCTTGTTGCTGGGGCCATCGGTGCAATCTTCCCCCCTCACTGTCGATACACGTGGAGCAGGCCCGAGGTGCCTAATTTGAGTGCGTCCGTAGAGATACACGATTAACTGCGCGCACATCTGGGTTATGTGCACAGTGGTGCGTACAACGAGGCTGCACACACAACTGCGCGCATAACTGTGCCACATGCACAAAATCCGCCGCCTGCATGCATAACTTGTGCGTACATAGTGCACATAAATTCTGCGCTCCCAACTCACACAACTAAGAGCATCCACGCGCATAAATCTTGCACTGACGAGTTTTTAAGCTCTATACGCACACAAACAATGGCACCACCATCCAAGAAGGCCAAGGGACCCTTCCTTTGCCCAGCCTGCCACTTCAGAGCTGCGCAGCCTGAATTAGAATCCCTTCTGTGACAGCAGTGCGAACAGAACCAGGTAGAGCCCAATCAAGACCTCCCACAGCCAGGAGCGAGATCCGCAACCACTGATGATGGCACCCTGGACCTAACTATGTCCAACTCAGCGCCCCCACAGGAAAGTTCCTCCGGGGCTACCACTACAATCCCTCCTGGCATCAACATGTACCCAGGAACTCCTGGGTGGAATTTTTCAAAGGGCTGCAAACCTTTGTCCAGGTGCAACCAGCCCTGGCTGTACACTTGCCTCAAAATCTGCCGGAAGCACAAGCCCTTCCCAGCCTCTCCTATCCAAGATCATCCCGGATGGGGAACCAGACACCTCGGAGGAGGAAACAGACTCCCGGAAGAAGGGGAAATCCCCCACCCCCCACCCCCCCGGGATGGAGCCATACCAGACCATGCTCCGATTCTTCCACAAACACAAATTACCAGCCCTTGTGTCCCAGACTATGAAGATACTGGGTCTCCCAGGCATGGACCCTACATTGGAACTTAAAAATAATCCCATGTTGGTGTACCTCCTTAAAGCTTCATGCTATTTTCCTATGTTGGAGCCCATCAAGGAACTGATTGTCCTGGAATGGAATGCTCCAGAGGCCAGTTTTAAGGGGGGGGGGCACTAGAAGCCCTATACCCGCTGGAAACCACGGCCAAGGAACTTCTACACTTCTCTAAAGTAGGCACTATGATCTGTGGTGTCTCAAAACACACCACAATCCTTGTGGAGGGAGGAGCGGTACCGAAGGACGTCCAAGACAGAAGGCTGGAAGCCATCCTTAAGCAGTCCTTTGTCTCAGCAATGACGCTACAAATTGCCTCCTTGTGCGCCTTGGTGGCACGTTCCTGTTTGATCCTCTTCAGAGACGCTACCATGCCCGGAGAAGCGATGGAACCTGCAGTCTCCTTCCTCACCGATGCTACCGCTGACCTTGTGCACACATCATTCAGGGGTGTTGCAGTGGTGGCCAGAAGACAATTATGGCTCCGAAACTGGTTGGCTGACGCGACTTCCAAAGCGAATCTCACAAAAATGCCTTTTAAAGGATCTCTCCTTTTCGGAAGCAAACTGGAGAAGTTAGCCAACAAATGGGACGAATCCCCAGTACCCAGATTACCTGAAGACAGGAAAAAAAGAACAAAGGGGTAGAGGATTGGAGCGTTTTAAACCTTACAGGAACACAGTCCCAAGCACCTCGTACTTCAGGAAGGTTTCAGTCCTTTCGGAACAAGCACATTGAGAGGAGCAAGCTCAGGGGCAGGCTCCGGCCATGCCCCACAATGAAGACGCAGACCCATCCACAGGAAGAAGACATGGGGGCAGACTTACCCTCTTCTACCAAAGATGGGTTGAAGTAAAATCGGACAAGTGGGTTCTATCTTTCGAGAGGGGTATGCCCTGGAATTCCAAAGCATCCCCCCAGACAAATTTATGAGATCACCGTGCCACTCCCACTCCAAGAGACTGGAAGTGGAAACCACACTAGCAAGACTACTCAGCCTGAAGGCAATAACTCCAGTGCCTATGTCTCAACAAAATACTGGTCGCTATTCCATCTATTTTATCGTTCCCAAGAAAGAAAACATTCCGACCCATCCTGGACCTCAAGGCCATCAACAGTAACCTGAGGGTACCAAACTTTCGCATGGAAACCCTACGCTCCGTTATAATGGCAGTGTAACTGGGAGAATTCTTAACCTCCCTGGACCTATCCGAAGCCTACCTTCACATGCTGGTCCATCAGGACCACCAGTGCTTCCTGCACTTTGCGATACTGGGCAATCATTACCAATTTCAAGCGCTACCCTTTTGGACTAGCCCCGCTCCCAGAACCTTCACCAAAATCATGATGGTAGTAGTGGCTGCACTGAGGAAAGGAGGAGTTCTGGTACATCGTTACTTGGACGATTGGCTAATCAGAGCAAAGTCTCTGTTGGAGAGTTGCCGCGCGACCACCAGAGTCAAGAACTTACAAGAGCTCGGGTGGGTCGTGAAGACAGCCAAGAGCTGCCTACAGCCCTCCCAGTCACTAGAATACCTGGGAGTCTGGTTCGATATCAAGCTGGACAAGGTCTACCTTCCCCTTCCAAGGAGAAGGAAACTGATGGGTCAATTGCAAAACATGTTGAACTCTGTTCGCCCCAAGGTATGGGACTACCTTCAAGTCCTCTGCCTCATGACCTCAACTCTGGAAGTTGTTCCGTGGGCAAGGGCCCATATGCGACCACTACAACGCTCCCTATTGTCACAATAGAATCCAGTGTCCCAGAACTACTCAATTCACCTCCAGCTACCGACAGAGGTTCGGCATCGGCTTCAATGGTGGCTACAAGAACGCGTAAACCTATCCACACCAAAGTGGATCTTGCTCACCACGGACGTGAGTCTGCGAGGGTGGGGAGCCCACTGTCAAGAACTAACACCCCAGGGACAATGGAACAAAGAGGCAGAATGGAACATAAACTGCCTGGAAGCTCGAGCGGTCAGTCTGTCAGTCATGCCGGACAACGCCACAACCGTGGCCTACATCAACCCCCAGGGAGGAACCAGGAGCCAGCAGGTGTCTCTGGAAATAGACCTTCTCATGAAATGGGCAGAAACAAACCTGCAAGGTATTTCGGCCTCCCACATCACAGGAAAAGACAACATCTCAGCGGATTATATCAGCAGAGAGAGCCTAGACCTGGGGGAATGGTCGCTGGTGGACACAGCCTTCCAGATAGTGAATCAATGGGGTCCCCCAGCCATGGACCTCCTAGCAACTTGTCAAAATGCCCAAGTCCCCAGATTCTTCAGCCGCAGATGAGAACCACAGTCTCAAGGAATCGACACTCTCGTCCAGAACTGGCCAGAGGAAGACCTCTTGTATGCCTTCCCACCCTGGCTGCTACTGGGCAGGGTCATTCACAAGATAGTCCCCTATGGTGCTCTAGTCCTAGTCACCCCGGATTGGCCAAGAAGGCCATGGTATGCGGACATGCGAAGACTATTGGCGGGGAATCCTCTGCGTCTACCGCCATGCAGGGACCAATCTCCCACGAAGACCCAGCTTGATTCTCGCTTACGGTATGGCCCTTGAGAGGACTAACCTAAAGAAGTGCGGCTACTCAAAAGCCATGATTGACACCCTGCTCTGAGCACACAAGTTCTCCACATCTGTCTTGCATATGGATCTGGAGAGTATTTGAAGTCTGGTGTGAAGACCACACCCTCCGGAGGACAGCCAAGATTCCCATGATCCTAGAATTCCTACAGGACGGCATGCAGAAGGGGTTGTCTCTCAACTCCTTCAAGGTTCAAGTCGCTGCATTGGCCTGTTTTAGGTCCGAAGCGGACGGCATCAGACTGTCAACTCATCCTGATGTGTCTCGCTTCCTGAAAGGAGTTAAAACTGTGGCCAGTGCCTCTATGGAACCTCAAACCTAGTACTAGACTTCCTAGTAGGGGAGTCCTTCAGACCAACAAGCAGCCTGTCTCTCTACACCTCTTGACCTTAAAGACTGCATTCTTGATAGCAATATGCTCAGCTCGCGCATCTCCGAACTTCAAGCATTATCCTGTCGAACCGTTCCTCAGGTTCACCCCAGGCACCACACAGCTGCTTACGGTACCATCCTTCCTTCCAAAAGTGGTTTCCCAGTTCCATATGAACCAGACCATATCCTTACCATCACCAGATGAACACAGATTCGGAAGACTCATGCCTCCTTCGCCACCTGAATGTCGGCAGAATCCTAGTCAGATACCTCAAGAGATCGGCATCCTTGTGCAAAACCGATCACCTGTTCATTCTTCACAGCAGGAAGAAACGAGGGGAAGCAACTTCGCGGGCGACCATAACCTGCTGGATCAAAGAAGTCATTAATGCTGCCTACATAGAGGCAGGAAAACCACTACCTCTACAGGTCAAGGCATGTTCTACAAGGGCCCAGGCAGTCTCCTGGGCTGAAACCAGGCTGCTTTCGCCAGTCGAGATCTGTCGGGCAGCGACATGGTCCTCCCTACACACCTTCTCCAGGCTCTACCGCCTGGATGGCCAGGGAGGATATAGCCTTCTCAAGGGCAGCACTAAGTGGGTCACAGGCAGCCTCCCACCCAGTAGGGGAGTAGCTTTTGTACATCCCATTGGTTCTGAGTCCATCTGGCTACACACTAGGAAATGGAGAAATTACTTACCTGATAATTTTGTTTTCCTTAGTGTGGACAGGCTGCTCCAGAAATAGAGAACCTCGGATATCAATCTCGAGACTGTACAGGTAAGCCTCGGCCTACCTTTATGTTAAGACACCCATAGTTACCTAGGTGTCAGCGTTTTATTGTTTCAGTGCACTGGTGGTCTCTAGTGCCAAAACGTTTTTATATATATAATCAGTTGAACCTGTTCAAAGTTAATCAAGAATCAAGCAACATATATTATTATTTTTAATTTTTATATACCGAAGTTCTTGTAGGGACTACAAATCACTCCGGTTTACATAAAACGAATATATCCACATTGACTTTTCGAAGAGAATACTGAAGATCTAAGCATGCTGCACATCAGCTTTGAAATCTGACTCCGTCTCCCATCTGCTAATCAGGAGAGCACAATACCCATTGGTCCTGAGTCCATCTGTCTACACTGAGGAAAATGAAATTATCAAGTAAGTAATTTCTCAATTAAATACTCTCTCTGCCCTTTAACATATCCACCTCTCCATTACCAACCAGCGTTAACTGAAGTATGCTTCTGGTGAAAATCGGTGTTCTTCAGTGGTCTCTGTCATTATTGCCCAACCTGAGGAGTGGTAGCAGCATTCTGAACAGTGGCAAATTTTGTTTCAGTATGAATTTACTCAGGTTTCCTACATTAAATTATAAGATTCACCTTATGCCCCAAATGTGAATCTTAAGTGTATCCAGGTAGATGCGGTTTGTTTTTTTGTTTTGGAGAGTGGTGGGTGGCTTTTTTTTTTTGCATGCTGTTCACTATCCTCTTGGTGTGGAGGTGGGCAGGGCCAACAGGAAAACTGAATAGCAATATTAACCTTCTTTAGAGTCTAGAGTAGTTCCAGAGGTCTGGAGAGGGGCAGATTTGGTTCCTTTTCATAAAAGTTGGACTGAGGAGGAGGCTGCTAACTATATGCCAGTTAGTCTAATCTCTGTGGTGAACAAATTAATGGAATTGCTGCTGAAACACAATAGTGCAGTTTCTGGAATCCAGTAGGTTGCATGATCTGAGGCAGTATAGTTTCATTAGAGGTAAATCTTGGCAGATGAAACGGATCAATTTCTTTGATTGTGTGACCAGCAAATTGGATCAGGGGAGCGTGTTAGATATAGTATACTTGGATTTAGTATACAGGGATCAATTCTGGGACTGGTCATTTTTCAACATATTTTTTGTAAGTGAAGTAGTGGAAGGACTATTGGGGGAAAACGTTTTGGTTTTTTTTTTCTCCCCCCCCCCCCCCCCCCCCCCCAGTGATGCTAAAATCTGCAGGAGGGTAGACAGCCAGGAAGGTTTGGAAAACATGAGGGATTTAGCGAGGATTGAGGAATGGTCTAGAGTCTGGCAGCTAAGATTAATGCCTAAAAAATACAGAATAATGCATTTAGGTTGTAAAATCCAAGGGAGAAGTACAGTATTAGAGGTGAAATTCTTCTAAGCATAAAGGAAGAGCAGGATCTGGGGGTAATTGTATCTGTTGATGTTAAGTTTGCCAAACAGGTGGATCAAGCAATGGCAAAAACCAGAAAGAAGCTTGGCTGCATAGGGAGAGACATGGACAGCAGAAAAAGGGAGGTGATATTGCCCTGTATAGGTCTCTAGAGAGACCTCACTTGGAATACTGTGTACAGTTCTGGAGACCAACAGGTTTACACCATTTTGAAGGTGCGGAGTCTCTCCAAAGGGTGGCTACCAAAATATCTTAAGCACATGGAGATAAATGTAAAGATCTAAACATGTACACCTTGGAGGAAAAGTGAGAGAGGGGAGGTATGTTAGACATTTAAATTATCTCAATGGTTTCCATGCACAGGAGGTGAGATTGAAAGGGGGTAGCTTAGGAAATATTTCAAAATTGGTGACATACAAAGCTTAGGCAACACCTGTATAGTGAAGTTTTCTAAGCCTCTGGTGTTGCTGAAATTGAAATCACTAGTGCAAGTTCTCTATGTTGATATCTGTGCAGTAAATTTGTCTAAGCCTAGTTTTAGATCACTCCCGATGCAACATAGTAGAACATGGCCTGTGTCTAGGCACTGTCAGTTTGCTACTTGGGTATTGTGACAGGCAGTTTTTGCTTCTTCTGATATATAATAAAATAAAAATCAAACATCTTGGAATCTTTGGGCAAGTTTAATTTTATATCCTTTCTTTTGAATCTAACCCTGCTCATAACCACATAGCAGTGTGCTTTGGTTATTCCCCCCTTCCCCCGATGGTTTGCCACCAGAAGAGACAGGCCTGAATTGGAATCATAAACCATTTTCCTATGCAGTAGCTGCATCAGCGAATTGATTTTATGTCACTATTAGACTAAAAGTATAGGATTTGGAAAATGGGAATGTACACTCGTCTTTTCCTCTCCCCATTCTGTCATTTGTTAAGATGACATACATCATTATAAACATGCAGTGAATTGTGCCTCTCTTTGTTACTCAAAGTATTACTTTCTTTTCTGAATTTCTTGCAACTCAGGTGGTGACAAAGACATTCCATGGAGCAGGTCTCATGGTCCCTGTGGATAAAAACGATGTTGGTTACAGAGAACTTCCTGAGACAGATGGTAACTTATCTTTTTCAGAGAGCAGAGCATGACTTTGTAGTTCCCTTACATTACTGGGTGGGAGTTATCCTGCCCTCAGTTTTCTGGCTTTGCTGCTAGAAGCAGTACATCCTATAACTGGTAGAGTTACCAGGAATATAGCATGTATTTCTTGAGTAAGATGCACAATGTCAAATGTTTCCCTGCAAGCCATGCCTTAAGTTCTCTTTGGACTGACTGATCAGGAATGATATCCTGCAGGCAGTAGGACAGCTGGGAGATACCCTATGTTAGCAGTATAGAAAGACAAAACAGATTGGATGGGCCATCATTTATTATGAGTGTGCCTCAGGGTCTCTTTGGACTTCTGATGTTCTGTGTCATTTTGTTCACATCCTGGAGCTGGTCCTGTTTCTCTGTTGAAAATAAACAGGTTTTAATGCTAATAGATGCGAACAAACACCTGGTATAGCTGAGTGAAAGGGTGGGGGGCATTGTTTTTCTCATGGCATTAACTGGTGTAGCTGGGTTAGGGGCACCTTTGAAAGGGAGTGATGTCTGTCAGCTAAAGCAGGCTACTACAGCATGCACATTCCTTAGATGAGAAAACTGACTGCACTGGGAGAGACTGCATCAGGTGAAAATTCCCAGTGTCCATACTGCCAGGTTAGTGTGTTTCCTGCAGCTCCACTTTTTCCACTGCACTGGTTAAATTGGCACTGAATGGCTGCACATCACACACAATGAGACTGAAAGGTTGCTGGACCTTCTGTGCATTTTGTAGTCTCTTACAAATGCATGTTATGGGTAGCAATCAAGTCGAATATGTGAATCAATTCAGAATTTTGCTGTTGACATTTATTTAATCTGCCCCGTTGCATTTTCTCAAGACTCTTGGATGGAAAGAAATTGACAAGACCCATAAATGATTTCACGCAGATGGGATCTAATGGCTCCCTTTCTATTATCATGACAGATGTCTCGCACACTTTGTGAAACAGAGAAACATGATGGCAGAAAAAGACCATAAGGCCTATCTAGTCCTGCCCATCCACTCCAGCTTCTCATTTCTACAATCCCTCAGAGATCCTGTGCTTATTCTATGCTTTTTTGAATTCAGATACCATTCCATCGGGAGCATGTTCCATGCATCCACCAATCCTTTCTCTACAGAAATACTTCCTTAGATTACTCCTCAATTTACCTTTACCCCTTTTCACACTCATTCCATGAACCCTTATCCAAGTTTCTCTCTGCCCATCTCTCTCAATCTTACAAGCCCAGTCTCTCTCTCAACTTAGCCCCCGCCAGTGTGTCTCCCCCTCAGCTGCCAAGACACCACTCTCTGACCATCCTTTCCTTCAACCCACAAGTCTCTGGACTCTCCCTGTCCTGCCCCTCTCCACCAATGTTTCCCTTTCAACCACCTATTCCCCCCCCCCCCCACCCCCCACTCCACTTCCCAGCAATCAATTTTGTACTCATGGACAAGTGAATTTTCAAAGGGAAACTCCTCGCAGAGTTTTCTTTTATAGTTCTGGGGCCAGAGGCACTGCAAGTACTTTTAGTACCCACTGACTTTGCATGCAGAGATTCAAAATGATTACTGGCTTTTCTCTTCCGCCACCTGCCTTAACCCCTGACAGCTGTCTGTTCCCATTTTCCTCATGATCCCTGGTGGACATAGTTTGCTCCTGCCTACTGCCCTACTCTCTTTCTTGGTCTCTTATTGAGTGCCTTCCCTTCTGCCCTCTTTCTCCTGCACTCCTTCCTCTCAAGGCCCCTTTCCTCCCATGTTCCTTCCTGACTTCTTCTTGCAATCAGTTTCTGTGTGCTTTTCCTCCTGCCTTCTAGCTTCTGTGGCCCCCTTCTCCGGTGCTTGTTTTCTTCCCTGTCTCCCTGAGTGCTGGCCGGTTCCCTCTCACCCCTTCCCCCATGACCATACTACTGTCCATGCAACTTTTCTCCCTCACTCTCTCATGCCAGCAAGACCAACTTTTTTTCCTGATAGCTCTTCTGCAGAATCACTTATGAAAAGAACTGGTCCACAGAATAATCCCCGCAGCACACTATTAATAATTCTCCTCTTCTTGGCGTGAACTTTATTTACCACTACCCTTTGTTGCCACCCACTCAACCAATTTCTAACCCTGTGGTCATTTTAGGGCCTGTACTGAGGGCACTTGCTTTATTTATAAGTCGCCTATGCGGAACTGTCAAAGGTCTTACTGAAATCCAAATACGTTATATCTAGTATTCTCCCCTGATACAACTGTCTGGTCACAATGTCAAAGGAATTGATCAGATTTGTCCGACGAAACCTTCCTCTATAAAACCATGTAGCCTTTATTCCCTGTACGCACCTGGATCAGTCCAGACTCCTGGGTTTTGCCTCCCTTCCAGCAGATGGAGACAGAGAAGTTTTAATGGACTCTGCCTTGTACCCTGAGGTGCCACCTAGAGTCTGTCAGTATTTCTCTGTCTCCAGCAGATGGAGGTGCAAATCCCTTCAGTCTGGATTAGCTAGAATATTTATAAGTATAGACCTTAGTTTAAAAAAAAAAAGAGGAAAAAGAAGAAAACTTAGCATTAGAAGAACTAACTAGCTTTAAGCCTCCCAGGGGGTTGTCAGGTCCTGGTAGGACCATCCTCCCTGGTATTTGAGGCTGAGAAGCAGAGGGTTGAGAACCCTGTCTCCGGCCCTCTGGTCTGTGTTCTGAGGGTGATACCGGGGAGCCAGGTTCACTCATCCTAAGAGGAGGACAGGTCCTGTTTGTTTAAAAAAAAAAACCAAAAAAAAAAAAAACCGTGAACAGCAGTGAGGTAATTTTTTGTTTGCCTTCTGTTCGGCCTCTCCGTTCTCCTCCCAACTGCTGACTGCCTGCTAAATTGTCACGTCGGTTCCCCACTGCGATTCTTTTACTTTTTTGGCGCCGTTCATTATGTCCCATGGGAGGGCCTGCAGAGCCTGTGGCAGGGCGTGCGGCTCTCTTGAGCCGCGGTTTCCTCAGAGTACCTCCCCGAGGGGGAGGGCACCTCAGGCATGGCAGAAAATGCAATTTCCTGCAGCGCCAATTCCCGGAGTCACCGTGAGCCTGGGAGGCTTGATCGGTTGCATCAGCCGGCAGTCCCATTCCCGCTAAGCGCGGGAATGGCAGCCATTTTAAAACCTTTGCAGCACAGGACCAGACTGCTTTTGGGGGAGAGAAATTCCCCACCACCGCTATCACCAAGGCTTGGAGCCCCCAGGGTGGGGGGCGGGGTGTTAGGCTGACATTGTGAGGATTCGTCTGAGGAGGGTCCAGGGGAGACTCAGATTCTTCCTCCTTGTTCTCCGACAAATTCAATTTTCTTCTTCACGAGGCCTTTAAGGCCCAGAAGGCAACTAGCAAACATGGTGGCAAGACTGCTTGTTCGGCCCCAGCGCCCTCAGAGGTGGGCAAAGGAGTATACCAAGCCCCCCGGGGGGGGTGGTGTCAGCGAGACCTAAACGGCCGCTCAGATCAGTATCTTGTCCCACAGACTCTTTGTCTCCAGAAACTTCTGATGGGGAGGAGGCCCCTCCCCTAGATCCTCAGGGTCCAGATGTGGATCCGGACAGTCAGCCTCAGCCTTTCAAGCAGGCAGGCATGTTGATGGTTGAGGGAGATGACCCGAAGGTGGTCCGTTTCTTCCGTAAGGATGAATTGGGTCCACTTATTCCCACTATTACATAGAAATGACAGAAGAAGACCAAACGGCCCATCCAGTCTGCCCAGCAAGCTTTCGCACTTTTTTTCTCTCTCACATACTTATCTGTTTCTGTTGGCTCTTATTAACTTTTTGTATTCTATTTTCCTTCCACCCCCGCCATTAATGTAGAGAGCAGTGTTGGAACTGCATCTAAGTGAAATAGCTTAATTTAGTTAGGGGTATTAACCACCGCAATAAGTAAGCTGCACCCATGCTTATCTTTTATTCAGACTGTGTAATTCAGTCCTTGTTGATTGTTGCCTGAATATAGATCCACCTTTCTTCATTCCCCCTGCCGTTGAAGCAGAGGGCTATGCTGGCTTTGCATTGAAAGTGAAATATCAGACTTGCTCCCCTGCCGTTGAAGCAGAGGGCTATGCTGGATATGCATGAATTGTCAAAATTTCTGGAGGAATTAGGCATAGAGGTTCCTCAAGAGGATGTGCGGCTGGGAGCCATGGATCCGGTGATGGTCTCAAGGGCCTGACTCATTCTTTCTCTTTTCATATGTCAGTTACTGACCTGTTTCGTGAGTGGGTCACTCCAGACTTAGGCTTGAAAGTCAGCCGAGCTATGGACAAATTATATCCTCTATTGGAAGACGCTTTGGACCTTCTCAAGGTGCCTAAGGTGGATGCGGCAGTCTCTGCAGTGGCAAAGAAGATTCCCAGTACGTACCAGGATCAGTCCAGACAGCTGGGTTATGCCTCCCCTCCAGCAGATGGAGTCAGAAAGAAAACTGAAAGCACCCCCTAGATATACTGGTGTGCTACCTGCGATCCTCCAGTATATTCTCTGACTCCAGCAGATTGAGAGGCATAACCCTGCGGTCCTGGTCCGGTCCGTGTTACTCGGTACTGGGAAAGTAAAAAAAACAAAAAACAAAAAAAACAAAACAGTGAGGTAGGACAGGGGACTAGATCTGTCGATGCTTCCTTTTCTCTCCTCTGTCTAACTATCGGTCTGTGTTAGTGTCTGTTTGAGTGTCTTGCGCTGCGAGGCTAGCGGCAGAGTGAGGCAGGCTAGGAGGGTTTTACCCTCCTGTTCTTCCCGGGTTAGTGTGTCCACAGGCCGGGGGAGAGCTTACCGGTGGGCCGGTCACCCTCCCCCCCCAATTCTAGGTTACTTGGCCTGAAGGGGGTTTCAAAAAAAAAAAAAAAAGTTTAATCCAGAGCCATTTAAGCCCTGTTGGGGACAGGCAGTGCGCTCCTTTTCTTTGACCCCGGCCTGCCAGTGCCTGTTTCGGACCCCGGAGGGGGTGGCTAGCTCACCCGGCGCGTGTTGGTTGTGGAGTTCTTCTCAGGGGGTCTTTTTGGCGCCATTTTTTTCCCGTTGCTGCTCCGCTTCCTGGCCTGATGCCGCGATCTTCGGTCTGCCTGACCTGTGGGGAGGCGGGGGCGCGACTCTCCCGCGGGGGTCTCTGCCCCCGATGTATTCCCGGGGGCGAGGGACCCTTGGGGGGGCCGAGCGCTGCCCGCAGCGGCTCTCCTCTGTCCTCTGCAGCCCGGCACGGCAGCGTTTCAGGCAGCCGTTCTCCGGCCACTCCTCCATCGGGGAGGAGTGCGGCGGCCATTTTGAACACGCGGCAGGCTGCATTTTCAGCGTCGGAGGAGGAAACCTCCCCTCCTCCCTCTCCCGAGCCACTGAGCCCGCGCTCCCAGCCCGATTTGGGGTCTCCTCGCGGCCCCCCCCCATCGGATGGCCTGAAGAAGAATTTAAAGAGGTCAGTACCTTTTTCTTCGGATTTTGTGCTTTTAATGCACAAAGCCTTTTTGCAGGCAGAGTCCGGCTGGGAGGCAGAGGTTCCCGCTCCCCCGAAGGTCCCCAGGACCACTTCCTTGCCCCGAGGGAGCCCGCCGGGCGCGGGGTCCTCCGGGGTCCAGGGTTCCCGTCCGCGGGGGAGGGAAACTGAGGACCTGGGAGACACAGGAGCCGCTCCGGAGTCCCCGGGGGCTCCGGACTTGCTGGCGACAGATGATCAGGGGGCCGTACAAGGGGATGACCCCCAGGTGCTACGATTGTTTGGAAAGGAGGAATTAAGCTCCCTTATTCTCCACGTGTTACAGGAGCTAGAGTTAACGACTCCGCCTCAGGAGGCGGACACGTCTACAGGGGATATCGCGATGGCAGGGATTAGAGCTCCCCCGCAGACCTTTCCTTTTCACCACAAGGTCTTACAGATCGTTTCAAAGGAATGGGAGCTCCCAGAGGCTTCCCTGCGGGTGAATCGAGCCATGGAAAGGCTATATCCCTTACCTAAGGATTCATTGGAACTTCTGAAGACACCCGCGGTAGATTCGGCTGTCACGGCTGTGGTTAAGCATACGACTATCCCCGTGACTGGGGGTATAGCGTTGAAGGACCTCCAAGACCGCAAGCTTGAGGTTTTATTAAAGCGCATTTTTGACGTGGCGGCACTGGGGGTCCGAGCGGCGGCTTGCAGCAGCCTTGTGCAGAGGGCCAACCTCCGCTGGGTTCAGCAGCTGCTGACCATGCAGGAGCTCCCTCCGGGCGAGGCCGAGCAGGCGAATTGTGTTGAAGCGGCGGTCGCTTATACAGCGGATGCCTTGTATGACTTGTTGCGCACATCGGCTCGCATTATGTCCTCGGCGGTCTCAGCCAGGAGGTTGCTCTGGTTCCGTCGTTGGTCGGCGGATGCCAACTCCAAGGCAAGGTTAGGTTCCTTCCCCTTTAAGGGCAAGTTGCTGTTTGGCGAGGAGCTGGACCAGCTCATTAAGGACCTGGGTGACAACAAGGTTTACAAGTTGCCTGAGGATAAGCCTCGGCAACCTCGGTTGTTTGGTAACGCTAGGGCTCGCTTTCGGGGGCAACGGCGTTTCCGTGGGGGAAGAGGGGGCTCCCTTCCCCAGCGGCAGCAGGCGACAAGATCCCAGGCCTGGTCGTCTTCTTCCTTTCGCGGCAGGAGGCCTATACGCGGGGGCTCTTCCCAAGGCTTTCCTGCCATCAAGCCCGCACCATGAAGGTGCGCGGGCCCACTCCTCCGTGCCCGTTATCGGAGGTCGGCTGTCCCGGTTCTGGGAGGAGTGGGCCAAAATTACTTCGGATCAATGGGTCCTCGACGTGGTTCGGTACGGCTACGAGTTGGATTTTGTACGTCCCCTCCGGGATCTCTTCCTGATATCGCCGTGCGGCCCAGTAGAAAAACAGGTAGCTATAGCCCAAACGGTCGCCCATCTACAGGCTCTGGGGGCGGTGGTTCCGGTTCCGCGGGACCAGCTCAGGACGGGTCGGTATTCCATATACTTCCTGGTGCCCAAGAAGGAGGGCACCTTCCGACCCATTCTGGATCTCAAAGGAGTAAACAAGGCGTTGCGTGTGCCCCGCTTCTGGATGGAGACCCTCCGGTCTGTTATTGCGGCCGTCCACAAGGGAGAATTCTTGGCTTCTTTGGACCTGACAGAGGCCTATCTGCACATCGGAATAAGAGAACGGCATCAGAGGTACTTGAGGTTCATGGTGATGGGAGACCACTACCAGTTTTGCGCCCTCCCCTTCGGGTTGGCCACCGCGCCTAGGGTGTTCACCAAAGTCCTCGTGGTGGTAGCGGCTTCCCTCCGCCGGCAAGGCGTCCTTGTGCATCCCTATCTCGACGATTGGCTCATTCGAGCAAAGTCGCACGCGGCATGCAACCGGGCGGTCTCCTTAGTGGTGCACCAGCTGCAGAGTTTGGGTTGGGTAGTCAACTTCGCGAAGAGCAGACTCGAACCGACCCAACAGCTGGAGTTCCTGGGAGCTCGGTTCGACACCTTGGTGGGCAAGGTTTTTCTTCCGCAGCAACGCATGCTCAATCTCATGACTCAGGTACGGCGCCTGTTAGAGCTCGAGATTCCCACGGTTTGGGATTATTTACAAGTCATTGGTCATATGGTGTCTACTATGGAAATGGTACAATGGGCTTTTGCGCATATGCGTCCGTTACAAAGAGCACTTCTATCTCGCTGGGATCCCCGCTCGGAGGAGTACGGGATGGAATTGCCTTTGCTGGAGCCGGCTCGCTCCAGTCTCTCTTGGTGGTTGACCCCAGCCAATCTCCTACAGGGGGTGGACCTCGAACCCCCGTCTTGGTTGGTGGTGACGACGGATGCCAGCCTGTCGGGCTGGGGTGCGGTCTGCCAGTCCCGTGCAGTCCAGGGCAACTGGTCGGCACTCCAAGCGACTTGGTCCATCAACCGATTGGAGACCAGAGCGGTCCGCCTGGCCTTGCGTTGTCTCCTTCCACTGGTACGCGGACGAGCAGTAAGAGTTCTGTCGGACAATGCGACCACAGTGGCGTACATAAATCGACAAGGAGGCACAAAAAGCCAAGCGGTAGCAACCGAGGCGGCGCTGTTGATGTCCTGGGCGGAAAGGCACATACAGCGTCTCGCGGGCACCCACATTGCCGGCGTGGACAACGTTCAGGCGGATTACCTCAGCCGGCAGCACCTAGATCCAGGAGAATGGGAGATCTCGTCGGAGGCGATGGCTCTCATCGCGCGGCGTTGGGGGACTCCGCGCTTGGACCTCATGGCGACCCGTCAAAATGCAAAGGCGGTGCGCTTCTTCAGTCGGAGGAGAGAGCACGCGTCAGAAGGGGTGGACGCGCTAGCCCTTCCGTGGCCTCGTCACATTCTTCTTTATGTGTTCCCTCCGTGGCCTCTGGTAGGGAAAGTGCTAAGATGCATAGAGTCCCATCACGGTCCGGTGATTCTCGTGGCTCCGGAATGGCCGCGGCGCCCGTGGTTCGCGGATCTGGTCAACTTGGCAGTCGACGGCCCACTGTGTCTCGGTCATCTTCCCAATCTCCTTCGTCAGGGTCCAGTATTTTTCGATCTGGCGGATCGTTTTTGTCTGGCGGCTTGGCTTATGAGAGGAACCGGTTGAAGAAGAGAGGTTATTCAGACGCGGTGGTGTCTACTCTCCTTCGGGCACGTCGTTCTTCCACTACGCTCGCTTACGCGAGGGTTTGGAAGGTTTTCCATGATTGGTGCGACAAGGCAGGTACTTCGGCCAGACGTTAGTCAGTGGTGGATATCCTTATGTTCTTACAGGATGGCTTGAAAAAGGGGTTGGCGTATAATTCGCTTCGGGTTCAGGTGGCGGCCTTGGGTTGCTTGAGGGGTAAGGTTAAAGGCTCTTCCCTTGCGAGTCATCCAGATGTGGCTCGTTTCTTGCGAGGGGTTAGAAACTTGCGTCCTCCCGTCAGGCTTCCCTGTCCGTCTTGGAACTTGAACTTGGTACTCCGTGGATTGTGTGCGGCTCCGTTTGAACCTCTTAAGGCGGCTTCTTTGAAGGATCTCACCCTCAAGACTGTTTTCCTTGTGGCCATTTCCTCGGCTCGTTGGTTGTCGGAGCTGCAGGCTCTCTCTTGCAGGGAACCGTTTTTGCGCATTTCGGCGTCAGGAGTTTCCCTACGAACTGTCCCTTCCTTCCTACCTAAGGTGGTCTCCGCGTTTCATGTCAACCAAACGGTGGAGTTACCTTCCTTTTCGGACGAGGACCTACAGTCTTCTCAGGGTCGGGACTTGAGGCGTCTGGATGTCCGTCGGATTCTCTTACGCTATTTGGAGGTTACGAATGACTTTAGAAAGTCAATCACCTTTTCGTGTTGTGGAATGGACCCAGGAAGGGTCTTCAAGCGTCCAAAGCTACGATTGCACGCTGGTTAAAGGGTGCTATTGCGTCCACGTATGTTGGATGTGGTAAGCCTGTTCCTGCTGGGCTTAAGGCTCATTCTCTGCGTGCTCAAGCAACTTCATGGGCAGAGAATCACTTGGTTTCTTGCCAAGAGATATGCAGGGCAGCCACATGGAAATCCTGGCATACTTTTTCCAGGCATTATCGTCTGGATGTCCGGGGACCTCCTGCAGAGTCCTTTGGGAGCAGTGTGATTCGAGCGGGACTCTCAGGGTCCCACCCCAGTTAAGGCGGCTCGGGTACATCCCAGCTGTCTGGACTGATCCTGGTACGTACTGGGAAAGGAAAATTAGGTTCTTACCTTTGCTAATTTTCATTCCAGTAGTACCATGGATCAGTCCAGACGCCCGCCCACGGTGTTCTGGGAGTCCGCTCGTATTCTCTGAGTTTTCCATTTCAGTGGTATTGTGACGGTTACCACATGTTTAAGGTTCCCTTTATAGTTATTCCAGTGTATCGTGTGTTACTGTACACTCTTGGTGTTCTATTTGTTGTGTCTGGTTTTATCTGTTCTCAAGGATGTTTCTACTTGATCTGGTCACCTAGTTAATAAGAAGTTAATACAAAGGAGTTTCTTGGGGGCAGTTTTGACTGTGCTCAATTCTTTATTTCTGCTTTGATATCACATATACTGAAGGATCGCAGGTAGCACACCAGTATATCTAGGGGGTGCTTTCAGTTTTCTCTCTGACTCCATCTGCTGGAGGGGAGGCATAACCCAGCTGTCTGGACTGATCCATGGTACTACTGGAATGAAAATTAGCAAAGGTAAGAACCTAATTTTCCTCTACTATCCCAGAGACGGGAGTCACAGCCCTTAAGGATTTGCAGGATGCAAATTGGACTTGCAGCTAAAGAAGATTTTTGAAGTGTCAGCTCTAGGGGTTCATGCCGCCGTGTGCAGCAGTTTCTTGTGCTGAGAGCCAGCCTCTGTTGGGTGCAGCACTTGCAGTCGATCGCATCCCTTTCGGGTGCAGATGCGGTTCAGGCAGGACTATGTTTTCAGCTGTCTCTGCCCGCAGGCTCCTAGGGCTCAGGAACTGGTCCACGGATGTTTTCTTCAAAAGCCCAGCTGGGATCCTTGCCCTTAAGGGGACGTTACTGTTTGGCCAAGAGCTAGAGGACATAATTGTCTCTGGGCGAAAACAAGGTGCATAAGTTACCGGAGGATAAACCCAAAATGAGGGGGATCCTTTCCCCAGAGATCGAGATTCCGGGGGAATCGCAGTTTTCTATCTTCGTCTCGACAGGGTCCTAGCCAGCAACATTCCTGGAATCAGTCCTTTTGAGACAGACGTCCTGGTAGGGACGGAGCACCACAGGTGCATGGGAGTCTGAAGTCCGCCCAATGAAGCGATTCCAGTTCACTCCACCACTCTGAAGCTAGGGGGTAGGTTGTCCTTTTTCCTAGAGGAGTGGACCACTTTGACCTCAGACCAGTGGGTCCTCAATATAATTGAACAAGGCTACGCTTTAGATTTTGCTCGGCCACTCCGGGAGCAATTTCTGGTTACCCCGTGCTCTTACAAACAAAAGCGTCTTGCTGTGCGCAACACCCTTAGATGACTGCAGGACTTGGGTGCCATAGTTCCAGACCCTGCGGGACAGCTGAGACTGAGTCGCTACTCCATTTACTTCGTGATACCTGAAAAGGAAGGCACCTTTCGTCCCATCTTCGACTTAAAGAGAGTCAATCGGGTTCTAAGGGTGCCTCGATTTCACATGGAAACTCTTTGGGCTGTGATATCACCCGTTCACAGAGGAGAGTCCTGGCTCCCTAGACCTGGCCGAGACGTATGTGCACATAGCCATCCGCCCAGATCATCAAAAGTATCTATCTGCGTTTTGCTATCTTCGGGCATCGCTTCCAATTTTGTGCTCTACCCTTCGAATTGGCAACAGCGCCAGTAATGATGGTAGTGGCAGCGAAGCAATGATGGTAGTGGCAGCGGCTCTCCGGAGAGAGGGTGTTCTGGTACATCCTTATTTGGACAATTGGCTGATTTGAGCAAAACCGGAAGACCTTTGCCGGAAGGCGGTACACTGGGTCCTACAGCTGTTGAGCTCGCTGGGCTGGGTTATCAATCCAGACAAGTCATCTGGACGCAATTAGCTCTGTGTATATTTGTAAAGGCTATCCAGTGTCGGCGAGGTTCTAAGGGCTCATTTGACTCTGGCACAGGCAACCTCATATGCAAAGTGTCAACTGGTTTCTTCATAATAAATGTTAGGCAGCTACTTGAATGTCGTTATACACTTTCTTCAGACATTACCAGTTTGTTCAGGATCCGGACTCTGAGGGACTTGGCAAGAGTGTACTGCAACCAGGACTATCACATTCCCACCCAGTATAGGGGAGCTTAGGTATATCCTAGGAGTTTAGACTGATCTGGGGTATGTACAGGAAAGAAAAATTGGTTCTTACCTGCTAATTTTCATTCCTAGAATACCACAGATCAGTCCAGAACACCACTTGTTTAGTAAAGCCTGTTCGTCATGGCAGTTTGTTTGGCTACATGAGCTACTGCTTAATGTTGGAGCAAGTTTTCCCTTTTGCTCGTTGAGGGGGGTTGAGGGTCTTAGTTATTGTTGTTCTTTTCTTGGCTTGGGTAGAAATCATACTAAGAGACTGCAAATGGTACTTTAGCAATTTTGGTAAAGCTTTTCTTCTTTGTCTCCACCTGCTGGCAGGGAGGCAAAACCCAGGAGTCTGGACTGATCTGTGGTATTCCAGGAGTTTTCCTTTATGGTCCATGGGAAAAGTTGGCCACCTTATCTATGACCCTGTTACTTTTCCAAGAATTGGGCACAGAATCAGATTTTGTGCTTTTGTGTAAAAGGTTAATATATTAGTTTTGCAAGTCCTGGTGCTTACTCCCTGCTTCATCTGCACATTTTCCTAATAAATCGTAAGGGTATTAATAAGAAAAAGTTGGAACTCTGTTTAGAGTGCTAAGGGGCTGACTTAATTCATGACCTCAGAACTTCTAGCTCTTGGTTGGTTTTCTATTTCATTTGAAGTGGGGTAGAGGTACTCCAGGAAGATGAGATGCTAGAAAATTGGATAAAGGTATTCTTACAAAGCAATGTGACAAGGTGTTTTCTCTGCTCTACCAGAGAGAACACAGTAGAAACTTACCTTTTAACTACTTGATTACTCAGGATCCCAAGCCCTAGATTAGTACTTGTAGGTAGTCTTATTGGACTTTATGAAATTTCAAGATCTTAAGGTGCCATGGCTTAAAAAAAATATAATCCTTATTTTTCCCATTTTAATAGATTTCATGACATAACTTGCATGAAAGTCAGAAGTAAACAGATTCGTATGTTACTTTGCACAGTAATTGCAAGATCTTATTGTGTAACTTTTGCTGTTCACCGCCGCACATAGTATTACATGCCTGATAACAAATGGTGCTGCACATCTTGCTTGAGGTAGCTTAAATTTATTATTTGGAAATTTCACAAGGTGACTGTTTGTCTGAATGTGTCGTCCTTGCAGCAAACCTTAAGAGAATTTGCAAGAGCATTGTTGAAGCTCCCAATGATGGGGAGAGAATGAAGGCTTTTGCACCTATCCAGGAAATGATCACATATATTCAATTCGCTAATGATGAATGTGACTATGGAATGGGCTATGAACTGGGAATAGATCTCTTCTGCTATGGATCACATGTAAGTATTGAACCAGAACTCTACAGACTGCTTCTGGATTTTGCTTTCTGGCTTAAAACAGTACTACAACACAAAGTTATGTAATCTGCCCTGAATGTAAGAAGGGTGGAATAATGTTTTTAAATAAGTTCAAACTGTTTTGAAATCCATTTAAGATTAGTCTACAAAGTTTAATGTTCTTTAAATTCTTTGTCTGTTCTGCAGATAGAATGGACAAACAAATAGCAAAGTTCCCTTGCTTGTGATGTGCTAGCTCCTCCTAGGCCTGGGATACAACAAAACTCATGTGACTGCACATTAGCATCACAACTCTAGAAGTGTTTGGAATGAGGCACAAGGGCATCTTTGTCTAGACCATGGACTCCCAAATCTGTCCTGTTGATCTTGTGTGTGTTTGTTCAGGATACATACCATGAGTCATTTGTACATATGGAGTCTCCACTGTGTGCACGTTTATCTTGTGCATATTCATGGCTGTAGCATCAATAGGACAAGTTTGGGAAGACTGATCTAGATATTATCTAGTGAGATGCTGTCTGGTTATGCTTTTAAGGTACATTATACTATACTTACTAAATGCTGTTGCAGTAGATTTCTTTAGTGTCCTCCTTCCAGTTAAGTCAAATTTGATCATGTTGTGACTACTATTGCCAAGTGGTTCCAACACTGTTACCTCTCGCACCAAATCCTGTGTTCCACTAAAGACTAGGTATCAAATAGCTTTGCCTCTTGTTGGTGGTTGTACCAGTTGCTCCATGAAGCAGTCATTTATTTCATCTATGAACTTTACCTTTCTAGCATGTCCTGATGTGACATTCACCCAGTCAATACTGGGGTAATTGAAACTACTCATTATTATTTCATTTTCATTTATTAAAATGTATTAATCGCTTAACACAAAATTGTGGCCTAGTGTTAGCTAGGGGTCCCAGTAGGAAGGTGATTATCATGATGCACAGCTCCAGCCTTCACATGCAAAATATAGCACGTGGTAAAAGCTGCTGTGAGATGTGACTGTCTCTGTAGAGCCGGCTTGTGCTCCTTCTGCGTCTCCAGAGGGGAAGGCAACTGAGGGGAGACCAATCTGCAGCAGATGCGAGAGCGTCTGGGTCTGTCGCTGATGCCTTCCCTGTCAAGTACTATTTGGAAAAAGTCCCAAAATATAGCATGTATTAGAATCCACATTTAAATTACAGACTTGCTATCTAGGAGAACTGATTAAGAATCAAGTAAACCTTCGGCGGCAGCTTGATCAATTGAAGTCAGTGGACTTCACCTAAGTTAAATGTGACTGACAACGATAGCTTCATGAGAAGAATCAAAACAATAACATCAAGAAACCTAATGATTATAAAGCCCCATAGTTTAAAGGGCTTACCAGCATGATAGCCATAAACCTATTTATTTATTTTATTTATTTTTAGATTTTTATATACCGGTGTTCCTGTATTAAAATACAGATCACATCGGTTTACATTGAAACATAAAATTATGCCAAGAGGCGTCGTATGGAAAAAAAAACAAAAAAAACAAAAACCTTCATACTATTGGCATCGTATGAAGGTTTACTTGATTCTTAATGTTTCCCTGTCAAGTAGGAATATTGAACACGGCAAACACACAGGGGTATTGTACAATAATTCTCTATCTTTCTAATAACTACACACAGAATAATTTATACATACAATGTTTAAATACAATATCTGTGAATTTTATTAATATCACAAAATCTGAAACCTCTAGAACATCCTATCTAGACAATTTAAAACTCTAATCACACAATACATTCAAACTCACGCATTCATACCACTTAAAAACCTATAGCACCTGTAAACATAGTGACAATACATACACTTATCAATAGATACACTTATCAATGTATACAAATATTCTTTATCCCCCAGTGTTCTTCACTGTTTCATCACAACTAATATCAATAACAACTCTATTTGATATCAGCTCCCAACTTCTCGGTTAATCCAAAATTCTTAGCCAGATCTCCCAAATAGGACTTTTCTTCTAATTTCCTTTATGAAGAACGATCAAGTTCCTCCAAATCCAACAAAGATCTTTGTTTCACCCCCTATCCGGGGCTTCCTCAGGGACTCGCCAATATAAGTGTTCATTCTCCACACCTTCAAATAACAATTCCTCCTCACAAATCTTTTTTACTTCAAAGATCCGACTTATCAATATCCATCGTACTTTCAACGTTTACTTCATGTTTTCAATCTGTTTATAATTCAACCGGAACCAACAAGTATCACATGTCGAACGTCATAAACAGATTGAAAACATGAAGTAAACGTTGAAAGTACGACTGATATTGATAAGACAGATCTTTGAAGTAAAAAACTTTTGAGAGGAGGAATTGTTATTTGAAGGTGTGGAGAGTGAACTTGGAAATTGTTATACACTCAGACATTATCGTTTGGATATTCGAGCTCTGGAGTCTGTGGGCTTTGGTGAGAGTGTTCTATGAGTGGGATTTTCACATTCCCACCCAGTTTAGGGGAGCTTGGGGACATCTCAGAAGTCTAGACTGATCCGGGATGTGAAAAGGAAAGAAAAATTGTTTCTTACCTGCTAATTAACAGAACTTTGGTTCCTGAAGCTCCCTGAAGAAGGAGTAACAGAGGACAGACTTCGGGACTACATATGCTGATAGTGGATTCAAGCTAAGTGCACGTATCAGTTGTAATACATACAGTACCTTATCTTGTGCTATAGCTCCGGATGGAGAATACCAGGATTTCTTGCGACCTATGATTAGTTAAGCCCAGAGCTTCACGGGCTTCACACATAAGCCAAAAAGCTTCTAGAAGCAATTTATGAAGGTTGTAAGATACCTATAACATGAGCTCCTTTTCACATAGCTGAATCTAATATTTTGGGATTACAGGGGTGACAGGCCGAGCTGGAGGAGAGGGCAGGCTGCTGGGACTTGGGGAGGGGGACAATAAATAGGAATCTCCAAGGAATTTCCATGGATGGCTGTACTCTGGTTGTGGGGAGTAGCCTGGGTTGGCATTGGTGTAAAGACACACTGCTGCTCTTGAGGTGGTGGGGGATGAGAGTGGGAGGAGAGCAGGCTGTTCTGGTGTTGGGAGGCGGCCATTCATAGTGGCCTCCAGGAAATTTCCCCATGTGTCAGCTAGTATTGAACAAT
The DNA here is from genome assembly GCF_901001135.1 of Rhinatrema bivittatum. NCBI lineage: Eukaryota > Metazoa > Chordata > Amphibia > Gymnophiona > Rhinatrematidae > Rhinatrema > Rhinatrema bivittatum. Next base: position 88,537,717 of record NC_042615.1, on the reverse strand, counting down.
AAAAGGCTGTACTGTAATGATGAACTACATCTTTCTGTTAGAGGAAAGTAAGATCCTAAGTGAAAATTTCAGATCATGTGTCGCCAGGCATTTAAATTAGAAGTGGGTGGCAAATGGATGCCAATGGATATGAACTGCCATGTTGTTAAATGAAGATTGTGGGACAATTGCAAAAGTGAGAAACTTGCTGATTTACTCTAGAACAAGGAAGGTGTGGGGAGCAGGTTTGAGAAGAAATCAATGGAAGACCACGAGCAAAATTGCTTGTAATCCTAAACAAAGTTCCTGGTCTGCAAGCCCTCATGGCAGAGGAAGACTTGGACATTGTTGCCATCATGAAGATGTGAGCCAGTTGAGTCCCACGAATAGGATACAGCCATAATGAGGCCGAGAGAGAGAGTGTGTGTGTGTGTGTGTGTGTGTGTGTGTGTGTGTGTGTGTGTGGTTTTTTTGTTGGGTTTTTTTGAGGATGGAAAGGGTTGGCACTAAGGGGGAGGAGTAGCTCTTTATATTACTATTTTCTCTAAGCTTGCATGCCCACACTGTGAATCTTGCACACACAGCAAAGTATGGTGTGCACAAGAAATCCCAATATTTATATTACATTGGCTTACAGCGCACAAATTTGAGCTCCGTTTATAAAAAGTTGCACAAAACATTTTTGCGCACGTAACCTTTCAAGCTTTTGAGAAAACATTGCTCTTTATGTCAAAAATATCAAAGCAGCTGAAATGCAGGGGGATTGGAGAAAGGGGAAGATACTGTGCTGGTTTGGAGAGGGGTGGTCTGAAGGACCTTTGACTCAGGTGGTGGAACTGGACAGGGATCCGGCTGCAGATAACCAAAATGTAGGTAAAAAGAGCAAGCTGGTGTTTTACAAGTGATTTTAACTTGCCAGATTTTAATTAGAGTATCCTGTTGGCAGACTTGATTAGGAGTAGAGACTATACCTGGATTCCCTTCAAGGGGTTAACCTCAAACAAATGGTGATGAAACCCATGAGGGAAGGGGATATACTGGACCTGGTACTTATAAATGGAGAGTGTCTCTAATGACCAGGTAGGGGCCTAGCATGAGTGACCATCAAACAGTGTATGGTCTGATGTAACAGCCAAGGCAGAGAGTAGTCATAGAGTTAGTCTTACTACAGCAAGAGTATCAGGTTTATCTATCTGGAAAGTTAATAAAACTATGGTTTTCCTTGAGAATGAGTATTAGGAAATAGATCTATGTTATGGGATCTGCCAGGTACTTGTGACCTGGATTGGTGGAGACAGGATGCTGGGTTTTGGTGGACCTTGGTCTGACCCAGCATAGCATTTCTTATGTTCTTACATAGATGTCTGAAAAAGGGCCAAAAGACTAGAGTTAAAAGGATCACAAACAGGGGAACTAAGGAAAGAATATTAGATAAAGCTGAAAGAAGCAGGAAAAGAAATCAGGATGGCTAAAGTGTGAATGGAAGAAAAGAGGCAAAGCAAAGTGACAAGACTTTTTTTTTTTCCAGTTATATCTGTGATAAAAGGAAGGCCAGAGGTGGTGGTATAAGATTGAAAGGAGACGAGGAGAATATAGATAAGCTAAATACTTCCGTTCATTTTTCATTGAAGGGATTAGGGGAGGACTGCTGATAGTTGCCCAGGGTACATATTTATTTATAGTCATTTGAGAGTGAGGTAGTTACATTATTTGCAGAGGAGGATGTTTTTGTGTGCAGCCATCAAAACTGAAAGTGGACAGTCTTGAGGCTGAATGGTAAGGGATCTCCGATGTTTTGGTAGGTCTACTGAGGACCTGTTCACTAGATCTTTGGATACAGGCATGGTCCTGCAGGATTAGAGAGAGGGAGACATCCCTCTTCATAAAATTGGTAATAGAGAGGAGATTGAAACCACAGGTAAGTTAGCCTTACCTCAGTGGTGGAAAAATTGATGAGACTAGTGAAGGAAAGGATAGTGGACTTACACCATCCAGTGGACTGCAGGATCCAAGGCAGCATCATTTTACCTCAGGCAGATTGGGTGACTAGTTTTACACAATCAAAGAAATCAAGTGAGATTAAATAGATCAAGGATATGCTCTGAATGTGGTTTATGTGGGTTTCAGGCAAAGCTTTTGAAACTGTTCCCCATAGGAGGTTCATTTAATAAACTGAGCAGCCTGGGGGAGAATCCTGATGTAGCCTAGATTAGAAACAGGGGGTAATGTAAATGGATTCACCCTGAGGAGAGAGAAGTATTTACTTGAATGCCTGAGGGATCGATTCTGGATCATATCTTTGCAGCAGTATCACAGAGGAGTTGAGGGAAATGACAAACACGTCTGCAACTGAGTGGATATTCCTGAAGAAGTAGACAGAATGAAAAGTGATCTAAGAAAGCTTGAGTGGTTGAATACTTGGCAGTAAAGAATTAGTGCCAAAATTTTCAGAATCATATTACTTGGGGGTAATTTGTAAAAGGATTTACATGCATAAAACTGGGTTTTACACATGTAAATGCACTTTACCCATATAAGTGGGTTTTAAAAATTGATACAATATATGCCATAGCATTGTTCATAGGTTGTATATGTGTAAGTGTACTTTGCACGCATAAATGGCTTTTGAAAATTGCTACAATAGTATGTTGCATTTACTTGTATAACTCCTTTGAAAATGACTTTCTTAGAGTTCAGAAATCAACAGGAGTGGTATGCAGTAGGCTGTTAAGAGCTAATGTGTAGCAACCAGAAGAGTGACCATGGGGTGATGGTGCCAGATTTCATGGTAGCAAAACAGTGTGTTAAGGCAGTGGTTATTAGGGATGTGCATTTGTTTTAAATGAAATAGACAATGGCAATGAAATTGTCTATTTTGTCTTGTTTCAGGAGTACCAAGAAACGAAAAAATAAAATGAAAATTCGTAAAAATTAGTATTTTGGGTTGGTGCGCACTAACTGAAGATGTTTCTTACCAGTCACTACTCACCACTTCAACTAGTCTCTCTCCCACCTATCACCCCACACAGTTACCCTCTCAGCAGTCACCCTCACACCCACAAAGGGAATTAAAAGTATGCATATCCCAAAATGCTAGGGCCCCTTTCTTAAAATACAAAGGGATTAGCAAATTTAAAATATGCATTTACATGCTTTTGCTGACTATAACTTGATGGCATTATATCATATCACTTGTTTGTTTTTATTTGTTACTATGCACTGGTCATCCCCCACCACTAAACATCACATTGCAACCTTGACAACACAAACAAGTAACTAAGGAGATAACCAATGGGAATGCAGAATCATTCCTCTAGCTAACCAACTGCTCCCCAATTGGTACTTTAACTTAGTAACATTTTCAGTTAGTGTGCATTTACACAAATTAAACACCCCTGAGCTATTTTAAAAACAAAATCAAACATGTAACAACCTGACATGAAGAAAACCCAAAGCACATCCCTAGTGGTTAGAACCAGAAGGATGTTTAGGTGTATAAGGAGAGGAATAACCAGTAGAAAATAAGAGGTGGTAATGTCTCTTAGATTGTGGGTGAGGTCTCACCTAGAGTGCTGTGTTCATTTCTGGAGTCCGTATCTCAGATAGGATATAGAGGTTAGAGATGGTCCAAAGAAAGTAAGACTGAAGGACCCTAACATGTATTGTATACCCAGAGGCTATACATATTAAGGTCCTGAAAGTTATTAATGCAGAAGCAAAGTTTTTTTTTTTTTCAATGGAAAAGAAGCTGTAGAATTAGGGGTCACAATATGGAGCTTCAATGGGATAGATCAAGGAAACTTTCATGGTGGTGGATGCCTGGAAGTAAAAGAAACCAAAAACAGCGATAGACTTCAAAAACACCCATGCCAACTTTCTGTCTCACTCGCACACAGTTTCTCTAATCCCTCCCCCCCAAAAGATGTCCCCTGCATTCTCTCCTCTGGCCCCTTCCCTAGCCATTAGCACACAGGACTTGTGTAAGTAATCTCACTCAGCAGAGGACAGGCCTCAGCTTCCTGCTCCAGCCCCTCTCCTCCCCTGCAGTCTGCAAGCTAGGGAAGGGGCAGGTAAGGCAGAGAGGCTGGAGCAGAGAACAACCACTCTTCTCCCTAATTCATCTGCTTTCTTCCTATCTTGCAGGGAGAAGGAGGGGAGGGGAAGAATTTGGAGTAGACGGTACAACAGACTAAAGAAAAACTACTCTGCTCCCTAATCAAATACCTTCCTTCCTGTTTTTTCCCCCTCTGGGCAGTAGGAACAGGGTGCCCCTTTGGCAGTGCTGCCTACAACCCAGGTCAAAGGTTAGCTATGGCTCTGCTTGCTTCCTCCACTTCTGTTTTATCCTCTCACCTTCTCATATTTCTTATTTATTTATATGCTGCTGTTCTGGACAAACAATCATGGTGGTCCACAAATAAAAGTACTAAGACAATAGTTTCAAACCTTCTGTCACTACAGCTGCTTGTTTTTGCTCCTGAATGGGACCTTTTCTCTTGTCTGTTCTTTCCTTTTTCTTTCTATCCTATTTGATCCCTCCTGCAATTTTTCCTACCTCCAGTTGTCTTCCCTTTGTCTCCTTGTTTCAACCTCTGCCTTCTTTCTCGTGCAACCTAACCACCCATCCTCTCATGCCTCCATCTCTCTCCCTGTTCTTCTTACCGCAGCAATCCTCAACTGCCACCCCCCTTCCCCTTTTCCAGTCACTGGACTAATTTCTCTCCTCCTTACTTCAAACGTGCTTCCTCTCCCTGGACCAATCCTGGTCCTTGGCCAGCAGAAGGGAGAGTGATGCTTCATACCGCACACACATTGCCCAGATCAAACTGGTGGTTTTACTGCATAGGACTTGGGCCCATGTAGCAGGCAGCATTGTGTCTCCGTTGGGGAGGGGAGCAGAGTGGAGCTGCATCACACGACTGGCCAGTCATCACAGATCATGGCAGATGGGAATTTGTGCAGGTTATTCTTCAGGATAGATGCAGTGCATTCCTTTCCTGTAAAAAGAAATTCTTGCAAGCAGCTTGTGATACTTCTGACTTGTCAGCTTGAAGCATAGCAACCAGGATCGAAACCTGCAGCCACATATGGCCGTGGGCTTCTGTCCAGCTTGAGGTTTTTTGACATCCAAGCTCGGGTTTGAATCTTTAGACTAGCTTTGCTAGACTGGTATGGAATTGGCCACACAATCATCAAAGCTATTGTTTAGAGCAGAGGTTCTCTGCCCAGTCAGATTTTCAGAATACCTATAATATGCATAAGACCAGTGGCGTAGCCATGGGTGGGCCTGGGTGGGCAGGTGCCCACCCAACTTAGACCCAGGCCCACCCAACTAGCACCGGAACTGCAAGGCTGTCGCGGGATCCCATCCCCGCGACAGCGAACAAGAGAACCCACGCCTCGCGCGCCATCACGGCACACGTGGGGAAGCGCTGCTGCGGCCGTATGGCCAACCGGTCTTCCTGTTCGGGGGGGGGGGGGGAGGAGCGGAAGCGCCGCGCTCAGCTTCCGCTTCCTCCCCCCAATGCAGGAAGATCAGCTGCCTCTCCTGCTGCCACCCGTTCTCCTGCTATCTTCGGGTCAAACGGCCCGCCGAACTTCCTGTTTGGGGGAGCGGAAGCGCTGCGCACAGCTTCCGCTTTCTCCCCCAGAGCAGGAAGATCAGCTGCCTCTCCTGCTGCCACCGGCCTCCTGCTATCATCTTCGGGCGTCGGGCCGTATGGTCCGCCGATCTTCCTGCTTGGGGGGGGGAGGAAGCGGACGTTGTGCGCTGCGCTTACGCTCCCCCCCCCCCCCCCCGACAGGAAGTTCGGCGGGCAGTACGGCCCGACGCCCGAAGAAGATAGCAGGAGGCCGGTGGCAGCAGGAGAGGCAGCTGATCTTCCTGCTCTGGGGGAGAAAGCGGAAGCTGTGCACGTGCTTGAATGTGTATGTGTGGATGAGAATGGGAGTGTGTGTGGGTGAAAACTGGAGCCTGGGTGTGTATGTGGGTGAGAATGGAAGCTTGAATATGTGGGTGAATGGGAGCTCGAATGTGTGTATGTGTGGTTGAGAATGGGAGCCTGGGTTTGTGGGTGGGTGAGAATGGGAGCTTGAATGTGTATATATATGGGTGAGAATGAGAGCCTGGGTTTGTGTGGGTGGGTGAGAATGGAAGCTTGAATATGTGGATAAGAATGGGTGCTTGAATGTGTGTATGTGTGGGTGAGAATAGTACCTTAAATGTGTATATGTATGGATGAGAATGGGAGCTTGAATATGTGTGGGTGAGACTGGGAGCATGGGTTTGTGGGTGAGAATGGGAGTCTGGGTTTATGTGTGTGGGTGAGAATGGGTGCCTAGATGTGCGTCTGTGTGTGCATAAGAATATAAGCCTGGGGAGGGGTGAGAAAGTGAGAACTTGAATGTGAGCTTGTGGGGGGGTGGGGGGGGGGAGAGCATATGAGAGTGACAGCTTGAGTGTGTGAGAGGGAGTCTGTGAGAGAAAGCGTGTATGTATGTGTGTGTGTGTGTGTGTGTGTGTGTGTGTGTGGAAGGGAAGAAGACAGTAATAGAAGAAAGACACTGAAAAGGAATTAGGAAATGAGCTATAAGGGAAAAAATGGGAAAAAGAGACCAGGACCAACTGATTAGAAAAATACAAAGATCAGACAACAAAGGTAAAAATATATATCTATATTTTGAGATGTTAGCAATTTAAATATAAGCAACACAACCGCTCTCTCAAAATTTATGGACAGGTAGGAGCCGTGTATAAAATCGTAATAATAAGAAGGCTAAAGTACCACAAATCACCGTGAATTATGTTTGTATCATTAAGTAAACCTCATACTTAGGCGTAGATGTGAATGCTATGCTGCATAATTTGGCATTATTTATCAGTAAAAAAACAACTAGTAGACCTGCATGCCTACAGCCCACCCATGTTAACCTTGTGCCCACCCAAAAAATCAATTCTGGCTACGCCACTGCATAAGACTTGCATGCACTGCCTTCACTGAATGCAGATCTATCTCATGCATATTGATTGTGAAAACCTGACTGGCTAGGAGTGTCCCGAGAACCCCTGCTTTAGAAACTACCTCTTCTCTGGACTCTAGCTTGATAGTGCATTTGCAGGAGTGATCAGGATAATGCCCAAACTCCCTCCTCCTTGGATCTATTTATGATTGAGGGTATTTTTTTGTTGTTACATTGACTTAAAAAATATAGTTTTAGGTTCTTATATTAATATTGTTTCTTATGCTCCATTGATGCTTTTTTCACAACCTACAATCCTTAGCAAGTAATATCTACAATGTAATTCTGAAGGCAACAGCTGTAAGAGGCTTGTTCTCTAAAAGTAACTTGAAATTTGACACACAATAGGCTGCTAGTCACCAAAAAAGAGGCAGCTAGTGGATGCTTGAGTCTGGAGGTGGGAATACCCCATTCATAGCACACCTTTTAAGTTGGCCAGCACAGATGTCAGTTGGTGAGCCTTTGAATATGCTGGAGTTGGGGAGATACCATGGGATGTCAGGGAGGGATTTGGGACTCAATATTTCTTGAATTCCAGTAATTGAAGTTCCTTCCTTCCCTTGACTGGAGCATGTCTGTGCTTCCACCAGCAGAGCTGTAGGGCCTGGGAGATGAGAGGTGAGGGCCTTGGAAGCTGCTCTATACCTTCAAACTTATCATGCTGTGTATTCTTACCAGGCAAGGATTGTAGAGCAGGGCTTCCCAAACCTGTTCTGGGGACTCCACAGCCAGTCAGGTTTTCAGAATAGCCACAATGAATATGCATGAGATACATTTGCATGCCATGGAGACTCAGTATATACTAATGTATCTCATGCATATTCATTGTGGATATTCTGAAAACCTGACTGACTGTGGAGTCCCCAGGACAGGTTTGGGAAGCCCTGTTGTAGAGGAAGCTTCCTCCTTCTCTGGTGCTCTTTAGAAGAGGTGATCGACCTCGGATAGCTGGTGTAGGGATGGTGGTGTTGCACAGATGCAGCAGGGAGTATGGGCACTGCACAAATGCAGGAATGCTCAAGATAGCATGCCTTCACATAGGTAAAGAGGCATACAGCCCATACTACAGAGCTATCTGTGAAATCTTTGCCTGCTGGTTTGCTGTCATAGTGACATTGCTGTTTTAGTCCCTGGGCAGACTGGATAAGCTATTTTTCTTTTTGTGTTATCTACTGTTACTAAATCTTTGCAGTCATTCACGTCTCATTACTGGGTTCAGAGTTCATTAGATGGACTGCTCCATGCTGGCAGAGTACAGAGCATTTTTAAAACTCATGGGTTGGTGCTGCTAATCAAATGGATCACAAAAATGGCAGAGCTAACTCATCGGTTTTAGAAAATGCCTTTAAAGACCTGGCTGCTGGCATATTAGAGCAATCAGTCTGCTCTCAGTTGCAACCTCCCTAAAGTTGCTTAATGGACCCACCTATCATTGCTCAAATAGCATCCTAATAGTCAAAAGGCCCACATACCTTCTAGCCTTGGCAGATGATTTTTTTTCACATAACGGAACTGATGATTTCCTAGCGTGTAGCCAGATGGACTCAGGACTAGTGGATTATGTGCTCTTCAGCTAGCAGATGGGAGACTGAGTCAGATTTCAAAGCTGACGTCACCCTAGATATACCCCTTCTGTGACCTCAGCTCTTCAGTATCTGTCACCTAGCACATGCGGACAGCACCCCACACACTAGCACAGTGTTAGGAAATTACAGCAAAGAAGAAGAATTTTTTTTTTACCTTAGAGGATCAAGCCCAGCTCTCCTGCAGTGATACCTAAGGGTCCCTCCCCCCGTTGAGAATTCCTGAGGTGATCCCCAATATCCCTCAGAGGGGTGTCTGGCCTCTGACATGGCGTTAGCCCTAGAGCGACTGAAAGGCAGTGGGTGCATGTCAGAGCGTGGTGATGAAGGTAAAGCCCTCTCCCCCCGCAGCTGGAGATTGTTCCTGCACTCGACTATAAGCGCCGAAACCAGGTAAGCAGGGAACTTTAACTTAAGGTCTCCGGGGCTCGGATTGCCATACCGACTCAGTTTCCTCACCCGGCCAGGTAGAAGGGAGCACTAATCAGGTTGAACAGCCTTGATTGGGCTAGGCCCCAGTCCGGTGCAGGGGATCCAGCCACGTGGAGACCCTTGGGGTGGAAGGGGGGGGTGCCGGCGCCATCTTCCCTTCTCAGCTGTCTGTATGCACGGGGCAGGCCGGATGGTCAATGCGCCCAACTTGTGCACCTCTAACATAAACACGCCCTTATCTACACGCATTGCTGCACACATATTACTGCACATTACCTGTACAACTATATACAGAGGCAATGGCACCGGCGTCCAAGAAGCCCAGAAGGCACTCTTTGCACAGCCTGCCACATCAGAGCCGCACAGCCTGAGTCATGCCTGTGTCATAATTGTGAAGAAGCCCAGGGGGGAGCAAAGCCTGGTCCCTCACTGTCTAAGGATGGGTCTAGAACCACTACATATGTTAGCACCCCGGATCTGTGCAACTCCGAGATGGCATCTCCACAAGAGGGCACCTCAGGGGCCCCTACTCCAACTCCCCCTGGGGTTAACATGGACCCAGGGACTTTCTCCTGGCTAGAATTTTTCCAGGGGCTGCAAGCCTTCGTTCAGGCACAATCAGCTGCGGCCTGGGTTCAACCCCTGCCGGAAGCACAGGATCCTCCCGGCCCTGTTCGGATGCCTCGAGACATGCCTCGCCTAACCAAGAATTTCCCGGATGGGGACCCGCATAACTCAGCTGATGATGGCGGCTCTCTGGAAGAAGGAGAAATCCCTCCAGGCCTGGAACCATACAGAACCATGCTTCGCTTCTTCCACAGGGATGAATTACCAGCCCTTGTTTCAGAGACTCTGAAGACTCTGGGGATCCCAGGCACAGACCCTATGGTGGAACCAAAGAAGAACCCCCATCTTGGTGTCCCTTCGTAAAGCCTCATGCTACTTCCCAATGATGGAAGCCATCCAGGAGCTGATTGACCTGGAGTGGGATGCCTTGGAGGCCAGCTTTAAAGGAGGTCGGGCCTTGGATGCCTTGTATCCTCTCGAACCAGCAACCAAGGAATGCCTGCGTTTTCCGAAAGTGGTGTCTGTGCTGTCTCAAAGCGAACAACCAAATTTGGGCTTGCTACAGCGGCACTTCCCTTACTCGCAGCCTACCTGACCAGGCATTGAGCCTCCTGCTCCCCGTGCCCTTCGTCTGTCGCCACCGCATCGAGGCCTCCGCCGATCATTGCGGCTGCCCCCGCCGGCCCTTAGCCGACCCGAGGCCTTCCTCCGTTGACACTCGCCACCGACCTGACACGGAGCCGCCCTGGCCCACCGGCAAGAGAGAGACACACACCGGAAGTCAAAGAAAGAGACACCATTGAGAGAGAGACCACCCCGATAAATACAAAAACGCAGCCCCCCCAGACCACCAAGAGGGGAGAGAGAACAGTAAGATCCACGCTGACGCCCCACGACGCCCACTTCCCCTCCCTGAGCTCCCGAGCCACCAACCAAGGGCTGGGAGCCACGTCCACATGACGCCTGGGAGGACGGCCTTCCAGCCATTTAAATTTGGGCTTGCTACAGCGGCGTCGTGCGACCTAAGGGGCCTGCCCCTTCGTGCATCCCCTCCTGGGTCCCCTCAACACTATCTCATATGACTCCAACTCAACGACTCCACCCACTGCAAGACTTCGAATTCCAGCCCTATCTAGAAACTTCTATCCTCCACCTCTTCAGCTTACGATTCCCCAGGGATCACCAATCTCTTAATTCTCCCACGAGAAGGACTCTTACATCAACTATTTGCCTTATACCTTACAGGAGTACTCCTATTCTTGTTTCCCTGGAGTTTCTTACCCCTCGCTTCCTCCCACTAACGCATACACACTGAGACATTCCCCCCCACCTTCTAAAGAGGTTCTCGTCACATCCCAACTTACCATTAATCACCCCCCACCCCCGCCTCCCTGCGATTCCCTGTCTTCTTCACCCTGTAGGCCTTCTTCGTCGCTCACTGTGCAACAACTATGCACACGCTCTTCATGCACACTATCAAACACTATCCCATGGCACACTATTACCCCCTCCCCAAATTCCCATGGGAGCGTCACAGAAACCTTCTTCCCATCATGATCACTCCTTTTACACAAATAATTGGCCTCACTACCCTCACAATCCTCCTCCTAAATGCACAATCCATCTCCAAAACAACTGCCTTAATCAACGACTTACTTACAGATGACAAACCTGACATACTAGCCATTACTGAAACATGGCTAAAAGATACAGACACCACCCTCATCAACCAACTACCGGTTGAAACATATATCTTCTCTATTCCCAGGCCCAAAAAGAGGCGGTCTCCTAGCAGCAAAAAAGGCCTTTAAAATCTCACACAAACCCATTCCCCCACCCCACAAACTAGAAATCAGCATATTCAGTGCACCTAACCTCCAAATCTGAAAAGAACCCCTCCCTCTTAATCGAATACATTTCCAAACACACAAATAGTCACTCGCCTGCTATTATCCTAGGTAACTTTAACATCCATGTTGATACTACTCCTATCTCTCCTCCCTGTGATGCCATCCTAACTGCACTAGACGCTCTAGGCTTCAAGCAGCTTATATCTAGCCCTACTCACCGAGCAGGTCACACCCTAGACCTCATTTTCACCAATACCCAAATTCAAACCAACCTACCCATATGCTCCACTATCCCCTGGTCTGATCACTACCACATTGACATTACCTGCACTATAAATAACACCTCTACACCCACACAATCTGATTAAAAAAACAAAAAAACCCCCCAAAACATTCACTTCAGGCGTAAGTGCAAACAAGAAGACTTAATAACAGCCCTCACCATGGAACTCAACAAGCTCGACTTAACTGACGCAGAAACTGCCCTTGACTCCTGGAGCCTCTGTACCGACACTAACAAGCTCTGCCCCATGCAAACTTGTGTGATTGCAGCAAAAAAAAGAAAAAAACCATCGTATATCACTGAGCTAAAATCTATGAAACACAACCTCAGAAAACTAGAAAAAAATTGGCGCAAAAATCCCACCCCTGCACATCTACTTACCTTCAAATCCTTCCCCCACACATACAGAACAGCTATTATTAAAACCAAAAGAGACTTCTATGCTGACAGAATCCACAACCTCCAATTCAATCCTCGAGCACTATTTGAACTAGTAAACAGCTTAACAAAATCCAGCCCAAATTTCACACAAGACACAGACAATCAAGGCAAGTAGGAAGACCTAGCTACATTCTTCCACAGGAAAATTGACATTGTCACGTCCCCCCCCACACACACACACACACAGGCATCCTCTGACTTCCTCGTCGACAACACCAATGCAAGGCTACCTACACTCGAAACTACTTCCTCATTGGAAATTGAATCCATCATAAAGAAAATGAGGCCATGCACACACCCATCAGACACCATCCCTACCAAAACCCTCCTCACCATCCCTGACATCATTGCCAAGCCTATCTCAAATATCAACAGATCCATCACATTTGGCACCGTCCCTAAAAATCTTAAACATGCCATTATCAAACCCATTTTGAAAAAACCTACACTTGATCCTTCCGACCTCGCCAACTTTCGCCCCCATCTCGAACTTACCCCTAATAGCCAAAATCCTAGAAAAGTCAGTCAATCGTCAATTAACCGAATACCTTGATGAAAACAATATCCTCTCAGTCACAATATGGCTTCCGACGACATCACAGCACTGAGACCTTACTCGTCACTCTGTCTGATTACATTCTCAAAAGCCTTGACAAAGGTCTCTCTCATATCCTTATCCTCCTTGATATTTCCTCTGCCTTTGACACAGTCAACCACAAATTATTGACATTGGCATCACAGGCTCAGTTCTCCAATGGTTTTGATCCTACTTACAGGACAGGCAATACAGTGTTCAATTAGGTAATTGTATGTCCAAACCAATCCCCCTTGCACAAAGTGTTCCACAAGGTTCTTCCCTCTCCTCCACCTTATTCAACATTTTATCTCCTCTCCCTCTGTAACCTGCTATCCAAGCTAGGCCTCCCACACTTCATCTATGCTGATGATGTGCAAATCCTTATACCTGTAAATGACACACTTCACAAAGCTACAGAGACCTGGAACTCCACCCTATCGGTCATTAACACTCTCCTGACAAGCACCTTCCTTGCATTCAACACTGCCAAAACAGAGCTTCTCTACATTACACCCCAAAGCATTCCCCCATCTCTGCAGTCAAACAGCTCCCACTCCGCTATTGCCTCCACCCAACATGTGCGCAGCCTCAGCATCACTATAGACAACCACTTCACCTTCAAAAAATTCATTAATACAATCAAAGCCGGTTACTTCAAACTACTCACTCAAAAAAACTGAAACCCCTTCAACACCTCAGTGACCTCCGTACCATTCTACAGGCCTTCAACCTATCCAAAATTGATTACTGCAACGCCCTGCTCCTAGGACTACCCAAAAGCACGTTGCAACCACTTCAATTACTCCAAAATGCTGCTGCCCAGATCCTAACACCCACAAACGTTACCACATCACCCCTGTACTGAAACACCTGCATTGGCTACCAGTCACTGCAAGAATAACATACAAATCACTCACCCTTGTAAATAAAACCCTCCACACTAAAACATGCACTGGCTAGAAGAACACAAACAGACCTACTAGACAGCAACACAGAGCAACACTGCATATTCCATCACCCAAGGATTCTAAGCTCAGCTCCACTAAAGCTCGGACACTCCTTAGCTGCGCCCACCCTTTGGAACCAACTCCCCTCCTCACTACGCCAAGAAGCATGCCCAAACAAATTTAAACAGAACTTGAAAACATGCCTCTTCAAACGAGCATACTCTGAACAGCACACCTCCTCCCCATGACGCCTTCCCTCCCCCCCCCCCCCCCCCCACCTGACCTCCACGACCCTCTTGTAAATAGTTATATTTTTAACCTACATATTCTATATTTGTATGCCATATAATTTGTAAATTGTTCAATTTTATTATCTATATTTTCAAATGTTCTTTGTTTCACTGTAAAGCACTTTTAGCTGATTTTCGTTTATTGTGAACCCGTGAGATGTTCCCAATGTTCATTGGTATATAAAAACTTCTAAATAAATAAAATAAACCATTCCCATTGAGGGAGGGGCTGCATTGAAGAATTCTCAGGGTAGATGATTAGAATCCATCCTTAAGGAGGCCTTCGATGCAGCAGCAATGACACTGCAGATTGCTTCCTGCTGCACTCTGGTGGCATGTTCCTGTTTGCTCCTCTCGAGAGAGGTAAACAACACAGGAACATATACCGGTGAAACGATTGAACCTGCAGCAGCCTTTCTGACGGACACAAGCTCAGATCTGGTGCGTACCTCAACCAGAGGAGTTGCCATGGTAGTGGCGGCCAGAAGACAGTTATGGTTGCAGAATTGGTCTGCTGACGCGACCTCTAAAGCGAATCTCACAAGGATGCCCTTTAAAGGATCTCTCTTATTCTGAAGCAAATTGGAGAAGTTAGCCAGCAAGTGAGGTGAATCTCCAGTACCTCGGCTACTGGAAGACAGGGGTAAAAGATCCCAGCACCCCTCTCCCAGAAGAACTAGGGGCAGGGGCTCTCAATGTTTTTGCCCCTACAGGAACTCACAGTTCCAGGCACCTTGTCCCTCAGGAATGTCTCAGCTCTTTTAGAACTGACAAACCAAGAGAGGTACAGGCCCGGGGGCAGGCTCCGGCCATACTCCCCAATGAGAATGGGACGACCCATCCACAGGAAGAGAAAATAGGGGGTCGACTTTCCCTCTTCTATCAATGATGGGTCGAGATCACGTCTGACAAATGGGTACTAAACATCATTCGAGAAGGTTACTCTCTGGAGTTCCGCAGCATCCCTCGGGATAAATTTATGATATCACCCTGCCACTCCCACATCAAGAGACTGGCAGTTGACAAGACTACTCAGTCTGAAGGCAATAACTCTGGTTCCTAAGCCCCAACAAAATATGGGGTGCTATTCCATCTATTTTATCGTTCCCAAGAAAGAAGGATCAGTCCGACCCATCTTGGATCTCAAAAACGTCAGCTGTCATCTGCGGATGCTACATTTCCGCATGGAGAACTCTTCACTCCATAATAATGGCAGTACAACTGGGAGAGTTTCTAACTTCCCTGGACCTCTCCAAAGCCTACCTTCACATTCCAGTCCATCAAGATCACCAGTGTTTTCTACGCTTTGCAATACTGGGTCACCATTACCAGTTCCGAGTGCTACCCTTTGGCCTAGCAACCGCCCCTAGAACATTCTCCAAAATTAGGTTGGTTGTGGCAGCAACACTGAGGAAGGAAGGGATCTTGGTATACACTCTTACTTGGATGACTGGCTGATCAGGGTTAGTCTTCGGAAGAGAGCCGACACGTGACCAGCAGAGTCAAGAACCTACTGCATGAACTTGCCTGAGTCGTGAACACTGTCAAGAGCAGTCTGTAGCCCTCTCAGTCTCTAGAGTACCTGGGGGCCTGTTTCGATACCAAAGAGAATGTCTTATTCCCTCCCCTGAGGAGAAGGAAACTGATGGAACAATTACTATGATTGATGACCAATACATGCCCCAAGGTATAGGAATATCTTCAAGTCCTTGGGCTCATGGCATCAACCCTGGAGGTCGTTCCATGGGCAAGGGCCCACATGCGACCACTCCAGTGCTCCTTACTGTCATGCTGGAACCCACTGTCCCAGGACTACTTAATTCGCCTCCAACTACCAGCAGAGGTACATTCTCAGCTTCAGTGGTGGCTACAGGAAGACCACCTAAGCAGAGTTAGTAAGCCTATCCCCACCAAACTGGATCATGCGAGCCTACGAGTGTGGGGAGCCCACTGTCAGGAACTGACGGCCCAGGGACAGTGGAACAAGGAAGAAGCGGGATGGAACATAAACTGCCTGGAAGCTCGAGCAGTCAGACTAGCGGGCCTGCGATTCAGCCACAGACTTCGAGGCAAAGTGATTCGAGTAATGTCTGACAATGCTACAACGGTTGCCTACATCAACCGCCAGGGAGGAGCCAGCAGGTGTCTCTGAAGATAGACCCTCTCATGGGTTGGGCGGAGATAAACCTACAAGGGATCTCGGCCTCCCACATCGCAGGAAAAGACAATGTCTCAGCAGACTTCCTCAGCAGGGAGAGCCTGGACCTGGGGGGTTAGACTCTGGCAACCACAGTCTTCAACTATTAGTAAATTGCTGGGGACTCTCAGCCACCTCTCTCAGTGCCCAAGTCCCCAGGTTCTTCAGCCGCAGATAAGAGCCACACTCTCATCCAGACCTGGCCAGAGGAAGACTTGCTGTACCCCTCTCCCCCCCCCCCCCCCCCCAAATGGCCACTACTGGGCAAGGTCATCGCAAGATAGAACACCACAGGTGACTAGTTCTACCAGTGGCCCTGGATTGGCCAAGACACCCATGGTACGTGGACATGCAAAGACTCCTTGTGGGGAGCCCTCTGTCTACCTCCACTCAAGGACCTTCTCCAGCAGGGCCTGATTCTTCATGAAGATCTATCTCTATTCTCTCTTACAGTCCGGACCTTGAGAGGACTTGCCTGAAGAAGCGCGGTTACTCAAAGGCCATGATTGACACCCTGCTCTGCGTGCACATGTTCTCAACGTCTCTGGCATACATACGGATCTGGAGAATATTCGAAGGCTGATGCGAGGACCGCGGGATACTCCCGCAGACGGCCAAGATCCCCATGATTCTGGAGTTCCTACAGGACGGTATGAAGAACGGATTGTCACTCAACTCCCTCAAGGTCCAAGTAGCAGCCCTCTCCTGCTTCAGAGCTGAAGTGAACGGAATCAGTCGATCAGCTAATCCGGATTTGACCCCTTTCCTAAAAGGTTTAAGCAACTTCGGCCACCCCTAAAGTGGCCAGTGCCCCTATGGAATCTCAATCTGGTATTAGACTTCCTAGCGGGGGCTTCTTTCAGACCAACTCGCGGTCTGTCACTATGCCTCTTAACATTGAAGACGGTATTCCTAGTGGCAATATGTTCAGCTCGTCGTATCTCTGAACAGCAGGCACTATCCTGCTGGGAACTGTTCCTTAGGTCCACTCTTGGAACCATACAGCAGTGCATTGTCCCTTCTTTCCTACCAAAACTGGTTTCCGAGTTTCACTTGCATCACGCCATCTACCTACCATCTCCAGATGAACATAAGGACTCAGAAGACTCATGTCTTCTTCGCCATCTAAATATTGGCAGACTCCTGGTGCGATATCTAGAAAGATCGGAACCGGTGCACAAAACGGATCACTTGTTCGTTCTCCACAGCGGGGAAGAATGAAGGAGAAGCGGCCTCGCAGGCGACCGTAGCTCGCTGGATCAAGGAAGTAATCAAGGCAGCCTACATAGAGGCAGGAAAGCCCTTACCCCTACAGGTTAAGGCTCATTCTACTAGGGCCCAGGCAGTATCTTGGGCAAAAACCAAGCTGCTATCGCCCGCAGCGATCTGTCGGGCGGCGACGTGGCCATCTCTACACACCTTCTCCAGGTTCTACTGCCTGGATGTTAAAGTCCAAGAAGACGCAGTCTTCGCAAGGGCAGTACTAATTGGGCCACAGGCAGCCTCCTGCCCTGTCCGAGAGTAGCTTTTGTATGTCCCACTGGTCCTGAGTCCATCTGGCTACATGCTAGGAAATGGAGAAATTACTTACCTGATAATTTTGTTTTCCTTAGTGTAGACCAGTGGTTCTCAACAGGTGTGTCACGGCTCCCGGTGTCCCACTGCCCCACTTATGCTTCCCTTCTCCCCAAGGGTGACTGGCTGATGTAGTTGATAGGGAAATGCCACTGCCGGGCTGGCAGCGGCTGAAGTGCAGAGACTGTGTGCGCTGCCGCCGGAGGCCAGGCCGGCGGGCGGAAGAGCGGAGAGAAGCTGAGCGCCACCATCGGAGGCTGGGCCGGCGGCGGCTGAAGAGCGGAGAGACGCTGCGAGGCACCGCTGGAGGCCGGGCCGGGGGTGGCTGAAGTGCAGAGAGACCATGTGCGCTGCCGCCGGAGGCCGGGCCGAGGAGCGGAGAGATGCTGAGCGACGCTGTCGGAGGACAAGCCGGCGGCGGCTGAAGAGCAGAGGCCAGGCTTATTGGGCCAAGCAATAAGAAGAGGCTCCACGTGAGCGTATGTGTGTGAGGCAGCTTTGTGTGCCTGTAGTAGAATGGGTGCCTGGGTGCGTGTGTGTGGTAGAATGGGTGGGTGGGTGTGGGAGTGAGATTGTGTGTGATTGAGAGAGACAGAGACTGTGTATGAGTGACTGGTTGTGGGCCCTAAGAAAGAGGACCTTGAGGACAGAGCTTCAGCAGCCACTGCTGCTTCTGGTGTGGGCTATTGGCCTGCAAGGGAAAGGAGTAGGAGAGTTGCTGGAGAGGGTAAGTAAAGGTGGCTTTTTAAGTTTATTTTTCTTGATTGACTGCCATTTTAATTATTGGGTATTGTGTGATGTCTGCAGTTTTGAAATATTTTATTGATATTTCGACAATTTTTTAATACTTTTTATGAGTATTTAATTGGAGTTATTGTGTTCAACAGCTGTTTTGTAACAAATATTAGTATAGTTTTACAATTATTTCTGTGTGGGGATCTATAGCAGCTTGGCTTGTTCTGTTTTCCTAATAGGAGATGTATTAGTGTTTAGGGCCTGGTTAAATATTTGTAGTGTTGCCTTTTCATAGGTAGGGTTGTTACTGTTTGAGTGTGTTCCATAATACAGGTGTAACTTTGTACGGGTTAGTTTGTGCATTATTGCAGATCCTGGGACTATCAGGCCGATACAGTACAGTGTGCTCCGGTGGAGTGCACTGCTAACCTGCATTTGGACGCGCTAGCTTTACCCCTTATTCAGTAAGGGGTAATAGCGTGTCAAACACGTGTCCAACCCCCCCTCCCCCCGAGAGTAATCGCGCCCGTAACATGCAAATGCATGTTGATGGCCGTATTAGTCATTCCCGTGCGATACAGAAAGTAAAATGTACAGCCAAGCTAATTTCTGCCGACACCGGGAAAGTGCACAGAAAAGTAGTAAAAACTACTTTTCTGTGCACCCTCCGACTTGAATATCATGGCGATATTAAGTCGGAGGTCCCTAAAGTAAAAATAATTTTTGAAATCTGCTCGCGGGTTGAAAACCGGACGCTCAATTTTGCCAGCGTACGGTTTCCAAACCCATGGCTGTCAATGGGCTCAAGAACCGACGCCGGCAAAATTGAGCGTCGGCTGTCAAACCCGCTGACAGCCGCCGCTCCTGTCCAAAAAGAGGCGCTAGGGACTTGCTAGTGTCACTAGCGCCTCTTTTTACCGCCGGCCCTAATTTAAATATTTTAGTTTACTGAATTGTGCGCACAGGACACCGGCCTGCGGGCGCTCTCCCGCGAACTTTACTGTATTGACCTGTATGTTAGGTGCTATATTTC
The DNA here is from genome assembly GCF_901001135.1 of Rhinatrema bivittatum. Lineage (NCBI taxonomy): Eukaryota > Metazoa > Chordata > Amphibia > Gymnophiona > Rhinatrematidae > Rhinatrema > Rhinatrema bivittatum. The sequence continues at coordinate 88,518,208 of NC_042615.1, read as the reverse complement.
TCTTTCCATTTCTCCAGGTTTGCACTGCATGCAGAGTGTGGTTGTTTTGGTTTCCCATTCCAATTTGTCTCCATATTTATATTTTGTGGTGAAGGTCAGTTCTGGGTGTGTGACCAAGGTGAGGTATTTTACTAGCATGTAGGCATTTGTATCAATCTTATTTGTGTTTTTTCAATAGGACATGCATTCGTGGTAAAGTACTCTTTTCATAAGAGGGGTGTTGTGCCTGCAAGTAAAGGGAGTTTGTTTTGCTTTTACGGAGATGTCATCAGAACCGGAATATCTTTTTTTTTTATATGGTGAGTTGTGTGGATAATGCCCTAGTTCTGCTCTGCACCCATTTTTGGGGGTCGAGGGAGTTCCTGAGGATGCAGAATGTATATTTACATTTAGCACCATGATGGTCACATGTTCACTGTCACACATGTGAGAACCATCTGTCAGGTGTGCCCCGGCCAAAAAACGGTTGAGAACCACTGGTGTAGACAGATGGTCTGGTCTCAGAATCCCCCCACGGCTGCCCCAGAGAAGGACCTCAGGAAGTGAATCTCAAGATTAAGCAAATAATGGGTAAGCCGTTGCCTACCCCTAGTTTAAGACGCCCACAGTTTGTCCGATGTCTGCTTTAATTGGATGAGTGCCCTGGCAGTCTCCAGGTTTTGAAATCAGTTGAATCGGTTCAATCAATTTTAGTCAGTTTTAATCAAGTTATTTAAGCAAATATATATCCACAATGGCTTTTCAAAGAGAATACTGAAGAGCTGAGGTCACTGCAGGGGTATATCTAGGGTGATGTCAGCTTTGAAATCTGATTCAGTCTCCCATCTGCTAGCAGAAGAGCACATAACCCACTGGTCCTGAGTCCATCTGTCTACTCTAAGGAAAACAAAATTATCAGGTAAGTAATTTCTCCATTAGTTCCAATAATTATAAAACCAGCCAGGGGCAGATGAACGTGAATTTTAGAGCTGATCATTTGGATACTATCTCTGAGAGAGCAGCAATTATTCTTTACATGTTTGTCTGACTGTTGCTTGAGAGAGTGCATGTTTTAACTTTTCCTTTTCTTTTTTTTTCAGTATTTTCACAAGGTGGTTAACCAGCTGTTGCCTCTTGCATACAACCTGTTGAAGAGGAATCTGTTTGCAGAAATAATAGAATCTCATTTGGCTAATCGAAATGCAGACAATGTGGATCAGTTGACAGCATCATTCAAAGAGTAGTGAATAGACTAGCTGGCTTTTGCTGCATTAAAATTTGTGATGTCAAGTCTTATTTTTGTACCTCGTATTAAATCTATAGTGTAATTTTTTTTAAATAAAGAACTTAATACTGTTTGCTTTTCCTGTTTTTGGTAAATCTTTTTATTTTTTTGTGTAGTTTATCCCTGAACACACTAACCATACCATCTCTTCTTATGAAGACCAATATTTGCTATTAAGTTGCAGAGCTGGGAAGCTGGCATTTTGCAGGATGAGTCCTCATTGCTCATAACATTCCAGGGCTAGGATATTGTATTGGAGCAGAGTTGAAGGGCACCATCTGGGTGGAACAGTAATTCTGTAAGGGTTGGAGTTCTGTGGAGCAAAAATTTACTCCAATCTCTCACATTTCTTAAAAAAAAAAAAATAATAAAAATTGGATACTAAAGCAGCAGCATTTAGATTCATGATCATGAGCTCTTTCTCAATCAACAAGCAGGATGAATAGGTCATGAGGGTGGTATCCAATGATGCTGATTTCAAAATAGTTTTCTAAGCATGCACAGGATTCCTGCGCACAGTCGATAATGTGGGATGTTAAATGCCTTCTGAAAATCCAAATACACTTTTATCAACGAGCTCACCTTTATCTGCATGTTTATTTTTGCCTTCAAAAACATCAAGTAAATTGATAAGGGAAAAATTGGTAAGGCAAAAAATAATTTTGACTCTCCCCATTTAAATCATGTCTGTTGATGTGGTCAGTAATTTTGGTTTTAAGAATAGTTTCTGCCATTTTGCCTGAAACTGATGACAGGCTCTCTGGATCTCCCCTGGAAGCCTTTTTAAACATGGTTTCCTGAACATACCCAGATCAGTTCAGACAAGTGAGTTTTATTCATCCCTACCAGCAGATGGAGGTAGAGAACAAAACTTTGGTCACTACCACATATATGAGAGTGCCACCTGCAGTCCCTCAGTATTTCTCTACCTCCAGCAGATGGTAGAGGTACTAACCCTGCAGTACTGACTGACTGGATATTTTAAGGAAAATTTCTCCCCGAGATGACAGGCTCCTACAGAAGGGTCATCCCTCAGGTTGAGGCAACAAGATGAGAATTAGAAGCCAAGATGTCCAAATTTTTGGATTCTTTATTGCAGAAATATCTTTAAAAAGCCCGACTCGGGCTGAGTTTCGCCCTCTCCCAATGGGGCTGCATCAGGGCTACAACACAAATGGATACATAAATACTGATAAATAAAACAAATCATAAAAACACATCAACATCGGACATATATAATGGTAACATAAAGTGAAAAACAGGAAAATTTATGGAATGTATATGGACATTACCTCTGCTTCATCAAATTAAAATTCTTGATAATTCTGATAGTGTGTGGTAGAATGGGTGGGTGCGGCCTGAGTCGGGCTTTTTACAGATAATATTTCTGCAATAAAGAATCCAAACATTTGGACATCTTGGCTTCTAATTCTCATCTTGTTGCCTCCACGGCTTTGTTAGACAGCCTTCCTTGTTGCTTTATCAATCCCTCAGGTTGAGCCGGGTGAACTGTTCGGACACTGGCACCGGTACAACCGCCTCCAAACTTAACAACCGCTGAAGCGTTTCCTGGACTGCTGCCTACTTGCTTCGGGAAAGACAACGTGACTCCAGAAAGACTGACCACAGTGGGTGAAAAAATTCTAAGGCATAGCAGTTTCTCACCACGCTCAACACCCACCAGTCAGAAGTGATCTTGGTCTACTCCTGGTAAAACCGGGCCAGCCTGCTCCCGATTACCAGAGACGAGGAGTGGACCTGCCGGATCTCATTGTGAGGACTTATTGCCACCTGCGCCCTGGGTGGATCCGCCTCTAGATGACCTTCCAGCCTCTTGAAAGGACTGTTGCCTATGTGAGGACTGTCCTGGGGCCTAGGCCCCCGTCTGATGAAAATGTCTGGACTCCCGAAAGCGAAGCCGAAAAGGAAGATTTCTGGACAGACTTTGATCCTCTGGCAGCCTATTGCCCTTTGTCTCTCCCAGCGACTTCATCAGACGAGCGATGTCCTCACCAGTTTCCTCTGAAAGGGCAGATTACAGAACTGCGATTTTGATGACAGATCCGGTGACCAGTTGCGTAGCCACAAGTGTGTGGACACCACCACAGACACCATAGCGTGGGCCGTAGTTCGCACCAGGTCAATAAAGGCATCTGTGCCAAAGGCAACCCCTGCCTCCAGGCAGGCCGCCTGGACTGGGGAAAGAGCCCCAGAGGCAGACTGGTCCTGCAGCTTCTGGATCCAACACAAACAGGCCCGCTGCTTCAGACTTGCACATACCGCCACCGGCAGGCCAAGCCCCAGGACCTCAAAAGCTCACTTGAGAGGCACTTCCAACTTCCTATCCTGAACATTCTTCAGAGCAGAAGCTCCAGCCACCAGAATAGTGATCTTAGTGACTGCTGAAACTGCCGCATCCACCTTCAGGACCTTGAGAACGTCCAGATGGTGCTGCAAGAAGCGGATAAAGCTTGGACATCGCTCTGCCAACTTGCAGACCCGAGTCGGGGGAATCCCACTTTCGGTTGATTAATTTCTGGATTTTCTTCAGAATTGGGAAAGTGCTGGGGGGTCTCTATAGGCCATCCAGAATCGGCTTAACCCCTTCAGCATCTGAATCCTCCAGGGTGAGCTTAATCCCCAGCACCAGGTATAAGCAGGCGAAGCTCCTCTCTTGAAAAGCCGGAACACCCGTGGATCATTGCCTTCAGCCTCCGGACCCTCCAAGGTCCCCTGTTCAGTTTTAGAGTCCCCTCTGTCCAGAGGGGGACCCCCAATCAGGTCCCCATCCTGCTAGGCCTCTGAGGAGACCTCATCCTCCTGCTTAGACTAGTCCGAATCTTTCGAGTCCGATTTCAATGGTGCTAGCCATCCCTTGAGAGGCAGAGTTCGTGGGCCCACGGAACCTTTAGGGGGGACCTTCCCCCCGCTTTGCCGAATCCATCCACTTACCTGCCTGCCTAGCCAGGAAGGCCTCGTGCAGTAAAAGTACAAATTTGGGCAGAAATCCCCCCCCAATGGCCCCCGAAGGGTGCTTGGGGCTGCAGGGCCTGAGACAGCCGGACATTTTTCCCTAGGTCGAACCATGGGAGACAGGAGCGGCGGGGGTCCCCCAGACCACTGGGGAGAAGCGCCCCTATCCAGCTCCACTTCCCAAAGTGCTCAGACTGATGAAAGAAAGGAGTAATGTGTTAGAGAAGAGTGTATTTTTCAGTGCAGACAAAAAGGGTTACAGTTTTTGGCTATCTTAGCAGGCAGAGTTTCCCTGTTAGGATTTATAATGCTGTTCCCTCCTCCCTGTAAATTCAAGTCCCTTCTCTGCATGGTAGCAGGAGGTTCCTGTACCTGTCTGATACAGCTAACAGGGAAATGGATTTGCAAATGGCTAAGTGTCACAGATGTGGGGGAGACTTTGTTTTCATAAGAACAAAATATGCAATACTAGGTTAGCCCAAGGGGCCATCAAGCCCAGCATTCTGTTTCTAGAGTGACCAATCCAAGACACAAGTACCCAACCATTAAATAGATCTTAAACTACTATTGCTTATTAATAGCAGTTTAAGGATTTTTCCTGTAGAAACTTAAACCTTTTTTTAAACCCAGTTACAGTAATAACCACATCCTCTAATGAATTCCAGAGCTTAACTGTATACTGAGTGAAAGAATTTTCTTTGATTTGTTTTAAATGAGCTACTTATTTCTTCATAGAATGGCCCCTAGTCAGATTATCTGAGGGAGTAAATCACTGATTTACACTAACCTGTTCAAGTCCTTTCAGGATTTTGTAGCTCTCTCATACCCTACCTCAGTCATCTCTTCTCCAAACTCAAAGTCCCAACTTCTTTAGCCTTTCCTCATAGGGGAGCCAATCCATCCCCTTTATCATTTTGGTCACCCTTCTCTGTACTTTCTCCAGTGCAACAATATCTTTTTTGAGATGCAGCGATCAGAACTGCAGCATTCAAGGTGCAGTCTCACCATGGAGCAATACAGAGCAATTATGACATCCACTGACTTATTCACCATTCCTTTCCTGATAATTCTTAACATCGTTTGCTTTTTTAGACCACCACAGCACACTGAGCCAATTATTTTAATGCATTATCCACTTTGATGTCTAGATCTCGTTCCTGGCTGGCAGCTACAGCAAGGGTTATTTTTCCCTATATGCATCACCTTCCACTAGTCCACCTTAAATGTCATCTGTTAGTTGCAAGTAGGGTTGCCAACTGGCTCCAGCTTTTCAGGACAGGTTGATCTAATCCTGCTTTTACTTAGCTGCATGTAGCTATTTAGTCTTGCTTTTGGTAGGGGATTCAATAGGGAAATCTGAATAAATCCCAGTATGCAATGGGGTAAAACCAGGACCAGATCACCCTGTTCTGAAAATCTGGAGCCAATTGACAACCCTATGTGGAAGCCCAATCTTCCAGTTTCACATGTTTCTTTTGCAATTTATCACAGACTAAGATTTAACTACTCTGCATAATTTTGTCAGCCACAGATTTGATCACCTCACTCATAGTACCCCTTTCCAGATCATCTATAAATATAGTAAAGAGCACTGGTCCAAGTACAGATGCTGAAGGCACTCTACTGTTTACATTTGTCAACTGTGAAAACAGACCATTTAATGTTCCCTGTCTTTTAACCAGTTTGCAAGCCAGAAAAGGACATCGCCTCCTAGCCCATGTCTTTTTACGTTTTCTTATAAGCCTCTCAGGTGGGACTAATGGCTTTTGAAAATCCACACCACCTCATCTACCAATTCGCTTTTATCTACATATTAATTCACCCCCTGCAACTGTCTGACCTCTAAAGAAAGAAGTAAAAAAAAAAAAATAGTTTCCTTCAACCAACAAGCAATTGAGGCTTTAGATGCCTTACCATTCTTTTCCAAACAAGACAAACATGATCTGAATACCAAACACTGTTAAGTGACCTTAAGGTACCGCAAGAGAGTCTGAACATCCAAATCAGTAAAATGCCCTTGTCTGTGGTGCCTCCAGTGACATTCAGAAATGCCATAATCTGCAGGCAATGATCTCTACAGGACAAAGCTTGAAGCTCCAAACTTCACCTGGCTGAACAAATTGCCACCGGAGAGACCTACTCAAGGTGAGGTCCTTCATCGACATTTGTTGATTAGGCTTAAACGGGGGAGCACAAAGCACACAGAGAGCCAAGTTAAGTCTCCATGACTGGCATGTCTTATGAATCAGTGGGCACAAAATGTTTCACCCCTTGAGAAAACATACAATATCTGGATGAGAGGCCAATGTCCTCCCTTGTAGCTTACCTCTGTCATTCTAAGGCTGCCACCTTCACCTGAAGTGAATTGTAGGCCAAGCCTTCTGCTAAGCCCTGTTGCAAAAAGGCTAAAATCAGAGGAATGTCCACCTGCAAAGATTCTAGAGCAGTGATTGTGGCACTCGAGGACTGGAGTTCACCAACAGGCCAGGTTTTCATGATATGCATGATGAATATACATGAGATAGATTTGTATACAGTGGACGGAGTGCATGCAAATCTTTCTCATGCATATTGTGGATATCCTGAAAACCTGGCCTGTTTGTGGCACTTGAGGACTGGAGTTCACCATCACTGCTTTAGACCTTCCTCCAAACCTTAGGCCACAAATATTCTCCAAACCTGGACCTAGGCAAGTGAAATGGATAGCCTCCTAGCTTGAAGCAAAGTAGCAATAAGTGGCTGTGAGTACCCTTTCAATTGTAAGCACCACCTCTCAAAAGCCAAGCCGCAAGCCAAAAATGATCCGCCCGATCCAAAACGATAGGCCCTTGCCAAAATTACCCCTGCAGATGAGTTAATCTGAAGGGACAGTCTATTGTGAAATAAATCAGAACCGCAAACCATGGACTATGTGGCCATGCTGGTGCTACAGCACCACCCTTCTTGGGTGTCTCTCTATTCACTACAATAAGCAGCTGATGAGGGGCCATGGGGGAAACATAAAGCAGGATCGCTGTTGGGCAAGGAAGAACCAGAGCATCGATTCCCTCGGACCCAACCTCTTGCCTGCAACCAAAGAACCGAGCCACCTTGGCATTGCCTCACAACGCCATCAGATCCAGCTGAGGGGCAGCCCCACCTGGCTTGAGTTAGGTCTAAGGCCTCTATGGACAATTCCCATTCCCCCCAGGTCCAATTGCTGCCTGCTGAGAAAGTCCACCTGTATGTTGTCCAGTCCAGCCACATGTGACGCTCCCATCCCCACCAGATACTGCTCTGCCCTGACAAACATTTCCTGGACCACCTGAGCCACAAAGTGACTTTTCGTCCCACCCTGATGATTGATCTGCGCTAGCATCTTTGCATTGTCCGAGAAAACATTCACCGTCCTGCCTCAGACCTGTGGAAGAAAGGAAAACACCCTGCGCATAGCCCTCATTTCCGAATGATTGATAGACAAGGACACTCCCACTGCTGACCATGGACCTTAAGCCGGCTGCCCTTGGCAAATAGCTCCCCACCCTTTGAGGCTGGCATCCATGGTCACAAGCACCCAGGCCGGAATATCCCGATCTACTCCTGTCTCCAACCTGGGGCAAGATAGCCATCTCGAGAGATTCTATCTGGACCACCCTGAAAGGGTAAAGGGAGGTGAAACTCCTCAGAGTGGATTTCAAAGGGACAAAAGGACCCTTTGGAACAACCGCATATGTCCAAATGCAAATGGCACCAACTCAAGCATAGATGCCATAGAACCCGGAACCAGCAAATAATCCCAGACCCTGGGCACTGAAAGCTGCAGTAATCGAAGCACCTAAGACTGCAACTTCACCAGCCTCTCAGAGGTAAGGAACACCTTGCCAACATGGGTGTCAAACCACGCCATCAGGTACTCCGAGTGGGATGGTACCAGTTTGCTCTTTGCTAGGTTTACCAGGAGAAAGACTGCAATATTTACATGACTCTTATTGACTGGTGAAACTCTCCTTTAACTTCGTCCAAGTAAGGACAAACTAGAATCTCTTCCCTTCTCAGGGCCGCAGCCACCACTACCTACGCCTTCATGAAAGTCCACTGCACTGATGCTAACCTGAACGGAAGAGCTTGGAACTGAACATGTTGCCCTAACACCATGAACCACAAAAACGTCTCCATCCGGAAAGCAAAACCCGTAGTGCCACCATGACCCTTTGGAGATCCAGAATGGGTCGATAGGCACCCTCTTTTCAAAGTAAATAGAGTACCTCCCTTGATCATGTTCGTTTGGTGGTACTGGCACAATCACATCTGGAAAAGGGTAAACAGTGGTGTGCCTCAGGGATCTGTATTTGGACCGGTGCTTTTCAATATATTTATAAATGATCTGGAAAGGAATACGAAGAGTGAAGTAATCAAATTTGCAGATGATACAAAATTTTTCAGAGCAGTTAAATGACAAGCTGATTGTGATAAATTGCAGGAGGACCTTGTGAAAATAGAAGACTGGGCATCCAAATGGCAGATGAAGTATAATATGGACAAGTGCAAGGTGATGCATATAGGGAAAAATAACCCATGCTGTAGTTACTTGATGTTAGGAACCTAACCACTACTATCACCCAGGAAAAAGATCTAGCCATCATAGTAGATAATACATTGAAATTGTCAGCTCAGTGTGCTGTGGCAGTCAAAAAACCAAACAATGTTAGGTATTATTAGGAAGGAATTGGTTAATAAAACAGAAAATGTCATAATGCCTCTGTTAACGCTCCATGGTGAGACTGCACCTTCAGTAGTGTGTATAGTTCTGGTCCCTGCATCTCAAAAAAGATATAGTTGCACTGGAGAAGTTACAGAGAAGGGCAACCAAAATGATAAAGGGCATGGAATGGCTCCCTTATGAGGAAAGGCTGAAGAGGTTAGGGCTGTTCACCTTGGAGAAGAGATGGCTGAGTGCAGATATGATAGAGGTCTTTAAGATCATGAGCGGTATATAACTAGTAAATGTTAATCGGTTATTTACTCTTTCAGATAATAGAAGGACTAGTGGGCACTCCATGAAATTAGCAAGTAGCACATTTAAAACAAATCGTAGAAAATCTTTTTCACTCAATGCATAATTATGGTCTGGAATTTGTTGCCAGAAGAAGTGGTTAGTGCAGTAAGTGTAGATGGATTTAAAAAAGGTTTGGATAAGTTCTTGGGGAGAATCCATTAACCGCTATTAATCAAGCTGACCTAGGGAATAGTAACTGCTATTACTGGCATTAGTATCGTGGGCTCTACTTAATGTTTGGGAACTTGACAGGTGTTTGTAACCTGGATTGGCCACGGTTGGAATTAGGATGCTGGCCTTGATGGACCCTTGGTCTGACCCCATATGGCAACATCTTATGTTCTTAGGGCTGCAGCCATTGCAACATAGCATGGACTACCTCTCAGTTGGCATCAGATGCACAATGAGATACCAGGTAGGCTTCCCTGACTGTATGAGAAAATTCTAAAATGTAGCTGTCTCTTATGTCCAGGATCCATTGATCTGACATGATTTTGGTCCACTTCATAAAAGAGGGCTATTCTCCCTCCAGCAGCCTCCATGGAAAAGTAGACCAACCTGACTTTGTGATGCTTTTCCTCCCTTGGCCCCCTTGACCGGAGGTATCCCGGGGGGGGGGGGGGGTGTTTGGTTACCCTTCCTTTTCCCAGAAAGGGATCCAGGTGGCAGAGAAGACTCTCTGACCTTCCCTGCACGGTCATCCTAAAGCTCTTGAAGGAATGTTTTGGCTGCTGGGTCAGGGATCATTTCGTGCATGCCTCCCCTCTTGGCCAAATCGGTCTTGTGTAGCAACAAAACAAAATCCGCCGAGAAGCCTTCAGATTCATTGAACCCATCATCCACAGGCTCCTCAGCAGGATCTCTCTCTCCCCCCCCCCCCCCCCCCCCCAATGGCCCCTGCTCTGCTCTGCAGCTGGGAGAGAGTCCCTGGACCCCATTAAGGGTGTCTGCTTACTGCAGTGTGTATTCAAAATGACCACTGCGCTCTTAGCCACAGAAGCCCTGCCAACTGGGTGACTTGTCTGCTGCCGGCTGCTTCTGCGGAGGTGCCCTCTACCCTGGAGGTACAGCTCATGCAGAGCGTAGCTGCATTGAGATGTGAGCTCCTCAAGCTGCAGGCCCAACAGGCTCTCCTGCTCTCTGTGGCCAGCACCATGCCTGCAGTGCATGTGGCGCCATCATTCCTGCCGTGATCAAAAACTAGGCTGCCACCAACACAAGATCCCCCCCTTAGAGCTGCCTCAGACCCCTGGTGCTGCTACCAGACACAGACTTCCTCTTCCCCTGTGTTCGCTCCAGTACCTGATCCAATCTGCCCCTATCAACTCTCCTTCCTTTTGTGTGTGGTTTTTTTTTTTTTTTAAAACAATATGCCTAGGAGGATGACAGAAGAAAAAAAAATACTTTCCTTTATTAGGCCATTGGCCACGGGTCAGAAGACCTCAGAGGGCCTAAGGGAAGTCCCTCTGGATGTTGCAGGCCAAGCTAAATCTGGGCTCACCAGCCCTCGCTCCACCAGCTTGACCTAAGGGATGGCCCACAAATGAACCTAACACCTTAGCGAATATCTCTTCCAATTCTCTTTTCTGTTTCTATCCTAATTTTTTTTTTCCCCTAGACTGCAGGTTTGCACCTCTAGCATCTGCTGGAGATAGAGAAATACTGAGGAACTGCAGGTGACACGGTTGGTTATATAACAGTGCCTGAAAAGATTTTACTCTGCCTCCATCTGCTGGTAGAGATGCAAAACACAAAACTCACTTCTCTGAACTGATCTGGGGTATGAACAAGAAGGACAGTACCCCCCCCCCCCCCCCCCCCAGATCCTTTTAAGACGTGGCAAGGAAATCTTTCCACTTAAGTATGGTTTCTTCAAACCCACTAGTTTTGGAGAGAGTCTTCCATTCAGCCAAGATTCTACATAAGTCTGATATTCATTCTAACAGACAGACAGTCATCTATCTCCTAACAATTATAAGAAGACTAATGCAAATATTACTTATAACAATGCCATGGCTCATAAAATAATTCTAAACATCTTGTTTAACATAGGAATCAAGTTATAAAGATTTGTTTTTAATCAAATTGGTTGGCTGCTGCTGTCATTTATTCTATCATTTAGGCCAGCAATTTTCCTCTTGCTCAATTAGAACAGGCTTCCTATTGAGCCATGACATCATGAGCCTTAATATGCAACCAAGTGTGGTTTTTCCCCCTTATTTTATATTCTTCTTCCTAGCCTAACCATTGTAGTAACAGCTCTTGGCCAGGGCCAAAAACTGTGGCTTCCTCAACACCCACTGTGTGCATCCTACCTTCAACTAGTTGGAGTCACCATTGAGCAATGGCTGAAATTTCCTCCGCTCCCTGCAGCCCTGAGAACAGAAGTGCTAACCTAGGAATGAAACTCCTATCCTCCATGCAGCAGCACGAAGCCCTGTCACTGAGCTTACCCCCAGTCATCTGGGAAGAGGGTCACTGTGACACGAAGCTTGGTTTCTACAGTTTGAAGGCCAGACTTGTTCATAAATAACCATCTTGCCTGTATTTTTTTACAACTTTGGAGACAGGTAAAATAAAAAGATGTATGTATATATGTTTCAGATATCAGCATAGCCCTACTTTACTACTATTGCTATGGAATTTTTTTCAAACGTTGTAGCAACGATACAACCTGAGAGTGAGAGACGTCATTTCTAGTACAATGCGTACCTGCTTTGCTGTATAAATGTTGCACTAGCTCAGCCTTCTTAGGGCTGCAAAGCTTTTGGTTAATACTGTTAAATTACATTGTTTCAGAGAAGGGCAATGGTAGACAGCTAGCAGTGCAGGAAGCCATCTGTCCTCACCTTCCCACAGGAGGGAAAAGGCAGATTTAATACACTTTATACATGTATTCCTTTCCATGGGTAAGATTAAATTAAGGAGGATGGTTAAAACAACACAGGCATTCAACTTTACAAAAGGTATGCAGGTAGGCAGGCTCAGCCTACATGAAGTGGATGAATTCAATACTGATAATCACAAGGCTATGCTCATCTGTTGCAGTAACAAGAAAATAATGATGGTTGAAAATATATGCATAATGTAATCCAATATTTAAAAAAATGGTCATGCTTATTTAGGCTCCAACTTGAAAATATAATTAAAAAGGCAAACAAAATATTTGTCATACATTAATTTAATTTAATTACAGTACTGTAATTTTACTGTACCTATTATGAGTAAAAACACTGAGATGGATATTAGCTACAGCTCTAGGCAACATCAAGTTAAAGTAACTGATTGTGCATGAACTAATTGTTACAAATGAAAAGAAAAGATGCCCACACCCTCCAATCACTTCATCAGCTTGGATTTGTGACTTGAATAAGGTATTTCCAAATATTTCATTAGAAAACTGCAAGGCCCCTCCACTTTCTGTTGTACAATGATCAGACCTATAGAAATATCCAGGGCAGCCTAGCACCTGCCAGCAACAGGACCCAGAGTGCATTAGATTTATCAGAGCATGAATTTAGCATTGTGATTCTGAATGACATTTTGGAGTAGTAGATGTGCACCCAAAGCATACTAGCAATTTCTAGTCAAAAATGTAATTTACTCTTACTCTTGAGTAATTAAAATGAACTTTTAAAGTATTTAAGCCCAGAAATAATTTAGTCTGTATTTTCTTTTCTGCCAAAAGCAGGAAGCTTTATTTTTTCAGCTTCTCAAGCGGTCTGCTACTTTGATTTGCAGCTTAAACAGTTACCAAAACCTGCATTAAAGCTGGAATTTTAGGTAGTACTGTGCTAGATCCTAAAACATCTGTACTAAACTTAAAATAATGTTTAGCCCCTGCAATGCTCCTTTACCATTAAACTGTATTTTCTTATGCTAATTCATAGGTGAAGGCAATGCATGTGAGATTATTTTTTTAAAACCCCTTCAAAACAAGTAATGCGTCATAAAGAATCGTTGTTCAACCCTCCCATATGTAAACTTTTGATCATCATAAAGGATTAAGCTTATGAAATACTTTAGTACAGAATCACAATATAATAAAATTTTTAAAATGAAATATTAGCTAATTTGTATTCTGATAAATGTTTTTAATCACTAAAAAAATAAATAATGCAATTTTGGGGGAAAAATATACACTTAGTGCAAGTTAAGAAGAAACCAGTAGTTTTTTCTTTTATTTTTGGACAACAATGGCTGGATGTTAGTCTCCAGGAAAAAAAAAAATTTCCAGTGATTATAGCATGCAGTTTAAGACAGGTGCAATTTAGCTGCATTGCTCCTGTTCTTTAATCAGTAGTATTTTTCTTACAGTGCAGGACAGTTGTATGTCCTGGTGTTTCCAGTAAACACAAAAGTTCACATTATCTGTTACTAATCTGAAGAAAGCAATAGAAACCAAAAACATATTTTGAAACTGTTTTGTGTCTAGCACGCAGGCTGCACAATTTCACGTTTCTTAAAACAAATCTGTACTTTCTTAAGCAGTTGGTGAAGTGTGAAATCACACATTTCAATGGCACACACACTCACACACACACACTTCCTTGTGATTAAACCTCAGTAAATCTCAATATGAGAAACTACTGCACCAAAAGGGCAAATCCAAAAGTGAGGGAAGCAAGAAGAAGAAAAAAAAAATGAAAGCTCTTCTGGAATGTAGAAAGGCGATATGCAATAACTGGACAAATTTATGAGTCAACAGGTCTTCCATGGAAAAATGGGTTTCCTCTGGCAGTCTGAAAGATGGCTCAATTCAGTGCGATCCCTGCAGAAAAAGGGTCGGAGTGTCTTTCACATGCTCATGGAACAGGCTAGCACTAGCCATCGGCTGCTTCCTGGGGAAGCTTTCACACTGCACTTATTTGGCAGGTCACATCCGGTGCAGTGGACTTGCACTTCCACTATGGCATATGAAAAGTATTACACTTTTCCTCTCTTCCACTGAAGAAACTCCCAATTTGCAGCAACACTGCTGTGTGCAGTGGTGCAGAAGCTCAGCTTTCATTTCCAGACAATCCTCTTAGCTTAAATCGTGTTTTTCAACAAATGCATCTCCTCTTCTGCTTCCTCTCTCTCCTCGACTATGGGATTCAGTTGAACATTATTGACTCGGGGTCGTGGTTTCCCATCTGGGCCATATGACGGAGGATATCTTTTTTTGTTATGATGCCAAGGAGGCGTCTAGGATGAATAAAGAGAGGATGAACATTAAATACAACAAGGGGATAAAAAAAAACAAAACCCTAAAGCTGTTTTGACCTTTTTGTTGACAGAAATAAAAAGGATAATATACAGAATTCTGATTTTCTAGTCTCAACAAAACACTGTGTAACCATCATGTAGCAAAACGGTAAATATGACAGTCACTAGGAAGCAAATAATCAGTTTTCCAAGATCAAAGCATAGGACAAGTATGTCCAGAATTATTGATAATTTATTATTAAGTTATACATTTTTGATTGTATGCCAACAAAAAAGCTTTTTTTTTTTTTTTTTTAAAAAGGCAGAAGGGGCGGCAAAAAGAAAGAACAGAGTGAACAGTAAAGAAAGTGATATTGCTCCTCTTTGAAAGGGATGTTTTCAAATGTTGTCATCAAGAAACAACAAGCTGCTTGATGAACTTATGACCTTGTATCCTAAAATCAAGCCCTCTTCCCCCATATTCTCCAACCCAATTTCATAGCAGCACTTAATTTTAGGAGTCTATATTGAAAACAGTCAATATCACACAGTGGTAAAAGCTTTAGAAAAGAATCAACCCCTTTGAAGTGAAGCCCACTGCTGAGAGAAAAACACGTTTAGGCATTGATCGGCTGAAATGATTTAGAAAATGTTACTGGTACCAAAACAGAATTGTAGAGTCTGGAAGAGTGAAGGCTGTGACCCTCTACGAAGGAACAAAATTACAGCAAAAGCAGAAGGCATGATCTACTGCCCTTGTTATTTTGGTTAGTACTTTTTAAAAGGAGGCATGAAACATGTGTGAAATACCTTACAGTGAGACAACATTGGAAGGTTTTGCTGAAGCAGCTAAATTTAGAGAACAGTTTAAAAGATTTCATAGGCAAGCAAAGGGAGGCCAGAAGAGGTGGGTGGGTGCTGGAGGAGAAACTAGATTGCAGGGCGGTTTCTAATTCATCCTATGACGCTGAACAGCAACTTGCCTGATTTTCCCCAACTTTATTGCCTCAATTTTTAAATGTTCCCTTATTGACTTTTTCAAAATAAAATGCACAACAAAACCCAAAAAAATTAATTCCTTACAGTTTCATAACACACATCGCATATGGTTGCTTCATTTTTTGTTGGTCATATTGCTGTGTCTTAAGATAAAAATAAAATATCCTATTGTACTTTTTAGACTTTTCATTAAGTATATTCTGTACACCTTTTTTGACAGCCAAACCCTGGTTTTAAAAAAATCTTTCTGCTGGCAATGCTGTATTTATGCTTTTATAATGACCAGCAGACTCCCTTTCATTAGTTTCTATTTATAATGATCCGGGTATTTAACAAAATTTTAAAATATGAGAATAAAAAAGCTTCTTAATGATTGTTTTAACTGCCTGAAATATCTAAAAACAATTGCTAATACTAGAATTTTAAGATTTGACTCTAAAGTGTGATGTATACAGTATATTCATTTACTGAGTGATCTGAGATGCGCGGGAGGAACTGGGAGGACTAAATCCCATGAAACTGGTAGATATAAAGTGTACTGTATTTTCTCATATGATGTATTCAATAGACATTGTTCGACAGTATTGCCTACAGTTGTGATTTATTCAAGGATAATGTACTTAATTGCATGTAATTCACAACTCTATTTTGCCCCTATAATTCTACAGTTTATTTAAAAAAAACAAAACACAAAAAACAAACAGGTCCAATCAAATTTATCTGGTGTTAATCTATGCTCACACAAAATCCTAGAGGAATGACATAGCTTGAAATTAGGGGATTTTGGTAAAAAACTTTGAGCCTGTTCCGCACAGGAGAGTCAGAAGACAGCTGGAGAGTAAGGGGATGGATCCTAACAGAGAGGCCAATATAATAAAACCCACCCTTAATCTGGAGTTCAATTTCAGCAGGGGTTTAAAATAATGTGCGTTAAAAACAGGAGGGCCCCATGGGATGCAGTAAACATGGATGCAAATCAAGCAGGAGTTAAAAAAAGAAAAAAAAAAAGCACGCTAAATGAAAAACGTGCTCAAGTGTGAGCTAACCTGAAAAATTCACACTAATGCAGAAAAATACTTTAGGAAGTGCTTTAAAACAGGAGCTAGGCACTTGAAGTTGGAAGGAGTGTAACCAAAAGGACCGTGCATGCAAGATGAGCAGTGGGCATCCCGACTTGGGCACAATCTCGCATAAAAGTTCATCTGGCAAGGCATGCCAAGTGAAACCAAAGGGTAAGCTCTCCAGGGGAGGCACCCACAGCAGAAGAGCACATACTTTGGTGCTGTGCATCCCTACTGGCTGTAGCTGCCAGCTCCAGAGAGCTTATCCCTGTGGCTTGAGGTGGAGTAAAAGTCAACCCACATTTCTGGTGGCCATGATATTCTATTGCTGTGCCCATGTGGTAGTGTCTAGTTGTTTCTACCACACTGGGCACAGCAACAGAATAACTTTGGCCACCAGAAATGTGAGTTTACTCCACCTCAGACCTAAAAAGAGTTATATTCCAGCATAAGCTCTCTGGGCTTGCATCTACAGTGAACAAAGCATAAGCTCTCTGGGAAAGGCACCATCAGCGGAATACTACTTACTTTGACTCTGGCATACAGCTCATCTGTAGGTGCCATCCCCAGAGAGTTTACACATTGTTTAGCTGTAGGTTCCAGCTCCTGAGAACTTACATTGCAAATTTAAGTACTTCCTGGGTCTGAGGTGGAGTCCCATCTTGGGCCCAACAATAAACACTGCCCACCAGAAATGTGAGTTTATTCCACTAAATTTCCAGTGTAAGCTCTCGGAGGCAGATACCAGTCACAGATTTGTTCTGTTATCCTGAACAACTGATCAGTACGCACATAGTGCTAGAGTGTGTAACGATTAGCTGTTGGTGCACACACAGACTGCTTTGTTCATCTATTTATTTAAAAGATTTTTATTACCCACCACTGCAAAAAAAGTTCAGAGTGGGGGTTCAATAAAACATATATATAGATACCTTCCCCAGAAAGCTTATTTTTATTTTACTTGGCAAACTGTTCCACTGTGGCTGCCCATTTCATGGAGCTTGCACTTTGTTTAGCTACCTGTAAAGGGTTCACTCCAAAGAGCAAATTCTTGCATCCAAGGCTATTTTGGCAAGGAATGGCAAGTAGAGTCGAAGCATAAGTTCTCTGGGGAAAGGTACCAACAACTAGCTTAACAAAGCATAAAACTTTCAAAGGGCGGGAGGGGGATGGACATGCAGCTGGGCCAAAGTGTATTCTGTTCAGCTGAAGGTGCCCGCCCCAGAGAGCTTATGCTTTGATTTTTATGGTAGCCAAATTATTTTATTGCTCTGTCCAGTCTGGTAGAAGTAGTTAGACACTACCGAACTGGGTATAGCAATAGTAGAACACGGCCATCAGAAAATATGAGTTAAGGTTTATTCCTGCTCTGACCCGCAGTTAAATTTCCAGCATTAAGAACATTTGCTTTAAAACTGTCTGCCCGTTAGCGCACCTTCCTGCATTACCGGGGCACTAATGTCTTCTTTTACATGGCATTTGCATGCATCTGTGGGTTTCTTAGGTGCTAAAACACTTATTATATACCTGAGTTAGTGTCGAAAAACCCGTGCTAAAATGAGTAAAAACTGGCAGTAGGCTCAGCGTTGCTTATGTTGGCCCCTTAGTAAATTCAGCTAAAACCTGGACAAGTAATTGGCAACAGAGGGTAGTATCAGCAAGGTGCCAGATTACAATCAGAGCCCCCTTCATTTGGTGTGCATATTCCATGTTTATTTGTCTTTTATTTTATAAAAATAAAGTTGCTTTTTGTTATTTCTTGTGGCTGGTTAATTTGGTTCTTTCGTTTTGGGTGGGAGGGAGCAGAACAGAACTTAATGATCAGTGCTGGGAAAAGTGAAGGGATTAGAGAATAGTGGGCTAAGGAGGGTAGGTTATGGGATCTGGGGGCTGGAAAGGGGATTTCAAACAGATAGAGAAGGGATCTCCAAGAGGAATCAGGGAGCAGAGGAGTAAGGATTGCAAGGGCAGGAAGGGGAATGAGTGGAGGAGAGGGTCCAAGATGAAGAAAGATCTGCTTCCTTCTGACACCAAGCCCTACGTCTCTCACTCACACTCTGCCCCGCCAAAACCCCTCTGCCATCCTCACATCCCTCCAATCCTCTTACACCCCACACTCCCTCCAATCTCCTCGCTCCACTTGCACCCACTGTAATTTCCTCATTTATTCTCTACAATCCATCCAATTTCCTCTTTCCCCCTATTCCCTCCATTCCTTTGTCAATGGCGCTCCCTCCCATCTCCCCACGATCCTTCAGTTGCTTTCTTGCCCCCACCCCTGTGATCCCTTCACCTGCCTTCATGCTTTCACCCAGCTCCAAAATTCCCTCTCCCTCATTTATTTTCTCCTTGTACTCTCCACCTTACCCCATTTTCTCCCTTTCCTCCATGATCAATTCATTTGCAGCTCTATCTCCTTCCCCTCACCTCATACAATTCCCCCCACCCCCGGCTCACCTTCCTCCTTGCAGATAGGATGACAATCAATGACACTGCAGTGTTTCACGCCATATCCTCCGTCTTCTGCTTTCATGGCCACAGTGCCGCCCTTTGACCTGCACAGTTCAAAGCTCAACACACTGCCCCTGGCAGCAGAGGACAATGTGGCCCAAGGTGCTGCAATGCCACTGTCCATCTCTTATCCTCAATGAGGAAGGTGAGGGAATCGGGGGGGGGGGGGAGGGGGGGGGGAGAAGAGGACACCATTGCCGCTTCTGATTGGACATAGCCCCCAGTCTCCCAAGGCAATTTAGCCAGGACTGGCCACTTTGTGGCCCTTACTGTGGCTGTGGAATCATAGACTGACCTTTTGATTCAGTGCTTTCATAATATGCAGATGGACTTGATTAAAAAAAAAGAAACTATAGAAGAATGCACTGAGGCAAGGGAGAAGGGGAGAAAGACAGAAACTGAGGGGAGCAGAATATGATGGGGATGAGGTACTATTAACTAAACAGAGGATTCTGTAGGTGATCATCTGCAGGCCTAGAAAAATATACAGATGGCTTGCTAGAGGCACTGGAGAAGTGGTGATGGGGAAATGGTATCAGAATTTAAAAATATGAGACAGAAGTGAAGATCATTAGTGGTAATAAAACCAAAGATCAAGAAAGATTTATTATCCTGCTATAGACAGGGAAAATGTAAATCAAACTGGGCTGTATGACGTTTATCTGCTGTTTCTTCCGGCTAACCTTTTTTTTTTTAATTAATTTGAACATACTGTACTGAGGCTTATTTACTATGAAGCATTACCCAATATAACCATAATTTTTGGAGAGTATTATCACCACTTCAGTTTTTTACTTTGTGAATCTTCACCTATTTAGAGAAAATATATTATGCCTCAATTCTGAATTTGGATACATCCTAATCTGCATAAAGTCCATAGCATAAAGAACATTTTAATGTTTGACTAACTAGAATCTATGTAGATTGTGATACATTTTATTGAACCACAAAAGACCAGAAGGAACCTGGTCTAGAAATCTTGTGTACTAATTACTCTCTCTCTTTTTGGTGCTTTAAATTGTATCACAATCTACCAAGATACCACTTTTTTCCCAGGACCAATATGGTTACTAGCATTCTGCACTTCTAAAGTTGATTTAGACTGAGACACATCTTGACTCTCAGAAGCATCTTGAGTCTCTGGAGATCCTGTTTAGAGAAGTTCTACAATGAGAGAAAGGCTTTTCTTCTTACTGACCATTGTTATAGGCTTTTTCTATTTTTAAGAAATGATGCAACTATTATCTCAGAATTTTGGGCAAGCTAGGACAACTGATCTCACAACTAATCTAGTTAACGCAGGAGTAAGCAGCTCTGGTCTGGTCCTGAAGTGCCACAATCAGGTTTGGTTTTCGGGGTAGCCATAATGAATATACATTACAGATTTGCATACAACGGAGGCAGTGCATGCAAATAGACCTCATGCACATTCATTGTGGATACCCTGAAAACCAGACCTGGTTGTGACCCTCCAGGACCAACATTGCCTATCCCTAGATTAACCAATGACGGGCACCTTTTTAGTTCTCAGTTTGTTTATATTGGCTTTGTACAGTATAATTCTCTTGTTAATGCAAAGCATAGTCTTAGTTGATTCATTATTTTATGCTTCTTACAAATATACATTTTTTCTCCTGTTTATACTACTGAGTCCCAGTTGCTTTTTCTCGGTTTTGGCCTCCAGGCCTTCACCTGCCTGAAGCGGCCATGGCTACAACCCAAACATTAGTGAACGACTGCATCAGGTTTCTAAGAAGGCTGGTGTAACTTACACAAAGCATCCATGGTTACCATCCTGTCATCACTGATTATGGGGGTGGGTAAATCTTTGAACAGCAGCCACACTAATTTTGGCAGCTGTTTGTATAAGTGCAAAGCTTGGTGGTATGAAACAGGAGGTGGCCGAGTTGTCAGACTAACTATGGGATTTGTAAGAACCAAAGATGAAAGTAACAATGCCTGGAATAGCCTACCTGTGTAGATAGTGGAGGATAGCACTATAATGGAATTTAAGTATGCCTGGGACAGAAATAGAGGGTAGTGTAGCAAAAGGGTTGGAAAGTTGGCTAAAAGATGTGGGGGGGAAGGAACTAGTGTTAGTTTAAGTTTGGGAATGTATATGTTTATCTACCCAAAGAACCAAAGAGGAAAGCAATAGGGCAGACTGAGGGGCCAATTGCTTGCTATCTGCCATCTTCTACTATGCTATGTAACATTCTTATAATGCTCTGCTGCCACTATATAGTCTTCCCAGGTACCCATGTAACAAAGGGACATATGGTTCTTCTTTAGGCATATATGGCAGATCCTGTCACTCTCCTATGGGGGAGTAGTTAGGAGCCCACTTTTCAAAAGGCATAAAATGCAAGCAAGGCAGAAAGCAAGCTTAATGATGCAATAAATAAAATATACGGCTTCTTTTTCTTTTCGGTGAATGTTTCAAAAGACATCAATTTTCTGTTACTAATGGGAAGAAAAACATCTTATCTTAGGAAGCACTATTTCAATTTTGATAAAACTAATATGCAATATATAGCAAATTATTTCTATAGTTAGGGAAGAGAATAAAAGTTCCTGAGTTTTTCAAAGGCTCAGATTCTAGATAGGTATTGTCTTATAGTGATGCAAGTGTGTGACATAGAAAAAGACTTACAGAGCAGCAAAGCAAATCTAGCAGATAGATCTGGATGAGAGCGTTAGAGTAAGAGCAGTATTAGCCTTCTGTGCCACTTAAAGGGAGTTTCAGGAATAATCTGTGTGTAAATTCTGTATACAGTTTCTGGTTAATTTGTAAGTGGCTGCTGCCTGGGACGTTTTTTGCTGTTCACAGGTTTCATGCTTCCTGCCTTCTAACGTGACTAGGGAGAGGAGGGGATGGATCTAATCACCAAGGGTTCCACGTGCTGCTTTAGTTGCTCGAGATGCTCTAAAATGTTCTTCTTTGTGATGATCCCCAAGACAATCCTGAAACAGATTATGTTATGCTAAATAAAAGTAAATAAATAAATGCTCTCGTCATAATACTTGCAGAGAAAGTTCAAGACAGTAGGGACTGCAGAGATGTCCTGAAGGAGTGAAAAGCTTAACAAATAAAAACAAAAGAAAATATAACGTTGGAAATGCGTTCTCTGAAACATTTCACCTTTTTTGTATCTTGGCGGTAGAATATTACGTATCAGCTTTTCAAACTCATCAAATAAAGTAATGCTGTTAAATCCAGGGTTTCTCAACTATGGTCCTCATGGGCCACAAACAGCTCTGGTTGTCAGGGTATCCAAGCTCTGAAAATTAGCCTCATTCTTGGACAATATATGCATACAATGTTCCCTGGGAATTACCTGAAAACCAGAGCTGTCTGTGGCCCTCGCCAAGAAGGCCTAAGGTCTAACCACAGTTGTCCTTTAGGCTGCAAGATTCCTGCAGTCTCTCCTACAGCTGTATCGGGGCGTCCAAAGTCAGGGCCTCTTCACACGCTTGCTTGCTTTGTCACATACCTGTTCTCTGCACTGCACACATCCTGGCCTCAATGTCCTGCAAAGCCCCTGTGCATCCACTCCTTTTTATTCTCCCATCTGAGACTCCTCTGTGTGACTTTAATGCTGAATGACCCCCTAATCCATCCACCACTTTTACTTTTCTTTCTTTCATTAACTTTCAAGTTAATTAGGAGAAATTAATCAAATGTATAGTTTGGTAATTCCAGTCACTCAATATAAACACTTCTAGAGAGTTACTGACTTTGATAGCTCCAAAAACATGAACAAACCATAGCCTGAAAATATAACTATTACCCAGACTGTTTTATCTGCTTTACATTAAAGTTTAGCAAATACCAAATATTTAAGAACAGTAGTCTGCAACTTGAAAGAAGTGTATGAAAAAAATTCACTTTGCTGTTATTTGTTCTTACAGAAAAATGATTAAATGTAGCAATTCTTCATGGATTTAAAATTGTTTCCCTTCAAAGTCTGGCATGTACAGCTCATAAGGAAGAAAAGTATTACATAAAGCAGGGACCACAGGATTCAGTCCTCACAAGTGAGTGACATTGAATGGAGCTTGTCCCAGAACTTTTATGTTAAAGTTTCAAGAAGTTTGACTGTGCCCTACTGGGCACAAGCAGGCTGGCAATGATACCACACGTCAGCCCCTCAATTTATTTATTTTTTTTTGCTTATACATAAAAATGCCAACTCCAAGGGAAGGGAGGCAGGTTTCACGAGGACCAACATGCTGCAGTCCTCAGACAGCCTGTTACAGGTAAGCAAGTCTTCTTTCTCAAAGGACAAGCAGGATGATAGTCCTCACAAGTGGGGAATCCCTAGCTACTGCCAACGGGAAACTATAACTTTTTGGTGGCAATAGGCTTTTTTTCATATTCCTCTTGTAAAGGGGCAGCTTGGAACAGAAATGACAGCCCTAAGAGAGAATGGAGTTTGGTTCTACAACTCAAAAGAGATTCTGCAGGACAGAACCAACTGTTGGATCAGGAGTTCCTATCCAAACAAACAATAGTGCGATGTGAATGCTTGTATAGCAGGCCCTCGTTCTAATCAAGATTGCTTTGCATCCCTTTCCAGGAACAGAAGAGTGGGACCTTCCTGTATTGGGGAAACGCAACAGTTCTACCACAGATGTGCTCCACTTACAGAATATCTGGTGGTCCAGAGACCATTCATGGGGTGCCAGGAACCTACTCAATCTGTTCATAAGGACATTCCCTCAGCTGCCAGATAAATGGCCCTAAGGACTATGCCCTGAAAGATGGCGCAGTCCCAGATCTGGACAGCCTCTTGACAATGGAGGTTCAATCCTGTGCCTCCCTGCTTGTTGATGTAATATATCGCTACTTGATTGTTCGTATGAACCAAGATTAATTTGTTGGTCAACCAATCTATGAAAGCTCTTATAGCATACCAAACCACCCTTAGCTCTAGGAAATTTATCTGATAAAGCTTTTTCTGAGCAGCCTACAGGCCTCGAGTGCAAAGCCCTTCCAAATGGGCTCCCCTTCCCAGACAGGACAATTTGTATTGAAGGAATTTGAAAAGGTATGCCTCTGGTCAGATTGGAATTGATCCGCCACCAGGACCTGGAGTCCTTGAATAGTTGTGTGATGCAGATGCTGTCTCAAAACTTCTGAGTGGCTTGCAGCCTCTGTGATCTGAAGGTTCACTGGATTCTCCTCATATGGAAGTGCGCTAAGGAAGAAACTTGGACTGTTGATGCCATGAAGTCCAACAACCTCACTTTGATCCTATGTTGTGGAAGGAAGGCTCTCGCTTGAGTCGTGTCTAGCAGTGCTCTGATAAATGCCAAAAGAGATGACAGGCTCAAGTGGGATTTGGGATAGTTGATGACAAACCCTATACCTGGATGGTTTTATACATTAATTCTGTGGCCCTGTTTTTGAGATATGCTCTTGACCAGCTAATTGTCCAGGCGGGGAACATATGTATGCCTGGTTTGCGCACATGTGCTGCCAGCATGGCAAGACATTTGATAAAGACATGTGGGGTTGACACTAGGCAAAGAGGCAGTACACAGTATTGGAGGTAATGATCCTCTACCACAAATCTGAGAGATTTTCTGTAACCTGGAACATCTCTAAGTGAGTATAAGCATCCTTTAGATTACATGTCCACGGCCAGTCTCTTTTTGAAAAAAGGGGATTAAGGTGCCCAGGGAATACATCTTGAATTTTTCTTTTTTTTTTTAGACACTTGTTCAAGGCCCTTAGGTCTAGGATGGGACAGACTTCCTCTTTTTTCTTTAGAATCAGGAAGTACTTACAATATAATCCCTGTCCTCTTTTCCTTGGTGGAACATGTTTGACTGCTTTGGTCTGTAAGAGAGAGGAATGCTCTTTCTGTACCACATCTTGATGAGATTTTCCCCAAGACAGGTCTGGAAAACTAATTTGGTGGAACCATAAATAGATGCAATCTGTACCCTCTTCATATTATGCTGAGGTCCACAAGTCTGAAGTTACACTGGGCCAATGGTTTATGTGAAATTTCAGCCTGCCTCCAACTAGAAGGTTGTCTGGCACAGGTACTGGGATCCAGGCTATGGTCTCTGCAATGTCAAAATCCCATCCCTGGTTTTGACCTAGGTGCTGGCTGAAGTTAAAAGGCTATTTTCTGCCTCAGATGAAGGTGGGAGGCCTGTTGGGTACCTCCTGGTAGAGGATGGGTCTGGCATAGAGAGTTGCTAAAGCTCTCTGATCTGTGCTACTGCTTCCTTGACCCTGTCTCTGAAGAGATTCTCTCCAGTGCATGGCACTTCCTGGACTTTTCATACTGTTCTGAAAACATCAACTGTCAAGCTGACCATGCATTTTCCACACTCTATTCCCTTATTTACCAGTGACTAGAGGTCATTGCACTGCTTTTGAGGAAGCTGCTTGGCTACCTTCTGCATCTGCTTCAGCAGGCTCCACATGTACTGCTGGTAAAAACAATCAATATGGGCATTAAGCATCGCACCTTTGAAAACCTCTCTCGCAAAAAGTAACCAGGCTTGATTTGTTTTTGTGTTCCGCAATTCCACAATTATGTCCAAGGTGGATCACTTTAAAACATACATAAAAATAAAAGCATACAACACTTTAAAAACTGTAACTCAGCTGAATCACATGCATTATGAAATCCACGGGGTCATAGTATATAGCAAATGCTTCCCTAAATAACAGTTTTAGTATTTTTTTGGAATGTCAGATAGTCAGTCAATCTCCTTCCGAAGGTTCTGAAATCCTTTCCCGGGGCACCAAGAAATAGGTTCCAGTCCTCTTGGACCTTTTTAGAGTGGATTCAATTACCAAAGATTGGTACAGTAGTGGCCTCTTTTGGAATCTGGGAGCATCCTGTAATAAGATAAATTGTTTCTGCCTTCTTATTCACAAGAACCACAGAGAGGGGATTATACCACATCCTCATCCCACTTCTGATGCTTTCACGACTCCACCTTCTGAAAGGGTCTGTTACATGCAAACACAAGGCAGTTTTCTGCTGAATGAGATTCAGCAGAGGTGAAAGGCAGAAAATCCACAAGCTAACTGTGGACAACGTGAAGACAACCAAAAATTGAATCCTACTATCGGTTCTCTTTAACCATGTATTTTTGTTTTGATTTTCCCAAAGATTGAGAAAGAAGAAATGAAAGAACACCCACCTGCAGTGAAGCATAGTGATGTGATATCGAGGTGTTTGGTGGATTCTTAGGGGCAACAGTGAACGTGACTTCCACGGGGAGGAGCCCCATAGGGAACTGTAGCACCAGGCTAGACTCAGATGCACAAATACAGAGAATATATCTTTATTATGCAGCTTGTATGGTTCACCAGAGGTGGCAGTAGAGAGTGGATTAGATAGCAACAGTCTGTGATCCTCGGCGGAGGAGACCCATCCCAAATGGTGGTAATAAGGCCCCGATGCAGATAGACAACGAGGAGCTGTAGATGAACAGACTGGGAAGTAGAACTCACTCTCTGTAGCTGGTAGGTAGAGTTCCAGCAGGTAGAAGAAATAGTAGCAGGCACCAGGATAGACACACAGGCCCTCGAGGAGCGAGTACCTGGATTCAGGATAGGCACCTGGAATAAGGTAAAGGGCCCCCGAGGAGTGGGTACTCAAGTAGTAGAACCCCGGGTGAGGAAGCTTCCAACAGCAGCAGAAGCGGCAGAGCAGCTTAGACGGGAACGAAACAATCCGATCACGATCTTTGCTAACTCAAATACTAGCAAGGATAACAGGCTTAAATACCCCATAAGGTGGGGAATGTCCGGGGCCACGCCCCCTGATGTCGCTGCGCACACCTAGGCGACGTCATGGGGGCGTGGCCTCGGGGGCAGCAGCAGCATTCCTGCCGCAGAGAAAGGCCTCTTGGCGTCTCCGGGGGACTCCGATCCAACTTGAAGGTGGGTAAGTTCGGTCGGCTATGGCCTGCGTGGTCAACTGACGCAACATATAGATATTCATTATGCTTTCCAACTCCACTTACTTGTCTACAAGAATCTCATCTGCGATGCTTAGAGCAAAGAAAACAAATGATTAGAAGCACGGGGAGGGCCCTAGCCTGGTCTGACTGTATTAGAGGAAAGAAAATTATCAGGTAAGTAGTAATTTCACTTTCCTCTTCATCCAATCAGACCAGTGGGATGTACTCAAGCTATTCCCTTATAGGGTAGGATGCTGCCTATGCCCCTGCTGTGGTACAGGAAGTCTCCCCTCATCCAGACATCCAGGTGGTAATGCTTAATGAAAGTACACACAGAAGACCAAGTTGCTGCATTACCAATCACCCTGCGCCCTTGTGGAATAAGCCCATACCTGCCTTGAACAAAACATACCAGAGCTCATAAAAGTTCTTTAAGCCAGGGCACCCCATAATTAGAGAGGCCGGTCATCATTAGACAGGACAAAAAGATGATCAGCAGAAACAACCATATGAATTTGGACTGTAACCTTTGAAATCAAGAAGAAAAGCTCTCTTCAAGAAGTTGCTTGCAACTCCAATATTCTCCATGCGAAAGAAAACAGCCTATGGAGACTATCTTCCTTGTAAGTAGCCTTAATTAAAAGTCTTAAGAGCAACAAACTGTGATCCCACCAAGCAAGACAAAACTACGCTCAGATCTCAAAGTGGAGCCAGAATCCAGAGCAAGAAATCTAATATGCTAAACGCCTCTTCAAAAAATCACTTATTTCTAAAACAAATACCATCTGTCCAGGCCTGGGTTATTCTGCTTTTCTTTTCAAAGCCTCCCAGAACATTCTCACCCATTCTGTCCAAACTCATAAATCTTTTATTAACCGAAGGTATGGTCCCTGATTCTCTCAAACAAGCATTAGTTCACCCATTGCTCCAAAAACAAAATCTTGATCCTACTGAACCAGCCAACTACAGACCTATCTCTAATCTGCTTTTTCTCTCAAAAATCTTAGAATTCACTGTACTTTTTCAACTTACTGAACATCCTGATAAAAACCAGCTATTAGACCCGCATCAACATAGGTTTTGACATTCACTCAATACTGAAATTCTCCTTCTATCTCTCACAGAATCTCTAAGACATGGCATAGATTCTAGGCAGCAATTTCTTCTCATTTCATTAGATATTTCTTATGCTTTCGATACAGTTGATCGTGACATTTTGCTCTATCACCTTCAAGAATTTGGCATTAATGGTACTGTTCTCAATTGGTTCCGATCCTATCTTCTCCATCGTACACAGATCATCAAATTCAATAATTAACTTTCCACTCTCTCCCTTGTCAAAACTGGTGTCCTTCAGGGTTCAACTCTGTCTTCTGTTCTATTTACCATCTATTTATCTCCCATCTGCAAAATTCTCTCTTCTTTGTCTTTTTGTTACAAATGTATGCTGATGACATACAGTTTTGTTCTTCAAACTGAACCCTCTTGGACAGATACTCTAAAACACCTTCAAATCTGTTTCTCTGCAATGACTTCATGGCTCAAGCATAATAAATTATCTTTGAACATGTCTAAAACAGAATTTTTGGTTGTCCATAGTCCTTATTCCTCCTTTGTCAAAAAATCAGTGCTCGTCAATGATCAGTCTTTCCCCATTCAATCACATATTAAAAGACTGTGTTATTCTAGATTCCACCCTCTCATTTTGTCTGCAACTCGTCATTTCAAAAGGTTTCTACAGATTATGCGTGCTTTCGGGTCTCAAAATCTGTTACATACTCCAGAATTTCGAACTGTCCTTCAAGCCTCCATCTTTCCCATCCTCGACTCCTGGAGCAGTCTGTAGATAGGCATCCCTCAAACCTATCTTCGTTCTCTTCAGCTTCTGTTGAATGCAGCTGCACGACTCCTTGCTAATGTAAAACGTTTCGAACACATTACTCCAATTTTAATTGAACTGCATTGGTTTTCTATCAATGAATGCGTTATATACAAACTTGGCACGCTTGTCCACAAACTCCTCAATGATTATACCTGTCACTGGCCCAATGCAATTCTAAAATTTTATCAACTCACCAGGCTTTTACGCTCCTCTGAGCGAGGCCTCTTAGAGATTCAATCGCCCAAACATGTGAGACTTCCCATTACTTGTGAATGTGCCTTTTCCATCACAGCACCTACTTTTTGGAATTCTCTTCCAATAGACATCAGATTGTGTGATTCACTTAAGATATTTCGAAAGCTGATTAAAACATTCTTATTTAATTTGGCCTACAGTTAACTCTTATTCTAGTTTTATTTTTCCATTTACAGCTTTTTATCTCATTTTTACTTTATTTTTTATTTATAAGTTTATTTTAGCCTACAAGGTTTTGTTTTGGGTTTTTTTGTTTTGTTTTTTTTAAATCAAACCTAATTTGATATTTTATGTTATTTTATCAACTACCAACATGTTTTATTACTTGTTATACGCCGGTTAATTTTATTATATTTTGACAGCTCATGTTATTTGAGTCTATCATTCTATATGTTTTATAATGTTTTAGTATTTAGTTTACATCTGCTTGTCTTATCACTTTATGTATGTAAACTTTTTTGTTCTCCACCTAGGCCTGAGTTAGGCGGACTATAAATCTAAATAAATGTAAATAAGTGTAAATGTAGAACCAGATGAGAAGACAGAGGTCTATGCTGTATACATCTTCTATAGCAAGAGAGAGCAGACACCTGCACCTTTAGTATTAAGAGCCAACCATATAGCAAGACCTCCCAGCAAAATAAAATACAGTATCACTAGAACAGAAGTGTTCCCAGAAGCACAGTGATGCCCAGAATACCAAATATGCACATAAGCCAAGGAAGTGGAGAATTTTCTAACTTTCAGGAGCATACCTACCATAAACTAAGAATACCCTTTCTTACCTAACTGTGCCTTCTCAAGGGCCAAACTGTAAGGCAAAAATGGGCCAAATCCTCAAGAAAATATAGTAATGATGGCAGAAAAAGACCAAATGGTTCATCCAGTCCGCCTAGCAAGCTTATGGTAGCATCTGGGCGTCATAGTTGATATTACATTGAAATTGGCTCAGTGTGCTGTGGCAGTCAAAAAAAGCAAACCGAATGTTAGGAATTATTAGGAAGGGAATGGCAAATAAAACAGAGGATGTCATAATGCCTCTGTATTGTTCTATGTTGAGACCGCACCTTGAATACTGTGCAGTTCTGGTCACCGTATCTCAAAAAGGATATAGTTGCACTGGAGAAAGTACAGAGGAGGGTGACCAAAATAATAAAGGGCATGCACTGGCTCTCCTATGAGGAAAGGCTAAAGAGGTTAGGGCTGTTCAGCCTGGAGAAGAGACGGCTGAGAGAGAATATGTTAGAGGTCCACAAAATCATGAAAGGACTTCAACAGGTAAATGTGAATCGGTTATTTACTCTTTTGGAGAATACAAGAACTAGGGGGCACTCCATGAAGTTAGCAAGTAGCACATTTAAAAAAAACTGGAGAAAATTCTTTTTCACTTAATGCACAATTAAGCTCTGGAATTCATTGTTAGAGGATGTAGCCAGTTGATGTAGCTGATTATAAAAAAGTTTTAAAGGTTCCTGGAGGAAAAGTTCATAAACTTCTATTACTCAATAGAGAGTAGCCACTGCTTGTTGCTGGCATTTTGTTGTTGACATTAGTAGCATGGCATCTATTTAATGTTTGAGTACTTGCCAGGTACTTGTACCTTTGATTGGCCACTGTTGGAAACAGGGAGTGGGCTTGATGGACCTTTGGTCTGACCCAGTAAGGCATATCTTATGTCATGCATGTTACCCCCATGTTTTTCTTAATGGTAGTAACTGCCACTCCGTGCAGTTATCCCCAAGTCTTGTGATAAGTATAGAAATATATACAAAGTCAAGCAACTATCAAACCCATAAACAGTTACTGCTAACAACATTTTTACTGGATGAGGAGCCTTCTTGAAAAGTCAGACAATGCTACTTAATGTGCTTTGCTTTTGGACTTGGCCATAGAAGCAGTCCTGTGTATCAGTACCTCAGACTGTAAAAGTCAGGGCCCGTGTTGGTTTTCATCTGAATCCAATTCCCCTTCTCCCACCCCCCACACCCAAAGTGGCAAGCAATGTTGCAGTTGCGTCAAAAGAATCAAGGCTTATTAGTTAAGGGTAGTAATCGCCATGCCTTCTGTTAAGGATAGTAACTGCCGCCCCATGCAGGTTAACCCCATGCTTATCAGTACTCCAGCAAAATTCAGGGCCTGTGTTGCCTGAATCCTATTCCCTTTTTTCTCCCATGCCATCGAAGCAAAGAGCATTGTTGCAGTTGTGTCAAAAGCATCAAGACTTATTGGTTAAAGGTACTAATCCCCATGGCCTTCTGTCAAGGGTAGTAACTGCCATACCAAGCACCCCCATATATCCTTTTCTTCATTTCTGTCCTCTAACCTTTAAGGATCTACAGTGTTTATGTCATGCCCCTTTGAATTCTTTGACTGTTTTTGTCTTCACCACCTCCTCTGGAAGGGCATTCCAGGCATCCACCACCCTCTCTGTGAAGAAATATTTTCTTATCTTGGTTCTGAGACATCCCACCTCAAGTTTCATTTAGTGGTCCCTTGTTCCACTGTT
This sequence comes from Rhinatrema bivittatum, assembly GCF_901001135.1. Taxonomy (NCBI): domain Eukaryota; kingdom Metazoa; phylum Chordata; class Amphibia; order Gymnophiona; family Rhinatrematidae; genus Rhinatrema; species Rhinatrema bivittatum. The sequence goes on along the minus strand of NC_042615.1, from coordinate 88,486,597 downwards.
CCCTTTCCAACAGAAAGGGTTCAAAGTTCATGCATCATTAAAACCTTTCAGGTATCTGAAAGCTTGCATCATATCTCCCCTGCACTTCATAATGCCTCTGTATCGCTCCATGGTGAGACCGCACCTTGAATACTGTGTACAATTCTGGTTGCCGCATCTCAAAAAAGATATAATTGCGATCGAGAAGGTACAGAGAAGGGCTACCAAAATGATAAGGGGAATGGAACAGCTCCCCTATGAGGAAAGACTAAAGAGGTTAGGACTTTTCAGCTTGGAGAAGAGATGGCTGAGGGGGGGATATGATAGAGGTGTTTAAAATCATGAGAGGTCTAGAACGGGTAGATGTGAATCAGTTATTTACTCTTTCGGATAGTAGAAAGACTAGGGGGCACTCCATGAAGTAAGCATGTAGCACATTTAAAACTAATCGGAGGAAATTCTTTTTTACTTAACGCACAATTAAACTCTGGAATTTGTTGCCAGAGGATGTGGTTAGTGCAGTTAGTATAGCTGTGTTTAAAAAAGGATTGGATAAGTTCTTGAAGGAGAAGTCCATTATCTGCTATTAATTAAGTTGACTTAGAAAATAGCCACTGCTATTACTGGCAATGGTAACATGGAATAGACTTAGTATTTGGGTACTTGCCAGGTTCTTATGGCCTGGATTGGCCACTGTTGGAAACAGGATGCTGGGCTTGATGGACCCTTGGGTCTGACCCAGTATGGCATGTTCTTATGTTCCTCTCTTCCAGGGTATACATATTTGGATCCTTCAGCCTCTCCTCATAAGTCTTCCAATACAGACATCACACCATTTTGGTCACCCTTCTTTAGTCTGCCTCCATCCTGTCACTATCATTTTTGACATATGGGCTCCAGAACTGAACACAGTAGGCAGCCCAGCATTCTTCTGGCTTTAGCTATCGCCTTGTCACAATGCTACACCGTCTTCAGATCACATGATATTATTACCCCAAGGTCCCTCTCTTGGTCCGTGCACATCAGTCTTTCAACCCCATCATATACAACTCTTTTGGATTACCATATCCTAGATGCATGACTCTGCACTTCTTGGCACTTTAGGTCCTGGTGTGGCAACTCCTTGCTTGTTGAAGATTTTAATCTGCCAGATGTAGATTGGAGTATCCTTTCTGTGGAATCTACAAGTTGAGAAATAATGGATGCTCTTCAAGCGGCTCTGCTCAAACAAATGGTAATGGAACCCACGAGGGAGGGTGTGATACTCGACCTAGTGCTCACAAATGGGAATAATGTTTCTAAAGTCCACACATAAGTACCCACCTGAGCATCAGATGAAATGGTTTGATATTACAAATAAGATACAGAGACTTCACATGAAGACCCGAGTTTTGAATTTCAAAAATACAATCTTTGTCAAAATGGGGATGTGCCTGGAGGAAGAACTAGAAGATTGGGAGAAAACAGGTGAGGTGGAACAACAGCGGGCCAAATTAAAAGGAACTATTACAAAGGCAGCAAATCTGTATGTTAGAAAAGTAAACAAAAGTAAGAGGAAAGGGAAAACAATTTGGTTCTTAAAGGAGGTGGATGAAAAAAGTAAGGCCAAAAGTACAGCATACAAGAAATATAAAGGATCCCAAAATAGGAACATAGGGAAGAATACCCGATGAAACTGAGGAAGATGAAGAAAGAAATCAGGAAAGGTCAAGTGGAAGAAAGGATTGCCAAAGAGGTAAAGTGAGGCTTTTCAGATATATCAGAGAAAGAAGGGAGACCAAAGTGGTATAGTAAAACTGAAAGGTGACGAGGAGCAACGTGTGGAGAGAGATAAAGAAATGACAGAAATGGTAAATAAATATTTCAGTTCGGTGTTCACTAAAGAAGACCCTGGCAAAGGACCATTGCTGGTTAAGAAAATTGTAGATGGTAGTGGGGTAGACGAAACTCCGTTTACAGAAGAGACACTATGGGAAGAGCTAGGAAAACTGAAAGTGGATAAGACCATAGGTTGAGGTACATCCCAGAATACTCAAGTTCAGATGTGCTGGCGGGTGTGCTGAAAGACCTGTTCAATTGATCCCTGGAAAAAGGAGTGGTGCTGCGTGACTGGAGAAAAGCAGAAGTGGTTCCACTTCACAAGAGTGTTAGCACAGAGGAGGCTGGAAACTACAGGCCAGTTAGCCTTACCTCAGTGGTGGGACAATTAATGGAGACTTTGCTGAAGGAAAGTATAGTGAACTATCTACAAACTGTTGAGTTGCTGGACCCGAGCCAGCATGTCTTCACCAGGGAAAGGTCCTGTCAGATAAATCTGCTTGATTTTTTTGATTGGATGACTAGTAAATTGGATCAATGAAGAGTGTTTGATATGATTTCCTTGGATTTCAGCAAAGCTTTTGATACAGTCCTACATAGGAGGCTCATGAATAAAATGAGAAGCTTGGGACTCTGTGCTAAGTTGCTGGAGTAGATTACAAACTGGTTGATTGACAGGAGATAATGTGTAAAGGTAAATGGAACAGACTCTGAAGAGAGAATGGTATTAAGTGGACTGCCACAATGATCGGTTTTGCGACCAGTTCTGTTCAATATCTTTGTGAGCAACATTGCAGAAGGGATAGAAGTTTGTCTGTTTGCAGATGATACTAATATCTGCAACGGAGTTGACAGGCCTGAAGGAGTAGAGAGAATGAAAAGTGATTTAAGAAAGCTTGAAGAGTGGTCGAAGATTTGGCAGTTGGGATTCAACCTCAAGAAGTGCAAAGTCATGCATTTGGGGTGCAGTAATCCAAAAGAGCTGTTTGGGATGGGGGAGGGCGAGGTGAAAGATTAATGTGCACGAATTGGGAGAAGGACCTTGAAGTGATAGTGTCTGCGATCTGAAGACAACGAAATAACGTAACAAGACAATAGCTAAAGCCAGAAGAATGCTGGGCTGCACAGAGAGGAATAACCAATAAGAAAAAGGAGGTGATAATGCCCTTGAACAGTGTCCTTGGTGAGGTCTCACATGGAGAACTGTGTTCAGTTCTGGAGACTGTATTTCAAAAAGGATAGATACAGGATGGAGGCAGTCCAGAAAAGGACAACCAAAACGGTTTTGGGGTTTGTATTGAAAGACTTATGAGGAGAGGCTGAAGGATCTAAATATGTATACTCTGGAAGAGAGGAGGTGTAGGGGAAATTTGATATAGATCTTCAAATACCTAAAAGGTACCAGAGATAGGGCCCGAAGCACTCATTGTGCCAATCTAGAGAAGCTGGATCCTGCAGCTCCCTCCATACCTCCTGTCTTAGATAGGAAGAGGAGACCTCTTTCAGTCATATGCGGCATCTGAATGCCATGTGGAAGTGCTGAGCCAAACCAAGATTGGCTCCAACTATAGCATCATGAGTCACCTGCTGAAGCAGCATACTAGTTACCTCAGAGGCTAGCTTTATCCTAGCCTCAATCTTTACATCCTGTGCAACCTTAGCTCTGTGCCTCTGTTCAACAGAATGGCAGTATACTTGGCCACTGAAAACAGGAACACATTCACTTGAAAGACATTTTTAATAATTCACCTCTAAGAGAATACTTTAAGCCAAACTGCTCTATATTATGCAGAGAAAAATACTAGAAAGGCTCAGAATATTGCCAACATGGGATTTTCCCTAGAGTCAGAAGTCTCTTCTCCTTTGTCTCTTGTAATATTTAAAATATGCAAGGTCTGAGAAAGTAGAGATCAACGTTCTTTCCTATGGTATAACAGATGTATCCTCTCTCTTGGGAGGATAGTCCTTTCTGCTCATTTTCTTAGGAACAACCGGAGCAGATCCCAAGACTGAACTGTTCCCCATTCAGATGCATGATGGAGAAGTCTATAGCACAGGAATAAGAGCCCAGCACAGAAAGGATAAGGCCTGTATCCCCCCAAGCACTGCAGCATGCGTGTCTCTGCACCATGTACTGAAACCTACAGTGCAGTGCTGAGAGAAGTAGGCTTCAACTCCTTGTCTCATTGCAGTGCTTCCAACATAGCCACTGGCCCCATAGTGGCAAGGCAACCAGCACAGGAGGGTCAGCAAAGGAACTGCAAAACTCACTGCTGAAGCCCACACTGAATAAGAAACTCCGGGACATGAGGAGAAGGCACTGGTCCTCAACTTCAGCAAAAACATATATCCAGCTGAAGCTGCTTCTGAAGCTGTACTGCAGTCAAGAGAGGGAGGCTCATTCCCCTGCTTTACTGCCATATTACAAAAATGTCCACTTTTCTCACCGTCATAGAGGTGCCATTGGCAGGACAGATAATTCAGCCAACTCCATTGGTGCATTCTCCCCCCCCCCACGGAGCAATCGACTTGCTCTGCTGCTCAGCTCCACTCTCCTGCAAGAAATCATGGGAAGATTAGAGTTCCCTCCATCTAGCTGCCAACACCCAATGCAGCTGATGCCAAGCATGGAGGAAGGGAGCACAATGCTGTCACTGCAGGAGCTGCCCAAAGTCCAAAACCCAAGCCAAGAAGCCTAACCAAACCCCAGCATACAGTACAGGACATGCTTTGTCCACTATCTGCTGGAGACAGGGAATACTGGCAGGCTGGTTGTCAGCACGAGGCATATAAGGGGTGAATTCAGCAAGTCTGTTGATCTCTATGTCCATCTACTCGTTGGTGTGCATAACCCAGTGGTCTGGCCTAGTCTGCCTGGATGACGATGAAAAATAAAACACATGTAAAAAGAAAAAGCAGTCAGGTAATGCTCCCCTTTTTCTCATCTTTGAAAAAGAAAGGAGGGTGCTAGTAGACAAGAAGACCAATGCCTATCCATACAGTGCTTTAAATGGTGGACCAGTGCTTTTCCATACAGTATATTTTGAGTCTGGTATTATCCTCTGTATGTTTTGTTTTGCAAGAAAGGATCTCATTGGACAACTTTCTAACATTTCAGCTCAGAGCAAGTTAGACACTGCATTACAGTAGTTTCAAATGGGTCCCACATACCCTGATCACTGAGAATAAAAAATAAACTTTACAATACTTTCTCATATACATTTTAAAACTTCATACATTTTCTAGTTTTTCAAGGCAGCATTTGAGACTGAATGACTTTATCCTCTATTCAAACTAATTCAACCATTTCTATTTGCCACATGATTAATACAAACCTACAGTATAGAATTCCATCTTTTCTGTATTGTATTTTCCCCATATCCTTGCACCTTCACTTCACCAGGATGGTTGCCAGGCCAAAATAGGCTTCCCATGGCAGTCTGAGGCCTGGCAAGAAAGTCTCCTCTGAGATAAACAACTGGGTGTGCTCTGTGCCAGCTGGGGCTACCTCTGCAATATCAATCTGCTTCTTCCTGAAGTCTATACACATCACATGACAACATGCAGTACTCTGCTGCCCCTGATGCATCAAAGGTTTTAAGTAAACCGTATTCAATTTTAAGATACTGCGGGATATAAATGATTTTAAATAAATAAATACAACTTGGGTTTCTGGTGCTGACTTAAGTATCTCAACAGCTAAAACATGCAGAATTACTCATCTTCTCATAAGAACAGCCCAAATTACTCTATGTGGTTTTGATAATGGGGAACGTTTTCTATCAGTGCTTTAAGATGTGTCTTATGCTTCTGACACTTTGGATCATGAAATTCTATTATTATATTTGTAAGAATTTGGCGTCAAGTCTTCAATCACAATTTGTAAAGTTGGGAAATGTTTCCTCGTCTATAAGAACTTTACTGACTGGTGTGCCACAAGGATCAGCCTTATCAGCTCTCCTTTTTAATATGTATATTTTTCATGTTACCAACTTTTAGCAAATCGGAGTGTGGGCTACCATCTATAGGCTAATACTCATTTTTTTATTCCATTTAAGTCTTCCATAACAGAAGTGCTGTCTAAGGGTGCCGCATGTCTTAGATCTATAAAAGACAGGATTTTATCTAACAGATTAGTTTAAATTTGAAAAAAACAGGGGTTCATTTCTTGCTCATTTCCCAGTTAATGATGAGTGTACTTATCTAGTTTTTGATGATACACAGCTTCGTATTTCAAAGCAAGTCCCAAAGGTCAGTGTGCACATAGGGGTAGATTTTATAACATGCATGCGCACATGGATGCACCGATTTTATAATCAGTGTGCGCATGTGCAGGCAGCACATGCAGGGGGGCCGAATTTTGTAAGAGTACTCATACTACTCAATTGGACCTCCCCGAATTCCCTCCCAGTCCGCTCCAATTAAGGGAACTTCCCTACCCCCTTACCTAACCTTTCTTCCCTTTCCTCATTCCACCCCTAACCCCTACAATCTACCCCTAATTTTTTTTTTATTTTTTACTTACTGATCCTTGGGAGCAAAAGCAATTTACATGCGCTGGCTGGCTGCTGGCGCTGCTTCCCCATTGTGTCAAGCTATGGAATGAACATTCAGTGGCATTTAGCCCAATAACTAGTAAGTTATCAAGCTAAATACAGACTTTTAAATAATTCCCCCACTTATATGGTTACATTTTAGCCGGATTACTTATTGGGTTAAAATTTAGCCAGATTATGTAGGGGCATTTCAGGGCAGAGATAAATTAGCCGGTTAAGTTATCCGACTAACTCTGGTCATGCTGTAGAATATTCCTAAAGGTATCGAGCTAACTTTCAGATATTTGGGTATATTCAGCAGTGCGGCTGCACCACTGAACATACTAACAAAATCAGCCAAATAAGTTTATCCAGCTAACTTTGCAATCTGGCCAGTGACTATTACCCCTAAGTAAATGAAGTCCTAAATGTTTTATAATGCCACCAAGCACAAAGCTTGACCTGCAACACGAGTGTGACCATAATCCTGTGTTCTACATAGTCATGCCTTTCTGCATTCATAAATCAATATAAGTATGTACTTTTTACAGAAAACTCCTGTGCATGTTCCTAGCCTGCAATACCTATGAAGGGACTAAGAGAAAACAAAATCACCAGAGATAATTCCAGCACCTGTGAGGTCCAATCACTTTTTTCACCCTTACACTCACCCATTGTGTGTTACAAGGCACTGCCTCAGCCCCAGTTTGCGGAATATATCCACCACTATCTCCATGGGTGTGTGATCAGTCACTGTGAAAGGGCTCATATCAAGGATGCTTCGAAGCTTTAGTGGTCGAGGGCTCTCTGCTGGAAGTGATGGGGTATGCTGGGCAAAACAGACTCTGGAATTACCGACAATGCCTTCCTGTTTTTTCCTTGCATTTTCTAAAATGAAAAATGAACAGAAAACATTCCAAAACAAGGTGAATAAACTGAGAATGATTTGCATACTTTGCTATTGCTTTAATAAAGATTCCTTGCATCTAACAGAGGCATTTTGAAACAATTACCTCTCTGAATGGGGCAAGGTTCAAATTCTTTTCCCTTGCATGTGTAGATCTGTACTTTACACCCTTTAATCACCATAATGATCTATACAAAAGAAAAGCTTGTGTACTAACTGCAAACAAATGATCCAGCACTAACAGGAGACTGGGATTTGGCTGAACACAGATTTCCATTATTGGCAGAGAGTTTCCTCTTCTTTAGCTCTATAAAATTACCAATACCATTATTACCTAGATGGAATTATCTTTCACAAACACTTCCCAATGAGGCATCTGCTCAATTTTTGAAACTTTTACATAAATGAGTCTTTCATTATATCTGAAAGAGGAGGCCTCCAAAGGTGGCAGGTAGGGTACTCTTCTAGAAAAAGAGGTGAGGTCGTCTGGCAATTCCTGACTTTGGGAGATATTGTATAGCTGCTCAACTGAGGGTTATCTAAATGTACGCTCAAACAGTAGGTTTACATTGAACAAGATGGTTTGGCTCAAAAGTCATTAAACACTAGCATGTGGGGTTCACAACTGGCGGGAACCACTAACATAGTAGTAAATCCTTTTACAGCATTAATTATATGGCTATGGCATAAATGGAGACAGGTACTGATGGGACATGACAAATTTTCACTATTAATGCCTTTAGGCCTATATAGGGGAAAGCAAAGTATGATAGAATCTACATATCTTAACAAATGGAGCAGGCTTGATATCTGGTGCTGTGGGCGGTTATTTTCTAATGATACATTATTGGGATTCGAAGAGTTGAAAGGTCATTAGGGCTTACCTGAGACTGAGTATTATAAGTATTTACAACTCAGTCACTGTCTCTCTCAGGATTCTTCTAAGAGTCCAGTAGCACATGCCTTCTCTGATTCTGAAGAAATGTGCTTTAAGCACTCTATAAAGAAAGGCTTACTTTCCAAAATTTACCTGATGCTGTTTTCCAAGAATGAAGTTAACCCCAGACATGTTGTAGAATGGGAAAAGGATTGGGGAGACGCTATGGATGATAAAATATGGGATGATTGCTATTTGGCAGTGGCTAAGAGTTCAATATCTTCAGTGGTTGTTGAAAAGAACTATAAAATACTGTATAGGTGGTATATCACACCTTATAAACTCCATAATATATACTCCAACTATGAGGATTGTTGGAGACAATGGGATTCTGTGGGAACATTGTACTATAATTGGTCGACATATCCAAAGGTAGCAGAATTTTGGAAACAGATTGTTGGTGTGGTCAAAGAGATGCTCTCCATAATGATATCTTGGGATTGCAACGTTTTTCTGTTGTCCATGTATCCGAGTACCTGGCCTATCAATGTGAAAAATTGGTAAATCATATTTTGTGTGTTGCTCGGCGAGAAGTGGCGGTTCATTGGTAAAGGGAGACCATGCCAACGCAAAGGCCATTTTTTCAGAGGACTTAAGGCACTACACTATATGAACTCTTAACAGCAATTAGAAGAGATAAGGAGGCCTCTCATATAGCTGTTTGGGAACCCTTCTTGTGGTGGTATAAGTAGCAAAAGTTGAATATGGATATGACGTGCTACTTTATATTATTTTATTTTATATTATTTAAATCTTATATTGGCCAGCTTCAGCTACCTATACTTCATATTTTGAATTGTCACGGGGAAGGGAGGGGAATATAATAGAAATATCCAAGGAATTGTATGTTGTTGTTTTTACTACTGTTGGAATTACTGACAAAAAGATATTAACTTGTAGTCTTAGATTAATAAAATCTTAAATATAAAACATAACCAGTACCAGTTTTCAAAATTGTGCACTAAAACAGAGCTCTGAAAGCATCCCACTCTAGCATCCAGTCTGGCTGGCTAGTAGTTAATATAATAATAAAAAAAAGAGGTTTGCTCCTGGGAGCATCCAGTCATTTGTGCCAAGCATTAGCAGCTTGCCATGAGGTCAGGCAATCCCTGTTTCTACTAGAAATCAACATCAGCCCAACTGCTCCTAGCAGCTCTGCAATTCATTTCTGAAGTTGGTTCACCAGCAATCTGTTTTTTTTAAAATAGTGTTTCCACTGTACTATTGTGGCACAAGAAAAGGGACAATATTGATCAAAAACTGATGCTACTAATGATAGTTGTCTGTTTCACACTCCTTTTGATTTACTACTTTTGCTATTTGTATGGTGTACTAAATCATATTCCAAAGACAATACTAAAATACCATGTCCTCTTTTCTTCCTATGACTGTATTAAACCTCAGAGAGCTTTGCGACTTGGTGATGTATTTTCATGATGAAATCCTTATTTAAGCTCAATCACAGATTGAGTTTGTACTGGTATATGTATGTCCCTTGTTGCATAAGCAGAAGGAATGGCTGGGAAGAAAAAGGAGCGGTAAAAGAATGGAAAACAATTCCAGTTTATTGATCTCTGCTGGTCAAATAGAACTAGAAAAGGACACTAAAATCAAGGTCTCCATGCACCTGATGAGAAAGTCAAAAAAGCAAGGGAGCAGGATCAGCCCAGTCCAGGGACCCGAAAGTTGTTTACATGTTTGTTTATTTAAAAGATTTGAAGCCTGCACTTATCCAGAGTTCAAGGCAGAGAACAATAAACAAACATGCATAAAAATCAAAACAAATGAGATATTTAGCGAGACTGTTACTTAGGGCAAAAGGAAAAATACAGTCATTTCTTAACTGCTTATTGGGGCTCAGGTGAAAAAGCCTGCTGGAATAAAAATGTTTTTAAAGATTTCATAAAGCACTGAGTATCAGTCAACAACAGTAGAGAGTCAGGAAGAGTGTTCCAGAGGAGGAGCTGGCAACTGAAGAGGCCCTTTCAAGTGTCTCGACTTCTAATAGACCGTGCTGCGTGAACCTTAGTGCCCGGGAAGGTTTATAAAATTGAAGTAAAAATATGGTAATCTCCCACTGGCAAAGGTAAATGAGACCTAATAAAGACAATGTACTAACATTTGTGAAAAACTAAAATCTTTTATACTCAAATACTGCTCTCAATTTAATAACGAGGAAGAATATTGTATATAAAAGACTTACCTATTGCAAGTGTCAAATCCCTCCTTAGAGCAAATCCTACTAGTCTTTGAGACTCTTTTGACATAATAACAGGAAAACCATTATAGCTGGTTTCATTTATTAAACTTTCAATGTCATCAACTGTCATGTTATCTTGAGTCAGCACCGCCAGAGGGGGATCGCTCCTGCGAGGTCTCATGACATCTCGAGCCAGCGTGGTGTGCGTGAATTCTTCTTTTGCATCCAGGAAGGGATAGCCATTGAGACGGATGTGTGCCTCATAAATGCCCTCTCTACCGAAGGCATCTCCTACCCACTTACTGGTCATTACTGCTGCCATGAGGGGCACAATGTACTCCAGCCCACCTGTGAGCTCAAATACAATAACCACCAGCGAGACCGTCATCCTCGTCACGCCACCTACAGGAAGGTTAAAGGGAAATACAGCAGCTCTTTAGCACAAGTCAGAGGAGAGGAAGTTAGGAACGTTCTCTCGCCTTTGCATCTGAATGATTTTCTCACTCAAGGCACGGATCTCTAAGTGTCTAGGTGGTTAGCGGCATACAGTAATCAATCACACAAAATCAAATCAAAGAAGATAAAAGTTGCATAGTCGACCTTCTGCAAATTACCCACCACTGCACCACTATTTGCTTGTGCTGTTTAAGATGATGCAAACCTCCCCTAACTACCTTGCAAAATAGGAAAAACATGAAAATGACGTCTATTTGTTCTAGAGATACAATTTTTGACAGGAAAATAAATCAAAACTACCTGGTCTTTATGGAATTGCCCTGCAACAATACAAGCAGGAACAAAATAATCCTAAATTTCATCATACTGAGATGAACTGATTTTGTTGTCATTATGTTACAGTTTGCTCCTGTTGCTCTGAGCTTCCAGCTCAATCAGAAGCAACGCTGGGATACAGCACCATAAGCCTTTATTTGCAACTACCTGATGATTTTTTTCCCCTATTTTACATCACCTTTGAACTCACTTAGTCCTATCACTGCAGCAACAGTTCTTAGCAGGAAGGTTATGAACCAGGGCTGCTCCTAAAACCCTCAAATCATAGGCCTTAAATCTGGCATGATGGCTGGACTCCCTCCTCCCGAGGGTTATAAATGCCTCTGCAGCATGCACAGCAAGGGCCAGCCAGGAGAGCGGAAGAACTGAGCCGGGAACAGAACCCCGGTCCTTTGCATGGCAATGCCACTGAGCCAGCAGGAGACCCCAATAAATGGCTTTCAATGACCCTAGCCCAGAATTCTGGGACACTAATTATTAATAGTAGTGTTTACTGTGAACTATCAATGCCTGAAAGGCTGGGGCATTAATAAGGCATCAGCATATCCATATGACTTTTCATAGATTAATGCAACTTTTGTTAGTTTCTTGAGCTTTTTTTTTTTTTTTTACACTGTTTAAGACTTGTGGCCTTTCTGTAATGCAATTTTTGGTAATGGATTTTCTGCCATTTTGAGACTAGAACTTGCCTCATTTGATATTAATATTTTTCCACATGCTGACAGTGTACCATTGTGGACTAATAAGTATCTTTTTTCATAGTGATAGTAAATGCCACATAAATATGAACATCCTCACTGCTGAGGCCATCCTTATAAGCCAAGTATGCCAAAGCTTTGGCTATTTCACTCGCTGATTTGGTATTCAACTTTTTTTTTTTGTTTCAACAACAAATTCAGCCTGGGCCAGCAAGCACCCGATGACTAATTCTTCCAGGTTTAATGAGCTGCCACAGCTCTCAGTAGGTATCTCCATACTGATAATGTACCGCTAGAAATATCAACTCCAGGCTCCTCATTCTATGCATTTCCCTCAGTTTTGCATCGTGATACTGTATCATCATCAACATAATCACATATGAACGTGGCCACTGACATCACTGCTGAATTATAACCAGACTGCAGATGTGGTGCCAATAATTATCAGAAGTGCATAAACTAAAGCATAAACAGCAAGGTCAAGAGTCACTAGTAAAGGGGTTTGGAACTGACAGCCTTAGACTTCAATGATTTGCATAGTAGCTCATCACTCATTAGTAGAATAATGCAATCTACTTTCATTGGGAACAGTGGGTTTTGTTGCTTGATGTGAATAATCTTAACACCAAAAGTACATGGATTTATCATAATTACCTAGACATGCAGCAGCACCAACCATGGCGTAAAGACCTGGTGTGATGCAATCTGCTCCAACTTCACACCACTCCTTAAATATAAACCAGTCATGGTGATAGTATGCCAGCTGCTCCACCGCGATGCCCACAATCCTTCCTGCTATTGCTCCAATGGCCATGCTGGGGATAAACAAACCTGAAGGCACCTACAATAAGAACAAGACAGGATTAGTGTACAGACTGGCAGATACTTTCTCTTAAGATTCCTGCACAGCACAGTAATCCCCTTCCACCTCCTTAATAACACAGCAACAGAAGAGGGAGCACAAAAGAGAACTAGGATCATAAAATCCATCGCTAATCTTGGCAGTGGCCTGCAGGGAGGGTAAAACTGGAACACAATTATTGTAATAATACAAGTGTCACACACCTAAATGTGACAAAGTTCCTGAATGACAACACAGATGAGCAGACAGAATAGTGTGCGTGTGTGTGTGTTTGGGGAGAAAGAGGAGCTTCCACTGAGTCAAACCTTCAAAAGTAGCTGCCTAAAGCTATCGCTATATGGTAATCTAGAATTAAAAATAGACTGTTCAACTGTAGTTAATTCTGAAACACATTGAAAGAGATTCCTTCCAACCTCCAATATGCTGATCAGTGTACGTCTTCCTACTGTCATTTTCCCTACAGTCAAACTACATTATACCCAATGATCCCTTTTCCTCATAAACTTATACAATTCTTTCAGTTATTTAGTGTTGTAGCCAATAAAGACAAAATCTTCTATATCACCACTACTCCAGATTAAAAAAAAAAAGGAAAAATGTTGTAGTTCTTACAAGCCCCCTATTACAGACATGAAAGTGGTGAAGAAGCAGTTAAACACTTTTTGACATGTCACACAGTCATTATTATTGTTCTCAGTTTTTGATTTCTTTTTTATCATAAGCAGTTTTGTAAGAAGTAACATTATAATCTTGCACTTCTCCTAAACAGAAAGACTATATAAATTAGATAAAAGAATGCTGAAATATAAGAAAAGAACATTTCTGAATAGAAACTAGGCCAGTTTACATTCCAATTGATTGTGAGCCATAAAAATCTAATTTACATACAAGACGAGAATAATTAACATGAAAGCCAAGGGCAAATTACCATATGTCCATTCAGACCATTTGCTTATAATAGAAACCCAATTATAGGAATTTTGACAATTGTGTAACCTAGTTTAGGGGTTGGCTTAGCTGGATAAGTACTTATTTGGTTAAATCGCGGCAACCCGTGCTAGATAGCAGCTTAAGTACTGATTTATCTGGTTAAGTGGCAGTGGCAAATCTCAGCAGATAGCCAGATAAATTAGTACTTTTCTGGTGGCAACTGCTGCTACATGATCTGCCTGTCAGGGACCCTTCTCTTCCTGAGTTAAAACCTGTGGTCCCGCCAGTGCAGAAGGCACATTTTAAAGGCAACCAGCTTTTTTGTTTTTAAACTCCCTATGTATTAGCATATCATTAGCTTTCTGCATTGGGAGTTAAATTTTTTTTATTTGAGCATTAAAACTGCACTGAAATCCAGTGCAAAGTGTTTTAACCACAGATTGCTGCATCAGTCTGTCAGTTTGTACCTCCTAAACTGAGAGAACATTCTTTGGTTTTCTTTGTTGCTGCTAAGGTAAAAAAAAACAAAAAAACACCTGCAGAATCTTCGTTGATGTAGCCAGAGCTGCATAATTAGGTAGTTGCCACATAATTGACAGCATTCAAACTTCTGTGTGCTGAATTACGGTACCTAAACCAAGCCTTGGTAGTGCCTGCAGGGCTGCTTCAAGGCGATTGTGTCAGGGCTTCATGCTGATTGGCTCTAACAGAAAATCAGCATAACCAGCAAGCTACTCTCTGTCACTAGGGCAGGGTCCAGACCCAGGCTTCCTACTGCTGCTGCCATCTCCTGATGAAGTTACTGAACTGCCTGCTCTCACTGCCAGACTTGCCGCTGCTGCTGCCCTGAATCCATCTGACAGGTCTGTTTTTGCTGCTTTCCGGTTTATTTATATAAATAAATGTAATTACATTTGGGGTATTTTTATCCCAGGTCCCTTTTTCATTTTATTCAATCTATTAAAAAATGTATGGCAGTGGCAATTTTACAGTACACACTTAGGTAGCATGAACTCTGCTGATGCTGAGCATAGCTTCGGTATACATAAGTTTAGATATTCAGAAAGACGACGAGGACTTTTCTGAGGAAAATATAAAAAGAATGGGTGCACTGTATTTCAATTCAAAACAAAAGTGACAGTGCACAATCAAGTTTGGAACTTAAATTTACTTGAGGAACAGTTGATTTTTGTAAATGGTGAGTTTTGTATTTGTATATAGTTTAAATATTGTTTTAAAAATGTGAATGTTTTCAATAAAATCTTGACTTTTTTGCATTGTCACAGCTGTGATTCTTTATGCAAATTTGCCATAGAATTGCCACAGCATTTTGAAAAACCTGCCACAGAATTTGCTAACCCTTGCTGCAGAATTTTGAAAAATCCACCACAGGAAAGCTGGGTGCTCTGGATATATCTATCTACTGTCATTACATCTCTTCCCACCATTTTTTTCCCTTAGAAAACTGGCCACTGCTTAGACAAAGTATCAGCATTCTTATGTCCCACCCTATATGGAATTCAAACACAGCACAACAATTTCCAACTGAGGAAAAAAGGTGACGTTACACAAAGACATTTACTGAAGGTGGCTACATTAGACAAGTTTAAGTGTGTAACATATATATATATACTTTTTTTTTTTTAAGGAGAGATCACTTCTGTGGAAGGACAGGACTATAGGGTTATGGAGAAATCACAGGTAGGTGAGGAAGGCATGATGTGTGCTATAAGAGACAAGCCTGTTGGGCTGCCATCCAAATTTATTCTATGAAATCTAGGATAGAGAAGTCTGAGTAGCCATATTGGAAAACTAGATTTTTTTTTTCAGGTTGTTATAATTCTTATACTCATTGCATAAAAGGTATTTAAGATCCCATAGGCTCCTTGAGATGTGACCTTGAAAACTCATATACAGCCTCATCTCTGGGTAATCCTTATACTAAGGTATCTCAGTTTACAAAAAACTCCAGTTGTAACAAATCTGGAAACCCACCACTAGTTACACTTCCTGTGACTTTCCAAGCAATCAGGGGTGTTAGGATTATAGCAAAATCCTCACATTGTCCTTCTAGGTTGTTGGTGACATCCACTATAAATACAGCATTTCCATAGAAACAAAAATTGTGCATTATCCAAACAGAAAGAAAAATGTAGGTTTCAAGGAAACAGCAGGGGGAAAAAAAATAAAAAAAGTACACTCTATTCTATTTCTTTGCTAAATGATGGGTCACTTTTGCTGCATGCATTTTGCTCACTACACGTCAACAATCCCACACTTGAAAGGCATTAAAACTGATTATTACCCATTTTATGTCAAATACTGGGTAAAATAGCAACAATTAGAGGTGCATTCAAACCTTCCCTACTATAAATGTTTGAGCTGGCAGTAACAGAAGTGGGTACATTACAGAATTCAGGTGGCAAACAGCATAAGCAGACAGCATAAGAATATTCTAAAGTGGTCTAGAGATCAGTTTTAGAATCTAGGCTTTATTAAAAAACAGACTACGGAAAAATCCTTATTGGTAAAGGCCCTGCATTCTAAACAAACCCTAAATCCCTCATTTTCCCTGCTCTTCCTTTACCCGACTTTGTTCTATGTGATAAATGCCTCAGGATTCCATTTATTCAAACATGCAACACCACACTGAATAAGAACAGCACTGCCATTGTATACAGTACTATCCAAGATTAAACCAGAATACTCCCCAAAAGAAAGGCTTGCAAACTAAATTGCAGCACACAATGAATAACTTGTATGAAGTCTGTCAGCAAATAGTGCACTAGAGAAATCAAACAATCTCAAAAGCTCCAGATAATATAGGTCTGTGCATGGACCACTAAGGCTACAATGTCAGTCGATGACAAATTGCTCATCTACCACTAGATAGGGCACGATTTCGAAATGTTTAGGCACAGATCAAAAGGAAGAAACCCTTTTCAAAACAGAATTGTTTTTTTCTAGATGGTACAGTAAGAAACAGGATTCTAAACTATTAGTTTTCAGATCTAGCGTGACGCTTTATAAACAGTATATTTCTTATTGTACTTAACCTATAATTTCTCGTTTATGATCAAAGTCTGATTTCCTTTCCTCATTTAGCCAATCTGCAATATGCTCTATGATTTATTTGGGATCATGCATTACTTCCACAATTCTATGAATATATAGTGTTATTTATTGCTGTGATTATCATTAATTAATATTTTTTCTATTCTAAGAAGGCTGAACATGTCTGAAACATTCTATTCTTAGCATAATCCCTTTAGCCTAGTCATCTCTTTCTACCTCTGGAGTCTCGGCGTAATGCCTCCATTATGCATTCAAATTTTAGATGAAATGGAGACCTGAATTTTATACTGGAAAGGCCAGCTATAAACTATAATTGTTTATTGATATCACGCTTTACCAGGACAAAGTATGCGTAACTTGTGTTTGAAAAGTAGGTTTGTTTTGCATGCATTTGAAATTACACATATAACTTTGCTTAAAATTTACCCCAGAGTGAACAGCTTCCGTTTAAAATAAGGAAACTGTTTCTAGTCAATGGGGAAAAATGCACTGTGGTCTTGTATATTTTACCCTATTTATTTTGGTTTTATTCTTTCGGAAACAAGCTTCTAGTCTTACGTACATTAGAAATTACATAATGCACTTACCTTGATACCAAAGGTAAAGACTGTCATGATGATTTTAAACACTAATGCTAAGCAGAGCTTCCACATGGCTGAATACACTCCATCACCTGCAGGACGATCAGGGATATCGTCTACTATCTTGCTGGCATTCATGTCATTCCTGTAGTCACAGAGAGAGGACGACTCCAAAGGCCCACAGTCTGTGAAGAGTTCTTTGATCAGTTCACTGGTGTTAAGCCTGGTGTATGGGTTGGGAAAGGCAATGACAGCCGTTATAGCTGCAACCACGATGACCTCCAGGACAGGATACTTGCCGAACTTTGTGGTTTTACGTCGACGACACCAAGCAATATTTGCACGGATGAAAAACGCTCCCCACAGCCCGCCAAACACTCCCAGGAGGATAAAGGGCAACAGTTCAAAAAGGTACCAAGGGGTATGGTACTCCACATAAAACAGGACCAGGCGGCTGTTGCCAAAGGGATTAATTGATCTTAGAACGAATGCTGCTACCAAGGCAGCAAAAAAGGACCTCCACAAGGTTTTCAAAGGGAAATAATAGCTCACCTACAAACCAGAACACAAACACAAGAAAGAAAGATACAGTTTAGAAAATACCATCAGTACTACTACTTTGAAGAAAGATCTGCAAACTAATGCTTTGATCACTGTAATGCAAAGATTTATAGTGTTCAGATTCACATAATCACCCTGTTTCTGGGAAATTAATGCAAGACAAACCTTCAACAGCATCTTCAATATACTTCCCATGAGATATTTTAAGCTTTAAATATAAAATAATTTTGTACAAATATTCTAAAAACATATATAAGACTCCAAGTAAATAGAGAGTGTCATCAAAATATATATTAAATAAAATTCTTAAAAAAACAAAATTACTGGTCATATAGACAGGCATGGCTTAATTGGGAAGAGTAAACATGGTTTTAGCAAAGGGAAATCTTGCCTTACAAATGTATCAGATTTTTTTTTGGAAGGTGTAAACAGCTGAAATAGTTCATTTGAATTTTCGGAGGGCATGTGACAACATTCCCCATGACAGACTCCTCAAGAAATTAAAAAGTCATGGGATAGTAAGGTAGTGTTCCACTGAGGACTGACAACTGGCTAAAAGGAAACACAGACAGGCCGATGCAATAAACTGTGCGGTTCTGAGCCTGTGCGCTGAATTTCAACACACAGGTTAATTTTATGTTTAAATCCCGAAGCAGTAAGCTAATTCTATGGTTTGAATTGGGAGTTTAAATGCACGTACACCGAGTCTATATGTGCAGTCAGCATAGGCTGAATGCACATTTCAACTCAGGAGGGGAGGGGCTGAATGGGAGAGCGTGTATAAGAGCATATCTTTTGCCGTGCGCCTAATTTAGGGTCCCATTTTTTGCTATGCTTGAGCTGCTGCCACTTATCGTCACAGGTAGTGGGAAAGCCATGGAGGCATATCCAGCTGCAGAAACTTTACCTCTGACCAGGAGTAAAGTTTCTAGCGCTAAGAAACTGTTGGGTAGATATTTATTTGGCCACGCGCGTAAATTCTGACCTTTACGTGCATGACCAGGTCTTGCGCGCACCGAGCCAATTTTCAACAAGGCCCGGCCACGTGCGTAAAGGCCGGTACTTGCAGAAGTGCAGACCTGAAGGAAAGGGTAGTCCGGGGGGCGGGGCTGGAGGCGGCCGGTACAGAGGCCATTTGCCACTGTGCCGGGGAAGGGACTGCCGGTGCACCCAAGTTGCTACTGCTCCAAAGGAGCAGTAAGCAACAAAATAAAAACATAAAAAGGTAGGAGAAAAGGATTAGGGGATGAGGAGGAGAGCAGAGGGGAGGAAAAGTAAGGGAGATTAGGTAGGGGGGGTAGGGAAGTTCCCTGGGAGAGGTCTGATCTTGTCACCGCACGTATGTTTGTAAGATTAGGCCCCCCTGCGTGGCCCCCAGATTTGATAACATGCACTTGCCGGCGCACGCTTGTTATAAAATTGGCGCATCCATGTGTGTGCGAGCACGCTTCTTTTAAAATCTACCCGTTTGCTCCGCCAGCACACCTCCCTGCATTAGGAGGGAATGCTTAATGTCCTCATATGCAGGAATTTCCATATGAGGGCACTGAGATGAACGCACATTTTTAAATGCACATTTTGTGCAGGTAAAACTCCTTCTTGCATCGGGAGTAATGTTTACCTGCACAAAATGTGTGCCCAAGTGCAGGTAAAACTGTGCATTCAGCTGAATGCTCTTTATTGATTTGTCTAGAGGGCAGGATTAAATGATTACTTTTTCCATAATGGATAAAGGTCATTAGTAGAGTGACTCAGAGATCTGTACTGGGACCTATGTTGTTTAACATATTCATAAATGATTTGTAAAAGGGAACAATGAGTTAGGTGATCAAAATTGCAGATGATACTAGATTATTTAAAGTTAAAACAGCAGCATATTGTGAGAGAATACAGAAGGACCTTGCCAGACTAGGAGACTAGGCATTTGAATAGCAGATGAAACTAAATGTGGACAAGTGCAAAGTGTCGCACATAGGGAAAAATAATCCCAACTACAGGTACACAATGCTGGGTTCTGCATTAGTAGCAGGGTTGGATTGCAGGAAAAGTACCAGCCAGGGGGATTTTTTCAAAACCAGCCCACGGGGTATCTGACTCCCCTCATGCACTTTCCTTGCAGCATATGCATCAACAGTCCTAAATGCACGACAAGTCAACCCTGGAACATGGCAGAATTGACTCAAAATATCTCCAAAATAAACTTCACATTTTTCCTAAATAGCTAAAAAGTAGAGTACAATCTAGACCAAGGGTGAGGCAAACAGAGCCCCATTCTATCTATGCAAATTGGTTGGGCCCACCCACAAGTCTGCTTATATCTCTATAAGAGATTTTACAGGTATATGCACATGCCAGCCAGCCAGCTAGTGTCAGACGCACACACACAAGCTCAGTCACAAAACAGATTTTTAGACTGCAGAAACTTTATTGGCATACACACACTGACACACTCTCTCTCAGACCTTCTCTCACACACACTCACATTCTCTTCTTAGACACACCCACACACAGAGTAAGTGTGTGTGTGCATCTGTGTGCGTCTCACTCAGTCTTGCTGGTGACACTGCAAATATTACACCAGGTCCTAACACACCAATACACCTGCTAGAAGGAAAACAGAACAAATCTAGCTGTAATAGATCCCTACATAGAAACTACACGCTAGCAGAATACCTCACCTCAGTCACACCTGCAGAACAGACAGACCCTCACCAAATACAGAATAAAGAAATAATAAAGTATAAATAGAAACATGCAGACAAAAACCATAACAAGCCAGACTCCGTATGCAGTGCAACAATAGAAAAACAATAACACCATTCTTCATTAAATGTCAAAATCAAGAAATATAAATCCTTAATCATAATAGTAAAACCATACTCATATAAAGAAGAAATATTTAAAAGCAGCTGATGAATAGAGCATATGATTAAAAATATATAAAATTGTTTTTTTTTTAATTTCCCAAACATCAACAAAATATTTCAAAGGAGCAGACATGTCAAATAATACCCAATAATTAAAACTAAGGTTAAAGAAAACCCCCTGAGATTGTCATGGATTAGTCAGGGATAGGAGGAATACATAAACTTTTTCCTCTCTCATATATATATAAGAACATGCCATACTGGGTCAGACCAAGGGTCCATCAAGCCCAGCATCCTGTTTCCAACCACCGTTATCTCTCTCACCAAATCCTGTGCTCCACTGAGAATTAGATCTAAAATGGCTCCCTCTCTCGTCTGTTCCTGAACCAATTGCTCCATAAAGCTGTTGTTTTTCCATCCAGGAACTTTCTCTCTCTAGCATGTCCTGATGATACATTTACCCAGTCAATATTGGGGTAATTGAAATCTACAATCTCTCTGTATCAATTAGTCCAGTATACAACGAAAACAACAGTATACCTAAAACAATCAAGTTGTATCAATAAGGTTTTTGGACTTTTGTGAAAGTAAATTCATGAATCAATTTATCTTGATATATTGGACCATCATTACTACCCGCGGTTCGCAAGTATGTAACTTGTAATTTTTACTGCTATGGGTCTTTTTAATCATCGGTCCATAACCTATATATCTTTTTTATATTTTTAACTTTGCAATTTTATGCTTTTGTTTGTTTTTTCATAAAAATGTGGAATTTACTTTCACAAAAGTCACAAAAACCTTATTGATACGTGATTGTTTTAGGTAATTGAAATCTCCCATTATTACCGCACTACCAATTTGGTTAGCTTCCCTAATTTCTCTTAGCATTTCATTGTCCATCTCACCATCTTGACCAGGTGGACGGTAGTATCCTCCTATCACTATAGTCTTCCCCAACCTACAAGGGATTTCTACCCATAAAGATTCAATTGTACATTTAGTCTCATGCAGGATGTTTATCCTGTTGGACTCTATGCATTCCCGGACATAAAGCGCCACACCGCCTCCTGGGTGCTCATCTCTGTCATTGCGATATAATCTGTACCCCAGTATAGCACAGTCCCATTGGTTATCCTCCTTCCACCATGTCTCTGAGATGCCAATTAAGTCTATGTCATCATTTACTGCTATACATTCTAATTCTCCCATCTTACTTCTTAGACTTCTGGCATTAGCATACAAATATTTCAAAGTCTGTTTTTTGTTTGTATTTTCATTCTGCTTTTTAATTGATAGGGTTAAGTTCGAATTTTTTAGCTCAGGTGAGTTTTTAGTTACAGGCACTTGGACTACTTTTCTTATTAATGGAACCTCACTGTCGGGATGCCCTAATTCTAATGCATCATTAGTATCCTTTGAAGATACCTTTCTCCGAAGGTGGAGCCCATCCCTTCGGATGGGCTCCACCTTAACCAGAGACTCCCCCTTCCCCAAAAGGTTCCCTAGTTCCTACAAAACTGAATCCCTCTTCCTTGCACCATCGTCTCATCCACGAATTGAGACTCTGGAGCTCCTCCTGTCTCTGGGGACCTTCGCATGGAACAGGGATCATTTCAGAGAGTGCTACCCTGGAGGTTCTGGATTTAAGCTTTTTACCTAAGAGCCTAAATTTGGCTTCCAGAACCTCTCTCCCACATTTTCCTTGTCGTCGGTGCCCACATGTACCACGACAGCCGGCTACTCACCAAAACTGTCTAAAATCCTATCTAGGTGACGCATGAGGTCTGCCACCTTCGCACCAGGTAGGCATGTTACCAGGCGATCCTCATGCCTACCAGCCTACATTCCTAATAATCAAATCTCCATTCTCAAAAAAACTCTCTTATACTCTCTCACACAAATGCTCCCTGGCTCACACGCTCTCTCTCACACTCATGCTTACAATTTGGCTCTCACAAATGTTCAATGACTCACTCTTGTTCACATACACCTTCTCACACATCTTACACTCGCACACATGCCCATTGGCTTAAATAGTCTTCTTGTTCACACATATGTGCTCATTGGCTTGCTTGTTCTCTTTTGCTCATATACATGCTCACTGGTTCACTCGCTCGCACACATGCTTTGGAAACCACAAGTCCAACTGTGTTATGCAGTGCAACAATGGAAAAATAGAATCATCATTCCTCACAAAACATCAAGCAATAATATGTCAAAACAGCTGACAAACATACAATAATGAGAAAATTCACATATATTTTTTCTAGTATTTCACAAACACCAAATATTTCAAAACAGCAAACAGGAAATAACACCTAAAAATGTAAAATAATAGGATTAACAAATCTCTAGCTCTCCATACCTTGAATCTTTTAATTTAAAGTCATCCAGAGATTGTTGTGAATTGTCGGAAAGGGAGCCTCACAAACTCTATCCTCTCTCTTTCCCACTTGCATACACACATTATCACACACACAGGCTCTTCTCTTGTACTCACACACATGCTGTCACATACACAAGCTCTCACTCTCACATATATGCTATCACATACATAGGCCTTCGCTCTCACTCACATATATAATGTCACAAACAGTCTCTCTCTCTCTCATACAAGGCTCTCATGCACACATAGGCTCTCTGACTCCCATAAACACTCAGGCTCTCATACAAACACGTGCAGGCTCTCTCTCTCATTCACATACACATGTAAGCCCTCTCATACATACACAAATGCGCTCTCTCTCATACACATGCAGGCTCTCCCCAGCACATGCAAACTCTTTTTCTCAAATACACATAGCCAGTCTCATACACACAAACACACATTCTCTGTCTCCTTTCTTCTGGGCCTTTTCTAAGGACGACCTACAGGATGGCCATCTGATACTTACTGCAGGAGGGAAGGTGGGACGAGAACATAATAGTAGCGCTGTCCCGGAGGGGAGAGGGAGCATGCCCTGCAGGCCTCTCTTTGCGCCGCGATGAGATGGAATCCATGCGGCCTCACCGAGCCAGTCTTCGGGCCATGACAGATGGGCTCTGTTGCAGCCCCACAGGCTTCTCTTCTGGCCATAGTGAAATGGGCTCCACAGCGGCCTTGCTGAGCCATTCTTCAGGACGCAATGGGTGGGCTCCATCGTGGCCCCACAGGCCTCTCTTCTGGCCAAGTGATACGGGGTCTACCATGGCCCTGCCGAATCTTTCTTCTGGGCCGTGGCAAACCCCTCTTTTTTGGCTGTGCCCGGGAAGTTGAGGAATCACATGACAAGAGAGACCAGCTCACCCGGGAATGCCCGATCCCTCAATAGGCTAATCTGCTCCTTCTTGGAAGAGGCTTCTTGAATTGGTGTGCTATGCTTCCTTTCTCTGGCCTTATTCAAATCCAGTCTAAAAATCCAACTTTTTGAAGCCATTTTTAAATCTTAACTCCTTGTTCTCCTGATCATAGTCTTGTTAACTTTAATCATTTTTTTAATAATGAAATTCCCAAGTCTAATTTATATTAAACAAATGGTTAAAAGTTAACAAGACTATGATTAGGAAACCCAGAAGTTGAGATTTAAAAGTAGCTTTAGGGGGTGGAGTTAATATGGCAGCTTAACCAGAGCACAGCTCTGCCTGTTCGCCATTTCCTACTGAACTTTTTTCCCCTTTTTTTGTCATTTAAAATGCCTGTGAAGAGGAAGGGGAAAGTTGGAACATACCCCTCTGTTTCTTCATCCTTATCCGGGCAGAAAACGATCTTACAGTGCACAGGAATGGCATTGCAATCAGGGGCTCATGTTCCGGCTGCCGAAGTTAGTGGAGGAGAGCCCGCCCCGGCCTCGGAGGAAGTATCACTGAGCCCCCTGGGTGAACCCCAACCGCCGGCCTCATGGTTGGCCATGTCGCCACGCTTCACATGGAACCCCGAAGAAGGATTTCAAGAAGCGGAGGCAGAGTAAGCAGCGGCTTTGGACTCTCCCGTGCTCAGTTCTTCTTAGATTAATGGAGAGGGAGCCGGTACTTCTGCATCGACTGGTATGATCAGCCAAGCGCCAAATGGTGGTGAAATGTCTGCCGCTGGAACTCTCTTATTTAGCAGCTTACCAGTTTCTTTTGAGAAGCCAGCGATTGTTACTCTAGAGCAGAGCTTTCCAAAGTGTGTGCGGGACACATTAGTGTGTCGCCTGTAGTGTGGAGGTGTGTCGCCCGGTCCACAGGGCCGGCGGAAGCAGGGAACTATAGCAGGAAGATCGGCGGGCAGTGGTGGAGCTTACATCACCACGGCCCAAAGAAAAGGGTCACGTTCACTCCTCCTCCTTCCTGCCTGTGCAGCCCTGGAAGAAAAACGTTGCCGGAGCCGCGTGGGCAGGAAGGAGGAGGAGCATCTGCTGCGTACAGAAGAAGAGCAGCATTAATGGGCCGTTGTGGATCCCACGTCGCGACGGCCCGAGAAGAGGAGGAAACCCGATAGCAGGGCCGCTGCAGATCCCATGTCACGGCCAGGGAAGATCAGGGCCTCTGAAGAGCCCATCCTTCGGCAACCCGTGCAGAGGGACAGCATGTGCCAGTGAGAGCCTGTGCTTGAGCAAGAGAGCATGTAGGAGTGAGAGAGCCTGTGTGTGTGAGAGTGAGACAGCATGTGCACGAGAGAGACAGTATGTATGTATGTATGTATGAGAGAGAGGCATGTGAGAGTGAGAGCTGTGGATGTGTGAGATTGCATGTGAGTGAGAGCCTGTGTGTGTGAGATAGCGTGTGAGAATGAGAACCTGATTGTGTGTTTGAGGGAAGACAGATGGAGAGAAAAGAAATAGAAAAAAGACCCTGTAAAAGGAATTGGCAAAAAAACAAGAAAGGAAAGGTGGAAAAAAAAGCCTGTGACCAACCAATTAGAAAACTAAGATCAGACAGCAAAGGTAAAAAAAAAAATTACTTTTTAGTGATTGGCACATGTAATCTTTGGGAATGTGCAAGAGTAGCACTTTCTCTATGCCGATCTCACAATGTACGAGGTCAGCATGGAGGAAATGGAAGCCTGCAAATATTTATTATGAGATAGGTTGTGTTGTGAAACATTTTATTTATGTATATATTTAAGGAAACATACATAAATTGTTGAAATACATTTTGTTCGTTTAACCTTTAACTTCTGGTTTGCTGGTAGACTGAATTACTGTGTCACGAAATTATGTTTGTCTAAAAAGTGTGTCACCAACATGAAAAGTTTGGAAAGCTCTGCTCTAGAGTCTCTATGGGACCAAATGTCCTCGATGGGCAAAGTTTTTTCAGACTGTTCTTTAAAAATTAATTCTCTCTCAACAAGTAGATACTATTTTCAAGAACACTGACTCACA
The DNA here is from genome assembly GCF_901001135.1 of Rhinatrema bivittatum. Classification (NCBI taxonomy): domain Eukaryota; kingdom Metazoa; phylum Chordata; class Amphibia; order Gymnophiona; family Rhinatrematidae; genus Rhinatrema; species Rhinatrema bivittatum. The sequence goes on along the minus strand of NC_042615.1, from coordinate 88,460,510 downwards.
GTGACAGGAGATTCTGGATGTTTAAAAACGTGGAAGAAGAATAAAGTATGTTAAAGGAGTTCAGTCTACTATTATTCAAGACTGTGGTGCTTTAAACAGGAAAGTGGAATTTATAGAAAATACTTTAAGACATTTAAATTTATGAATATTAAATTTTCCCAGGGTAGTGGGAGAGATCCCTCAAATTACCTTAAGAAGATATTGCCTTGATGTTTTGGAGTTCACCACAGAATCTGCTCTCCCCCTAGATAAAGTGTACTTTTTGCCTTCTCGTTTATCTGATCAACATCAGCTTCCTCCTGTAGATTTGGATAACTTAACTGATTTTTTAGAGTCTTCTAACTACGAAGTTTCTGAAAGAGCTATGCTGTTAATATCACTATTTACCGAAAAAAATCTGAGCATGGTTATGAAAAGTTACTTTATGAAATTGAATGTACGTTTCATGGGTCAAAAAGTCAGGATTTTTCCAGACATAACGAAGTCCACTCAGGAGAGAAGGAAGGGTTTCCTGGCATTGTGTCAGGAGACCTTAGCTGTAGGAGCAACCTTCTTTCTAAGGTTCCCATGTAAGTACATTGTTAAGTATATCAGAGTTAGTTATGTATTTTTTTCACTAGAACAGCTTAAGAGTTTCATAGACTCCAAGAAGATCACGCTTCAAGCAAGCAACATCTAGGTTAATTCATCCTTTTGGAATGTGTACATGCCATATTGAGCTATGTCATTTATTTTTTCCCTATTATGCTGAACTACCCCCCTTACACATATTGTGGTCTAATGGGTATTATAATGAATATTTCCTATATTTAATTTTCTTGATATGTTATTTTTGTTTGAATACAGTGTTTCCGCACAAAGTGGTGTTGTAAAATCGATAAATAATAAGTTAAAAAAAAAAAGCAGCTTCAAAAAGTTGGGTTTTTAGACTGGATCTGAATAAGGCCAGAACAGGAAGCATGACATACCAACTCAAAAAGCCTATCCCAAGTTTACAGTGCAAGTCCTGCATGTTTGTCTTAACTAGATTGTAATTCCAATGGAGCAGGCACTTTCTTGTATATGAATCTGTTCAGTGCTACATACATCAAGTAGTGCTATAGACATGCTATGCAGTTTTTAGTAGTAAAAATGGGGGGGGGCGGGGGGGGGGGGGAAAGCTGCGAGGAGTAAACGCAGCAGTAAAAACAGTAGTTTCCATTGGTAACAGTACAAAACAAATTGAGACAAGCCACATGGCTGTGCGGACCTGACTTTTCAAAAATGCCCAATTCGCCATAAGTTAGAAAACCTAAAATGTACTGATTTTCACCCCCACCCCTAACCCTTCTTAACCCAGTTTTGTTTTCCTAAACATATCTGTCTTTGAATGCGCACACTGCATCTAAATGTTTCCCAAAGGTTACTATCTGTACATATATCTACCTCTGTTTTCATTATTTATTTATGAGTGGCTAACCTATACACCGTTATGAACTAGTGATTTTCACATGGTACAATGCTATATAAGACACACAAATAAATAAATAAATAAATACCGCTGTTAATGCTCCAAGGAATCTTCAGGATTTTACTAGAAAATTCTGGAATCATGTTCTATTAGTGGTGCGGTCAAATAACATTTCCTGTTAGTATGACTCGGTAATTCACCTTGTTTTCACAGATTATAATTCCTCTGTATAAATTTATGGTAAGATCATATTTTGAGTATTGTGTACAGTTCTGGTTGCTCCAACTCAAAAGAGTTCTAGCAGAACTAGAAAATTAACAGAGAAGTGCAACAAAAATGGTAAAGGGGATGGAAAGGCTCCCTTATGAAGAAAAGCTTAACAGGTTAGTGCTCTTCAACTTGGAGAAGAGATAAATGAGAGAGGATATAATAAAGTTTATAAAATCATAAGTAGTGAAGAACAGTAAATAAGGAAAGGTTACCTTTTCAAATAATACTAGAACAAGGGCACACACTATGAAACAAACTTATAGCAGATTTAAAACAAATTTAAGAAAGCATGTTTTCAATTATTGCACAATTACACTGCCAAATTTGTTGCCAGAGGATATGATCAAGGTAAGTAGTATAGCTGGATTTAAAAAAAAAGGCTTTGACAAGTTTATTGGAGATAGGTACAAACCCCAGATCAGTCCAGACAAGTGGGATGTACCCAAGTTCCCCTACACTGGGCAGGAACCCAAAAAATGCTCGCAATACACCCTCACCAAACGAAGCCTGAACATCCAATGTCTGGTGAAAGTGTGAAGGAAGATCATGTTGCAACCCTAAAAATCTCCTGAGGTGATACCAACTGAAAGTCTGCCTAGGAAGCTGCTTGTGTCCTATTAGAATGCGCTCGCAACTCTTCTGGGGGCCGTTCGACCTTTACAGACATAGGCCAAAAAATGTATCCTTTAACCAACAAGCAATCATGGCTTTAGACAACCTACATCTTTTCTTAGCTCCATTGAACAATACAAAAGGATGATCGGACCAACAAAAACTGTTTGCAACCTTCAGATACCATAACAGAATCCGATGAACATCCAATAAATGAAGTTCCCTCGCATGTGGTGTCTCCAAAGACCAATACGGAAACGCTAGAAGCTCCACCTTCTGGTTAAGAGGAAATGACATGAGGGAACCATATGCAACGTCACACAGTCATCCGCAATCCATGAGAAAGGATTTCTACAGGACAAAGCATGAAGCTCCAAAATCCACCTGCCTGAACAAATCGCCACCAGAAAAACTACCTTCAAGGAGAGGTCATTCAGTGAGGCTCTCCGCAAAGGCTCAAACGGAGATCCACACAGAACCCACAAAACCAAGTCAAGGTTCCAGTCACATACTTCCTATGAATAGGCGGGCGCAAATGCTTGACCCCTTTCAGATAACAAATGACGTCCAGATGAGAGACCAACGGCTTCCCCCGCAGCTTGTCTTTAAGACATCCTAAGGCTGCCACCTGTACCCAAAGTGCATTATAAGCCAGTCCCTTTGACAAATTCTGTTGTAAAAAGGTTAACATCTGAGGAATGTCCAACCCTATGTGCACATTTTTTAGTGCCTAAAAAAAAAAACAAATTTTTTTTCATAAAAACTATTTTTTTCACTAAAAATTAACTTGTTACCACTCTCACAAATATTAAAATGGAGGGAGTTTGGGTGGTTGATGATTAAAAAGATATAAAGCTATTACTGGGTAGTAATGCTTAAAATTATATGAAACCTACCACCTCATCTATATACAATTTTGACAATTGATATACATCTCTGTCATTGTGGTAGGTGCCATTACAGACACGAATGTGGCACAGTCACAGTGCGGCATGATTAAAGGAGGCCCACCAGCGGTGCAAGTCACTCTCCCCGAACTGCTCCGGGCCTCCCAGCATTGTCAAGGACTGCTGACTCCTCTCTCTGTGGCTCTAGACACTCCCATTGAAAGCATCAACCGTCTGGCTCTTCTGACTTGCTTCTAAACCTTCCTTTTTTTTTTTTAAACTTAAATTTAAAGCAACAGCACCTCTGAGCCAACAAACCCCAGATAAAAGATATAGTTTCCTATTCCTGGCCGGTGGTGAGGGGGAGAAGACTTCAGATGGCGAGAGGGAGCCAGGACCTCTGGCTTTCAGTCCCTCTGGATGCTGCAGGCTGAGACAGGCCATGGATCACCAATCCCCTGCTGCCTGGTTCTATGTAAGGGATGGCCCATGAAGGTACCTAACACCACTGAATCTTTTCCAGTCTTTTTTTTTTTTTTTTTTAATTTCTCTCAGACTGCAGGTTTGCAACTCTACCATCTGCTGAAGTTAGAGACATACTGAGGGACTGCAGGCGACACTTTCAGTTATGCAGCAGTGTCTGAAAAGTTTTTATTCTCTGCCTCCATCTGCTGGTAGGGATGCAAAACCCACTTATCTGGACTGATCTGTAGTATGAACAGGAATGGCTATTAGTTGGGGTTGGAGAATGCAAACGCTTATTGCTGTGACCTTGGAGTAAACAACAAGGAATGGATCTCCTTATTAGTATCTACTGTGGGGTTGGCCAACTCCAGTCCTCAGGAGCTACAATCAGGCCTGGTTTTCAAGATTTCTGCAATGAATATGCATGAGATGGATTTGCATACATCACTGCATGCAAATCTCTCACATGTATATTCATTGTAGGTATCCTGAAAACCAGGTCTATTTTTGTGGCTTTTGAGGACTGGAGTTGGCCACCCCTGATCTACTGGGTATTTCTTCCAAAAGGCTGGGACTGCATATTGCTGGGTTTAAGGAACTATTGCTCTGACTAGAACCAGTTCCATTAAAGGCTAAAAGTGCCCAAAGGGCTGTGTTTACAGCACAATCCTCTAAGAGTTTTCCTTCCTATGGCCCTGGCTCACCCTGTGACCTCATTTCTAGGTGCCAGGGCTGAAAAGTCAGCCCAGAGAGGTGGCAGGTTACTGCCAAAGGGGTTATCAGGAGTGTTTGGGAATATTACAATTAGTTTACTGCTTTGAGTCCTACATAGAAAGCGGTATATAAATGTGAAATGAAATGACTCAGTATGGTATTTCTTATGTTCTTATGATAGTGTGAGTTCTGCAATTTTGCTGAGCGTCTCTGTATTAGTAGTCAGCATGTGTTCAGTCTGTTACAGAAATTTAGCCTGATAATGAGAAACTTCTGCAGTAACAGCTGGCTTACTTAACCAGTAATTTGTGCTGAGTGCGATCAGCCTCTGTGGGAGCAGCTGACAACTATTTTTGTTGGTCTGCCTGTTAGATGAGAGCCTAACTCATGGCTGGGCTGCTCTAAGTAAAATATCTAAGAAATGCCAGTATGCTAGAGACCAAGTAATAAAGACAGAATTGGGAAAGTACCATAAAGAGAGACATAGTTTAGGTTAATGAATAGTTGATATATTCATGAAGGTAAATAATTAAAATACAAATAAGCAAAACATAATACAGAATAATATAGAGGGTGCTAAAGCAACAATTTAAAGCTAAATGTTTAACCAATCTGCATTATGTGCTGCTTTTCTGCCAAGGTCAAACTCTGATCTGTGAAAACACAATACCTACAAAAGAGAATTAAACTCAAAATACTGAGACATATTAACATATTTCATTATTTTGGTATAATGGTTCCCTCTCTCTCAGGTTAACCTTTGAGGCAGCAGATACATGAAGATCCCAAGCATATTAACCTGAAAGAGCAATGCTATAAGTCTCTTCAAGACCCCAGAGAATCTAGGGAAATTTAAGTGGAATTAGTAGTCTAGAAAGAATCACATGAAAACAGGGAGTTGGCTTGACAATAACTGATATAACTCCTAGGGACCCATGCTTTGCTGGGAGCAAGCAAGAAGCATTAAACGCATTGTCCTACTGTTTAAATCTAAGAATGCCGAGCAGGACACTAGGAGGATGTTTTTCAGTGTTAAAATGAGTGAGGGAATGAAAACTCACAATATACAAATGAACGCTCACATATGACAACTTATGTCACAGTAGTTACTATTGCAATCAATGCTGATTAAATGACCAATCATAATAGGCACTACCAGCAAAAGCAGCCTTCTTTACCTTCTATTTAATTGTAGGTCACTTATACATGTTCAGGAGAAGTAGGGGAATAGAAGGGACTCAGGAAAGATCGATAACCATAACCAGAAGATACTAGAGCCTAGTAAGGCTATAAGAACTTTCTATTTTGTGCTAATTTCATTTTTTACCACGAGTACGGATACAAATAACTAGCATAACACAGTACTGCGTTGCTCTCCTGCAACCTTTTCACATTATCTCACCTGACTCTTGAGCTTTGGAATACTCAGCAGCATTCTTCCACGGCTCGGGATCAGAAATGGACTGGTAATAATGCACTACTAATATCTGCCTAAACCTTAGATCATCACTTGCAGAAGTTTTGTTCCTGTTCCTTTAATTGATATGAAAATAGTGGAGCCGATGTAATAAGACCTGCGATGAAATTGGAGCTATTTTTCAGCAAGTTTTTTTTTTTTGCGGGTCCAGCAAAAGCAGACATTGCCACAGGATGTAATAAGGGGACAACATGCAAATATGATACACACAGAAAATCCATGCAAAACAAATATACACGCAGAAGTGAATGCGCTGAAAGCCCTATGCATTAAACCATGCATAAAGCCACATTAATGTGGTTACCCATGATTGATTCTTCGTTGAAAACCTTCTCCTTTCGTAAGACAGTAGTGAGTTAGTGGTCCAGGAGTGAGAATGAAGGTCGGTAGAGCAATGTCTAACCCAGAGCTTTCCAAACTGTGTGTCGGGACACGTTAGTGTGTCGCCTGCAGTGTGCAGGTGTGTCGCGCAAGCCCGGTCAACTCTGACGCGAGTTTGGGCTTTTTTTTTTTCTAGAGATTCATTTTTTTTTTTTTCAGTTTATGGGTTGCTTATTATTGGGTGATTTTTGCTGTCAATCGCGTTTTTTTGGGGGGCGTGGTGGGTGGAACGAGCCCAGCCATCCTTGCATTGGCTGCTGCTGCCGATGAGGCCTGGCCATGAGGAGTACTGACTGCAAGCAGCAGTGTCTGGTGATCATGGAAGGGAGTGAAGCACTTAACTGGCAACAATCAAAAAGACGAGGTACATGAGTGTGGGGGCCAGACATGTGCTTGAGGGGGAGAGATATGAGTGTGTGGGGTACAGACATGTGCTGGGGGGAGAGAAATGAATGTGTGGGGGTCAGACATGTGCTTGAGGGGGAGAGATATGAGTGTGTGGGGGCCAGACATGTGCTGGGGGGGAGGAGAGAGATGAGTGTGTGGGGGACAGACAATTTGTTTTATTATTGTTTCTCATAAATTATAACAATAACATGAATCTTGGAATATATATTTTTAATATAAATTTAAGGTTTTCATGAGATAGGTTGTGTCGTGAAACATTTTATTTATGTATATATTTAAGGAAACATACATAAATTGTCGAAATATGTTTCGTTCGTTTAACCTTTAACCTCTGGTTTACTAGTAGACTGAATTACTGTGCCCCGAAATTATGTTTGTCTAAAAAGTGTGTCACCAACATGAAAAGTTTGGAAAGCTCTGGTCTAACCCCTTCATGATCCGTCACTGATCGTGTGGGAGCTAGAATGGTGGATGCTGGTGAGCGGGGGAAATGCAGCACAGATTTGGAAGGCACTACAAAAGTATTCAGCATTTCTGACATGTGCCTGTTCCATCTTTGACCTCTCTGCTGGCTTCTGCAGCGTAATTTTTTGACTTCCAGATAGGCACTTAAACTTAACCCCTGCCCTGACCCACACTAACGTCAGCACGGCTCTCTGCATTGCCTATGAATAGTTAACTGCCTCCTTTGCATGGACTCGTGCTAAACGAGTCCATGCAATTAGTGTGGGAAAAAAACGTGCACACAAACCTGCTCAAAAAGCAGGTTTTTGTGCACGTTTTTTTCCCACACTAATTGCGTTATTACATACACATGTAGGATTAGCATAGGAAAACTCATGGTAGGTCTACTGCAGCTTATTACATCGGTGTGTTTTATCCTTGAGTGACTACTAGCTTTTGTATTCCCTTAATGGTGGCTATCTTAACTCTCCTGGAGAATCGATTGTACACCTTTTGAATACTCCCATTTTATTAACTGGCGCATACTTAAAAGTACTGCTACTGGAAGAATTCCGTAAATGGATGCATGTAAGATCATCAAGCAACAAACTAGAAGAACTAAGGGCATCTACCTCAAGGGGAAGTCGGAGATGTGATCAGGAGAGTGAGCAGATGGGAATCATATACACTTGAAGAGGGCACCACCCCCATTATATGCAGAAGTTTTAAATGTAATGTACAGCCAGTAGTATGTACCATTCTACATACTACTGTAGAAATGAACAAAGTAAAAGACAAGAAACAGAGAATATGTTACTTTCATAGTTGGATTTTGGAGGCCATGGGCATAAAGGGCATAAGGACTGAACCCCCCCAACAACAGATCTGTGGAGGTCACTCATATTACATGAGCAATGTGTATGAATTAAGTAAGCCCAAGTAAATATAAAATGAGCAGCATCCTGTTTAAATTTTCCTTTTTCCATTCTCATAAGTACATACCTCTTCCAAACTAAATAGAACTCCACCGATTGGCGCACCGAAAGCCACAGATACTCCTGCTGCTGAAGCCGCTGACAGTACCTAGAAGGGAGATGTGAAATTAAAAGGAGCATTTTGAAATGTACCAGTCTTATACACAACACTTAAAAAGACATCACACTCACCACCTCACTTCATGCTTTGTCAGGGGTAGGTATCGCCAGTCCTGGAGTGCCAATATAGGTCTGGTTTTCAGGACATCTACAATGAATATGCATGAGATATATTTGCATACAATGGAGGTAGTACATCCAAATATATCTCATGCATATTCACTGTGGATACCTGCTTGTGGCAATCCAGGACCAGAGTTGCCGACCCCTGCTCTAAATGTTATGATTGATTGCTCCACTGATAAGTTTACCAGTGGTTAGTCAGATGAAATTATAGTAGCAACCTGTGCTTGATTTGAATCTCAGAATCCCAACAATCTATCTGTATATAAGAACTTAATGTCTGTTGCTTTAATATTTAGATATGCTGATGTCGGTATAATATACAGAGTAACAAGTCCTTTATAGTACAACAAATAATAACAAAAGTACCCAAACATGATATACAACATTTCTCCCTCCAAAAGTCCTTTTACATGTATGCCCACAGTAATTTCCAGCATTAATATAGACCATACATATTTTGATATAAACTGAAATAAACTACTTTTAGCACAAAGTATTTAAAATAAATTAGTCCAGGCTAACAGAACATCTGGATATTACTGCCTAGAAGGGAGGGAACTGGACCATGTTTCTAATTTTACACTGCTGCTTTTTAGTTTTGCTATTTAACATTTTTGTTTGTTTTGTAGGGGCTCTAAAGAAAATGCAGAAATATCATTATCTCACAAGTGTTCAGTTTGCAAAGACAAGACCATCAAGCCTTTCCTTTTCCATGAAAGACAGGTAACTATCTTGGATAGAGATCAAAAAACTCAATAGGAAAAGTTGTTGCTTTTTTAGTTCTATTGTCTATATTTATAATACAACTGTGGTGGTGCAGTTTGTTGGCACTGGTGGGGTAGCATACATGGGCTCCCTCTACCTGGTTACCAGGAACTCAAAAAACTAAAAGAAAAACAAAAAACATGGGTCAGAGTTCGGGTCCCACCCCACACTGACTAAACCTGCTTCAGGGTAAGGCCCCCCCCTCCCCCCAACCGTCCTTATTCACTGCAGTTGTGCAGGAGCACGAGCCATCTTCCATCACTTAAGCTTCTCAACTCGCTTTGCAAAATGGATGTCGGCTGAGTGTCAGCACCATTATGTTGTATGACAGAATCTGCCGTACAACATAATGGCACTGACCTTAGATTCACAGATGACCATTTTGCAAAGCCGAAGGAATGGGGTAGGAGCAATGGGGGTTGATTCCTGCCCCAGGGAGATCTGCAGACCCGAAGGGAGGTAAGGTCTCAGGGACCTTGACTAAAGCGGGATTGGTGTGCAGGGGAGAAAGTACTTTCATGTGCTGGAGATTTTCAGGGTGTTTTTAGTTGTTTACTCTTTCTTTCCTTTGGTGATGGGAAGGGGAGACTCAGAAGTGTGTTAGGACTGGGGAGAAGGGCATGGAGGTGGGTCAGAATTATGCTGAGGCCAGACTGGGAGGGAAAAAATGGAGTGTTGTGGTCAGGTTAGAGCAGGGAGTCAACAGAGCGTGCTAGCTCCAGGCAAGGAAGTGGAGGACGAGTGTGCTGGGTCTGAGTGGGGATGTGGAAAATCTGGGTGTGCTAGGACCAGCCTGAGGAGCAGAGGGTCCGAGATTGCTGGGGAATGAGGAAGGGAATGCTGGGAATGTGCTATGGCAGGGGTTGGGATGCAGTAAGGCTTATAGTATACATGGCTCAGAGTCTGCTGAGTCAGGAATGTGCTGGGGGTCAGGTAATGGTGGGGAGTGGGTATCAGAGTGTGCTGGGCCTGGACCAGAGAGGAAGGATGTGGGAAGCACAGAAACGTGATGGAAGAAAGACCACACGGTCTGTTTAGTTTGCCTATCCATACCAACTATTCAGCTTTACAATCACTACCACTGCCTCAGAGATCCTCTGTTTCTCTTGACTTTGGATACTGTCCTGGTTTCCTATCATCTCCACAGGGAGGCTATTCCATGCATCCACTGCTCTCTCTGTAAAAAAAATATTTCCTTAGATTACTCCTCAATCTACCCTCTTTCACTCTCATCCCATGACCTCTCATTCTACAGCTTCCTTTCCTGTGAAAGAGGCAACATCCTGTGAATGGATACCTTGGAGGTATTTAAATTAACTCCCTTATCCTGCCATTCTTCAAGGGTATACATGTTAAGATCTTCAAGTCGTTCCTATATGCTTGAGAACATAGACCACGGACTATTTTACTAGCCACCCTTTCAACAGACTCCAACCAGTTTAAATTCTTTTGAAGATGCAGTCTCCAGAACTGTACATTGCATTCCAAATGAGGTCTCACCAGGATCTTATCCAGAAGTAATATCACCTTTTTTCTACTGACCATTCCTCTCTCTCTGCACCCACGTATCCTTCTGTTTTTGTCACCTTCTTATCCACCCATATGGCCACCTTAGAGGTCATCTGAAATGATCACCTCCAAATCCTGCTCTGTCGTGCACAGAAGAATTTCACCCCTTGGTTTTACACTGCTCCCTTGGGTTTTTGCAGCCTAAATGCATAACACTGTTATTTTTTTTAGCATTAAATGTTAGCTAACAGACTCTAGACAATTCCTCAAGCTTTGTTAGATCCCTCCTAATGTTTTCCCATACTTTCCCAGCTGTCTACCTGGTATCATCTGAAAGACAACAAACCTTTCCGAACAATCTTTCTACAATGTCACTCACGAAAATGTTGAAAAGAACCAGTCCAAGAGCTGATCCCTTTCCTTGGAGTGAACTCCATTTACCACTAACCTTTGGGAAGCAACAATCAACCAATTTCTAACCCAATAGATGTCATAATGCCTCTGATTTGCTCCATGGTGACACTGCACCTTAAATACTGTGTGCAATTCTGGTAGCCGCAAGGCTAAAGAAGCTAGGGCTGTTCAGTTTGGAGAAGAGATGACTGAGGGGGGATATGATAGAAGTCTACAAAATCATGAAAGGACTTGAACAGGTAAATGTGAATCAGTTGTTTACTCTCTCAGATAATAAAAGGACTACGGGGCACTCCATGAAGTTAGCAAGCAGCTAATTTAAAACAAACTGAAAAAAAATATTTTTCATTCAGTGCATAGTTAAGCTCTGGAATTCATTGCTAGAGAATGTGGTTTTGGCAGTTAGTGTAAATGGGTTTAAAAAAGATATGGATAAGTTCCTAGAGGAAAAATCCATAAATTACTATTAATTAATAAGCAGCAGTAGCTTGAGATCTATTTAATGTTTTGGTACTTGCGACTTGGATTGACCACTGTTGGAAACAGGATGCTGTGCTTGATGGATCCTTGGTTTGACCCAGTATGGCATTTCTTATGTTCTTAAGTTCAATTTATGGCTCAAACCAAGGGCACACATTTTATTTATCAGTTGTTTATGTGTCACCGTCTCAGAGACCTACATCTAATGCTCTCCCTGATCTAACTCTCTGGTAACCCAATCAAAGAAACAGAAAGAATGCTGGGGTTGAGCTGGGGAAGGGAATCAAAGTGTGCTGTGGATGGTTAAGGACAAGCTGAAGAGAAGGGAAGAAGTGCGGCAGTACAGCTGAAGTTGGAGTATCGGAGTACTGGGGTCAGCTTATGGAGTGTGCTAGGGTCAAGCTTGGAAGAGGAGGATCAGAATGTAGTAGAGTCAGGTTAGGGAGGGGAGGTAGAGTATGCTAGGTCTAGGTTGGTAAGGAGGGAAAAGTGAAAGGGACTGCTGGGCTAGAGGATCAGAGTGTGCTGTGGGCAGGCTGAGGACAAGCTGAAGAGAAGGAAAGAAAGTGTTGAGATAGGGCTGACGAGGGCAGAAGGGAGTGCTGGGGGTTGGACTGTGGAGGAAGACAATAACTACATGTCTCCAAAGAACTTCAGTGGGTTTCAGCTAGTATATATGTATTCCACAATAGTCTATTTTGTGAAGATGCAGTAAGTGACACTTGTCTACACAGCTTTTGACAGCCATAAATAAGAAATTACTATTTACCTGATCATTTCCTTTTCCTTAAGGTGGATAGATGGATTCAGGACCAGAGGGTTATGCACTTCTACCAGAAGATGGAGATGGAGCAAACTGATGTCACAGTATATAAACTCCTGCAGTAACATCAGTCTGCCAGTATTCTTTTCAAAAGCAACTGTGGACAAACCTGATTAAAAACATATAACCAGTTCAAAACTCAGCCAACATGAAACACTGAGCTCAGACAATAAGCACAGCAACAATAGTCTAGGTAATGGATGAATCCTTACCACTAATCCCCTGGAACATGTAGCCACATAGGAGGCAATCATTCAGCAGCCAAGGGCGGGAAGCTGAATCCATCTATCCACGTTAAGGAAAAGGAAATTATCAGGTAAGTAGTAATTTCTCATTTCCTAGCATGTGGATAGATGCATTCAGCACCAGTGGGATATACCCAAGTTACTCTTGAATAGGGTGGGAGGGTGCCCACGGTCCAGTCAACACCGCACATGCAAACGCTGGGTCCTCCCAGGCCTGCATATCCAGATGATAATACCTAGAAAAGGTGTGTAAGGAAGACCACGTCGCAGTTCAGCAAATGACGGGAGACAACAATCTAACCTCTGCCCACGACACTGCCTGAGCTCTAGTGGAATGAGCTCTAATCTGAGAGGGCAATGACTTTTCAGCATCCACATATGCAGCCATGACCACCTCCTTAATCCAGAGAGGTATCCAGAGAGCTATTGTAGCCCACGAAGCTGGATCGCCCTGTTTTCCTTCACCATTAAGGACAAACAGACTATCTGTCGTTCGGAAAGGTTTAGAAACCTCCAGATACCTCAAGACATGCCTCTTGACATCCAAGAGACGCAACAGGCGATATTCTTCTGCATCTCTTTCCTTATCCAAAGACAGCAAGGAAATGGACTGATTCAAGTGAAAATCCTAGACCACTTTAGCCAAGAATGAAGGAACAGGACGCAGCTGTATGGCTTCTGGAGTCACCCGAAGGAACGGCTCCCAGAAAGACAAGGCCTGCAGCTCTGAAATTTGACGCGCAGAACATATCGCAACCAGAAACACTATTTTCAAGGTCAATAACACAAGGAAAGGTTATGCAGCGGTCAAAACACAGGGCCCGCCAAGAAATCCAACACCAGGTTAAGACTCCACAAAGGAATTGGATGTTGCACTCCCTTCAAGAAAAGGGCTACATCAGGATGTGACGATAAGGATGCACCATTCATGTGGCCCCTGAAACAGGCAAGAGTTGCAACCTGTATCTTCAAGAAATTAAGGTCCAACCCTTTATTTAACCCAACCTGCAAAAATTCCAAAATGAGTGGGGTCTTAAATGAACAAGGAAGAACAGCTCGATCCTCACATCAAGCCTCAAACTCTCGCTAAACCTGCAAATAGGCTATGAAAGTGGAGAACTTTCAAGCTCGTAGAAAGGGGGCAATCACCACAGAAGAATATCCACGCTTCAACAAGCGAGCCCTCTCAAGGGCCTTACTATAAGACAAGGCCACAGCTGCAACAGATTCTTATGTGGCGAAAGATGAAGGGGGGTCTCTACCAGGAGTCTTTGCAGATCTGCATATCATGATCTTCTGGGCCAATCCAGTGCCACTAGGAGCAGCATCCCCCTGAGGCCTTCGATCCTGCAAACTATTCTGCCCAATATGGGCCACGGGGAAAAGGCATACAGAAGATTGTCTTCTGGCCAGACCTGCACAAGAGCATAGACACCCAAGGACCTCGGATCTCTCCTGCAACCGAAGAATTAAGGAACTTTTGCATTACGAGAAGTCACCAGCAGGACTAGGAATGGAAGGCCCCAGCGATCCACTATCAGCTGAATTATCTCATCCGACAATATCCATTCTCCTGGATCCAAACTCTCTCTGCTAAGAAAGTCTGCTCTTATGTTGTCTTTTCCTGCAATGTGAGAGGCCGAGATCTCTTGGAGATACCCTTCCACTCATTCCATCAGTTGGTCTATTTCCTGCGACACATGCTGGCTCTTGGTTACTCCGTGCTGATTGATGTAAGCCACCATCGTTGTGTTGTCCGACATTACTTGGACTGCTTGATCCTGCAGTCTACCGCTGAACAACAAGCATGCCAACCAGACTGTCCAGGCTTCAAGGTGACTGAGGCTCCAGAGAGATTCTTCTGTATTCCAGTGTCCTTGCGCCGTTAGTTCCTGACAGTGAGCTCTTCAATCCTGGAGATTTGCATCTGTCGTGAGTATCAACCAGTCCGGCGATGCCAGGGAAACTCCGTTTCCAAAATGATCTGTTTGTAACCACCACTGGAGGTGAGAGCAGATTTCCATTGGCAAGTAGAGCTGAATCGAATAGTTCTGAGACTGCGGGTTCCAATGAGACAGCAGAGAGCGCTGAAGAGGACTCATATGTGCTCTCGCCCACGACACCACTTCTAGGGTTGCTGCCATCAAAGAAAGTACCTGTAGATAGGACCACACTGTCGAGTGTATAGTTTCAGCAATAGATGCACCTGCAAATTCAACTTCTGAATATGAAGTTCTGGCAGGAAAACGTTTCCCTGCTTTGTGTCGAACTGAACACCAAGATACTCCAATGACTGAGAAAGGTGAAGACTGCTCTTGGCTAAGTTCACCACCCAATCAAGCTCCTGCAACAGGGAGATCACCAGGTGGCTCCCCTTCCAGGGACTTTGCTCAAATCTGTCATCCAAATATGGGTGTACTAGAATTCCATCCTTTCTTAACTCTGCCCCCACCACCACCATAACCTTGGAAAAAGTTCTGGGAACAGTGGCTAGAACAAAAGGCAGTGCCCAAAACTGATAATGGTGCAACAACACTGTGAAACGCAGAAAATGTTAGTGTTCCAATCGGATGGGAATATGGAGGTACTCCTCGACAGATCCAAGGAGGTCAGAAATTCCCCTGACTGCACGGCCATTATCACTGAGCGCAATGTTTCCATGCGAAAATGAATCTTACACAAATGACAGCTGACTCCTTAGAGGTTCAGAATAGGACAAAAGGAGCCCGCCTTCTTGGGCACAATGAAATATCGACACATACGTTTCTGAGAAGTAGGTTCTGGAACCATAGTCCTCATTCTGAGGAGCCTTGACAGGGTAGATTCCACCACCTGCTTCTTCTGTGGGGAGTGGCAGGGAGACACCATGAATGTCCCGAGGAACACTGAGAAACCCCAGTGCATATCCTTCTCATATCACCTCCAAGATCCACTGATAAGATATGATCTCGACCCACCTCTGATAAAAGAGAGAGAGGAGTCCCCCTATCTCTTGTTCCCCAAGGGTGGGTCGGCAAACCTTCATTGTGAGGCTCGGGAGGATCCACTACCCAAACCCGTGCCTCGCTTGGTCTGTCTGGGACAAAAGGACAGAGCTGCTGAAAGGATGAGTCCTCTGAAAGTTCAGCCTCTGTAGGGACGAAATTGCTTGGAACCCCTAAGAAGACACCTCATATCAAAGAGGCGCGGTAACTGCTTCTTATCCTCCGGCAACAGAGGAACCGGGGATTCGCCCCACTTACTGGCTAGTTTGTCCAACTCACTCCCAAACAAGAGCGAGCCTTTAAAAGGAAATTTTGTAAAATTAGCATTGGAGGTCACGGTGGCTTACCAATTTCGCAGCCATAACTGACGCCTGGCCACTATTACCGAAGCCACTCCTCTGGCTGAGGTACATACCAAATTGCAGCCTGCATTTGCTAATAAGGTGGTGCCGGGTTCCAAAACTGATCTGGAATTCATTCCAGAATCATCAACCTCCTGAGAGAGAAGCAGGCAAGAACGAGCCACCAGGGAACAACAGGAAGCTATCTGCAAGGTCATTGCCACTGCTTCAAATGCTTGATTAAGGATGGCCTCAATCCTTCTATCATGCACATCCTTCGGGGTTGCTCCTACCTTCATAGGGATAGTCATCCACTTAGAGATGGCACAGCTAAGCGCATTCACTTTCAGAAAATGCAGACACTCTCTCACCACTGGATCCAGGTGGTACAAGCCTTCCAAGGTACGACCCCCTTTGAAATTTGCCTCATTCAAGACCAATCAATTCTTGAATGGCTTCTATAACAGGAAAAAAACAATAGGCTTTATATGCAAGGAAAACAAAATGGGATTTTTCTTTGGCTCAGACATGGAACCTGAACTAGGTATTCCCAGCAACTTCAAAGTCTGGGAAATCAGGGCCGGCAGTTCATCTCTATGAAAGAATCTCAACACAGTCTTATACGGTTCCAGTCCCGGAGAAATTTCCCCATCAACCAGAGAGTCAGGGTCTGCCTAATCATCAGTGCCATCCGGATTCCTGTCAGAAACTCTTGCAGCTCAAAGTGTACTTCGGTGCTTAAACGTAGTACCAGAAGAGGGAGAGGCCACCACCTGAGAATCTGACCTGGCAGGATTGGATGGGGCTGGGGACTGCGCCTGAAGAAAAGATTGCAATCCTTGATAAAATTCTACCCAAGAAAAGGCAGAAGGAGCAATACCAATACCAGAAGGCACTTGTGCGGACCTCACTGAGCTGCCATCCCCTGCTGAGGAACCAGTCAAGGGAGTTCCAAGGTCAAGCATTCCTCCAGACAAGCCCTTAACCAGGCCACCATCAGGCTGGGAAAAACAAGGCTTAGTAAAACCAGAGGAAGATAATTAACCCTTCTAAACAGCACAGACATGTTAGAGGGCACTCCAGGCTGAGATGCCTGAATATGACAGTCGACACAGAGAGAAAGGCGCTTAGGTTTCTTGGTCACCAGCGCCATTAATCCGTCAGTATGTTTAACAGGCAACTGAAGATGTGCGTCCGGCTGATTCACAATGAAAAAATTTAGGAGCACAAAATTTATTTGCACAAAGGTTAGGCACCCCAAGACCGGCACCACAAAACTAAGCGCACCATCACCTCGCCAAACCTGGACAGACAACTGATAAGTGTGAGAATGTGCGCACAGGCAGTGTGACCAAAAGAAACTGGGTGCACAATTCAGACGCACAGGTGGATGCACCTGCACATGCCGAAAGACCTGTAGAGGGCAGCTGAACATGCAGAAAAGCATGCAAAAACGCTGCCGTGGCCTACTATGTGGTGTACAGGAAAAAGCCTAGCAGCAGGGCCTAGCCCACCCAGGCTATTCAACCTGCCAGACTGACCAGTTCCCTTAACTCCATGGGAGCGAACATTGGAACGGCACGCCAAGCATGGAGACCGGAGGAAGTCCTACACAACCCCTCTACTCTGTGTACAACTTTCTTTCTCTCTTTTTTTTTTTTTTTTTTTTTAAAGCTTACCTGAGCTCAGCCTTTTCCAGCTGAGTACAGAGAATGCCTCCAGCTGCTGGGAGAGAGGGCATATGCTGTCACCTCCGTGCTCAGCTTCCCACACCCGCTGCCTTTCAGCTGTTCAAACAAAGTCCATGCCTGCTGAAAAAAACGCTACCGGACCATGGCACTCAACTGAGGGACCATGGAAATCACCTCAGGAATTCTCAACTGGCAGAGTGACCATTTGGTAAGAACGCAGGAGAGTGGGGCATTTTATTAATTTTTTATTCTATTTCTCAGATCAAAATCTAAAACAAACCACAATAGGGAAAAGCACGACCACCATCTGCTGGAGATGGAGGTTATTGGCAGGCTGATGTCACTGTAAGAGAATATATACTGTGATGTCAGTTTGCTCCGTCTCCATCTGCTGGTAGATGTGCATAACCCACTGGTTCTGAATCCATCTATCCACATACTTGGAAATCTTAAGTTTGATCATACATTATATAAGTTTCAAGATACCATAAAAATATTGTCTAGTCCTTACAAATAGTACCTACAACAATTCATGAAAAGACAGGACTCTATTCTACTGCTTACATCAGTTTAATATATAGCACTAGCTATACAGAATTCCCAACAACTAAAAACTATTTTGTTTTCTTTGGATCAGCTTGGATAACTGGGATTCTATTGTATTTACAATCCATGGAAGAAACTATTGGTATGATGCTTAAAAGGTTTACCTTTCTACTGGTCCTTCATTTAATGCTCACACAACACAGGACCCTCCACAGTTGATATGACACTTAAGCCTATCAGCAACAAGGACTTACCTCTCTTTTCTTTGCTTCATTTTTGCTGTATTTTGGAAATAAGTAGGAAAAAATATTCCCACAGCAACATGCAACATGAACCAAAGGGCCCTCTTTCCCTAAGCTCAGACCCGATGCCACAGCCAACACCAGGGTAATGGTCTTAATCATCAGAGTCCACTTGCCCAGGTACCCACGAATGATGAAGCCACTTAAAATAGTTTTAATCTGCAAACAAAAAATTGTTTTATATATTACAGCATTTCCTTTTATACAAAATATGTTACTAATTTCCACATGCTGATACTATATTTACAATTTCAGTTCAGGAACTGCATTCAAGTTTATAGCCTTGGAGTAATATAACCTTTAGATGTACAAGTACTTGCTTGTGGCTTTTATATTGTATTAAGAAAAGAAAGAAATGAAAACCTTGCTTTTATTTAGAAATTTTAATGCAAAACAATTAATATAAAGCAATGAGAAAACACAGTAATAATTAATTGGGAAACAATTTATGAGAGGTCATCATTTTAAGGCACTTATGTGACCTATGCAAGAAGCTGTTTTCATATTATAGAAGCAGCAGGAGGTAAACTAGTGGTTAGAATACAGACTAGGCATCAGAAGAACTTCTTTGCTTGGGTTTGGCATTGCTGCTTTATGCTGCCTTGGGACAGATACTTTTCTCTCTCTTCCTCAAATATAACTAATTATTTGATCACTTGGTCCAAGCCAGGAAGTTTTACAGCTCAAGTTGAGCCGAACTTGAGCAGAAAAACAATGCTGGGTAAATGAAACAGGAAGAACAAGAGCAAGGAATCATCCACAAGCTCTGGGGTGGGGGAGAGGATGATCCAATCAACGCTCAGTGACATCTATTGGCCAGCCACAGTGCACACATACCAGGTTCTGGAAAGAGCCACAGTCTGTAGTACCTAGTCAAGGATTATTTCACTGACAGCTGGGCTAGACAGAAAGGGAGTTAAAGATGAGGAGAAAAGCCCTAAATGGCTGGGAGTGCTTTTTGCCCAGTAAAGGCTGGTTCCAAATGAGCAGGAAGCCCAAAGACACAAAAAGAAATTTGCAGAGTTCCCTACCAGAAAAACACAAAACAGAAGAGCACTAAAGTCAAAAAGACTGTGGCCCTCAGGAGTTACTTTAGGGAATAATAATAAATTAGATTTTTTTAAAATGCTCTCATTACCAAAAGTAACAACTCTTATATAAATTTCTTCTGAAATCATCATGTTGTTGCATAAGGAAGTGTATAAAAACTAGGGATGTGCATTCATTAGGTTTTGGACATCCAAGTGTTTCAGTCATTTCGCGTGTACGCGCCTATATAACAAATGGACGAATGTATGTACAAAATGAACGGCATGCGCATCTGTCTAATGTGCATCCATTAGGTGCACATTATTTGTTGTGCAGACACTCATTCATTTGTTAGATACACGATAGGCATCCAAACAAATGGACAAACAAATACACATCCCTATAAACCTATTTACTTACATCAATCTCCTGATTTTCTATGTTCAAATTTTTTTTATTGGCATTTTCATTTACTGGAAGGGTCCAGTCTGATTCAAAAGCATACATAACTACAATCTGCTAAGTGATGTTTTTTCCAATTTATTTATATAGCTTCCACTTTATCTTAGGGTGCACTTTAGAAGTTTTTGTATTCTGATAAGAGACTCTGTCATTAGAAGAACTAATTTGGGATTGCTTTTCAAAGACGCCACAAAAATTAAATGCCTTCCAGGATCTTCAGCTGGTAGAAATGAAACCAGGTAATTAGTGCATTTATAGAAGAATGTAAATCTTCTAATATCAATGTTATTATCCACCTGGGGACCAATGACCTCACTAGAAACAGGAGTCAAGCAGTTCAGAAAGATTTTCAGGGTCTGAAGAAGGAAATTAAACCCATGGTACAGAATATTGCCTTGAAAGGGAAAGGAAAGGATACGCCAGATAGAAAATGTCAATACATGGCTCAACACATGGTGTAAAGCAAGTGGATTTGTATAAATTGGAGGCTGGAGTCGTGTATGGAAAGATCTTAAGTGAGAAATTCCGGTCATACATCAGGCATTTAAACTACAGGATGGGGGTGGCAGAAGGTGGCCAATGAAACTGGAATGTCACCCTCCAACAATACAGGAAGCAAGAGTAGATAATAATAGAATCCATCAGCTCTACATTCCACACTTAAGCAAAGCAGCAGAAAAGGGACTACGAAGATAAGCAAACCAAGGGAGAAAAGCTGAAAATTTATGACCACAAATGCTCATAGCTTGGGCAACAAAGTCCCAGATCTGCAGGCCCTACTGAGGCCAACTTGGAGATTGTTGCCATTAGGAAGACATGGTTCACAGAGCCTCATGACTATTGCTATCCCAGGCTACAACTTGTTAAGGAAGGACAGAGAGGATGGAAAAGGGAGAGGAGTATAACTTTATATCAAAAACAAAGTAAATGCAATCTAAATGCAAGTGACGTGGGGTAGGGAGGAATCATTATGGGCTATCCTAAAACAAGATGATGGTTCTTCCATTTACACTGGCATGGTCTACTGGCCTCCAACTGAAGCTGAAGACTTGGAGCAAGACCTGGTGAAAGACATCCAAAAGGTGGAAAAGAAGGGATAAGTGTTGACAGTTGGAGATTTTAATCTATCGGATATGGCTTGAAGTATCTGTCTCTTTACTTCTTGCAGATTCCGTAGATGCCGTAGAATCTGCAAGAAGTAAAGAGACAGTGGATGCTCTTCAAGGGGCTCTGCTCAAACAAATGGTAATGGAACCCATGAGGGAGAGTGTGATAGTCGACCTAGTGCTCACTAAATGGGGATAATGTATCTACTGTCCGAACAGGTTTCCACCTGAACATCAGTGTCCACTTGAAGACCAGTGATCATCAGACGGTATGGTTTGATAAGATATAGAGAAATCACATGAATATGTGAGTTTTGAATTTCAAAAATACATTCTTTGACAAATGGGGTGTACCTGGAGCAAGAACTAGAAGACTGGAAGAAAATGGACAAGGTGGAACAACAGTGAGCCAAATTAAAAGGAGCTATTACAAAGACAGCAAATCTATATGCTAGAAAAGTAAACAAATGTACAAGGAAAAAGAAACTGATTTGACTCTCAAAAGGTAGTGGCTGAAAAAATAAAGGCAAAAAGAACAGCATTCAAGGAAGTTTATAGGATCCCAAAAAAAAGAGGAACACAGGAAGAATACCAGGTAAATTGAGGGATATGAAGAAAGAAATCAGGAAAGCAAAAGGTCAAGTGGAAGAAAAGATTACAAAGAGATAAAGAGAAGTGACATAACATTTTTCAGATATATCAGAGAAAGAAGGAAGGCCAGCAGTGGTATAGTGAAATTGAAAAGTGACGAGGAGTAAGTGTAGCGACAAGATGAAGAAATATTAAACAAATACTTCAGTTCTGTGTTCACTAAAAGACGACCATGCAGATTGACAAGACCGTAGATGGGAATGGGGTAGGTACAACTTCTGTAGAAGAGAATGTATGGGAAGAGCTAGAAAAACTGAAAGTGGACAAGGCCATGGGGCCAGATGAGGTACATCTCTGGATACTACGGGAGATCAGATGTCCTGGTAGGCCCGCTGAAAGACCTGTTCAATACATCCCTGGAAATGAGAGTGGTGCCACGAGACTGGAGAAGAGCGATTGCGGTCCCACTTCACAACAGTGGTAGCAGAAAGAAAGCTGGAAACTACAGGCTGGTTAGCCTCACCTTAGTGGTAGGTAAATTAATGGAAACTCTGATAAAAAAAGAATAGTGAACAATCTATTATCCTGTAAATTGCTTGATCCAAGGCAGCATGGATTCACCAGAGGAAGTCCTGTCAGACAAATATGATTGATTATTTTTGATTGGGTGACTAGAGAATTGAATCAAGGAAGAGTGCTCGATGTGATTTACTTGTATTTCACCAAAGCTTTTGATATGGTCCCGCATAAGAGGCTTGTGAATAAAATGAGAAGCTACGGAGTTGGCATCAAGGTGGTGGAGTGGATTACAAACTGGTTGACTGACAGGAGACAGCGGATAATGGTAAATAACACCATTTTCTCTTCAGAGTAGGTTCCAAGTGGAGTGCCACAAGGATCAGTATTGGGACCAGCTCTGTTCAATATCTTTGTCAGCAACATTGCAGAAGGGATAGCAGATAAAGTTTGTCCATTTGCATATGATACCAAGATCTGCAACTGAGTGGACAGGCCTGAAAAGTAGAGAGAATGAAAAGTGATTTAAGAAAGCTTGAAGAATGGTCGAAAATTTGGCAGCTGGGATTCAATGCCAAGAAGTGCAGAGTCATGCATTTGGAATGCGGTAATCCAAAACAGCTGTCTGTAATGGGGGGTGAAAGACTGATGTGACCAAGAGAGGAATGAAAGACTAATATGACTGACAGAGGGATCTTGAGGTGATAGTGTCTGGCGATCTGAAAGCAGCAAAGCAATGTGACAAGGCAATAGCCAAAAGAATGAAGGGCTGCTCAGAAAGAGGAAAGCAGAGTTGCTTACCTGTAACAGGTGTTTTAGGACAGCAGGATGTTAGTCCTCACACATGGGTGACATCATCAGATGGAGCCCGGCACGGAAAACTTATGTTGAAGTTTCTGGAACTTTGACTAGGCACCTGAGCATGCCCAGCATGCCCTAATTCACACATCCACATGGGGTCCCTCTTCAGTCTCATAACATAGAATTATGATAAAAATAAAATAATAAACCATAAGAGAAACTCAACTCCGCGGGGTGGTGGGCACTTTTCGTGAGGACTTATATCCTGCTGTCCTAGGAGAACATCTGTTACTGGTAAACAATTCTGTTTCCTCCTAGGACAAGCAGGTTGATAGTCCTTCACACATGGGTGAATCCCTAGCTACAGGCTGCTCCCCAATACAAAAGGGGACGAACAAGCACAACCAGGTGCCAATGGGCACAACACAGTGCTGTTGGAAACAGAGGGGGAGACAGCCTGAACCCAAACAACGGGCCCTAGGTAGGGAGAGTTGAGTTCTACACCTTAAACAGGTTCCAGACTGGCTAAACCTACTGCCATGTCGGCCATCCCTATCCAGACAGTAGTGAGATGCGAATTTGTGGAGAGAACTCCATGTCGCAGCCTTGCAGATCTCCTCCAAGGAAGCTGCTTATAAGTGGGTCACCGAGGTTGCCTTGGCTCGGACAGAATGAGCCTTGACATGACCTCCAAGATGCAGTCTCACCTGGGCATAACAGGAGGAGATGCAATCTGCTAGCCAACTTGATAGGTCTATTTGGCAACGGCAACTCCCAACCTATTCCTATCAAAAGAAATGAAAAGTTGGGTGAACTGTCTATGGGCTTCTGTCCGCTCCAGGCAGAAGGCTAAGGCTCTCTTGCAATCCAAACTGTGCAGTGCTCGTTCAACTTGGTGCGAATGGGACCTGGGAAAGGATGTTAGCAGGACCATTGACTGGTTAAGATGGAATTCAATCACCACTTTAGGCAAGAACTTCGGACGCGTGCACAAGACCACCCTCTCATGATAAAACTTGGTATACGATGGATAAGTCACTAAGGCCTGGAGCTCACTTCTTCTGCATGCTGAAGTGACTGCCACCAAAAATATGACCTTCCAGGCTAGGTACTTCAGGTCATAGGTGTGCAGCAGCTCAAAAGGAGCTTTCATCTGCTGAGCTAGCACCACATTGAGGTTCCAAGACACAGCGGGAGGCCTTAGGGGAGGCTTCAACTGAAACAGGCTCCACATGAAATGTACAACTAAGGACTGTACAGAGATGGGCGTACCATCTAAACCTTGGTGGTATGCTCCAAAAGCACTCAGATGAACCCTAACAGGTTTGTTTTTTAAGCAAGCCTCTGATAGGTGCAGAAGGTAGTCAAGGATAGAAACATAGAAATGACGGCAGAAGAAGACCAAACGGCCCATCCAGTCTGCCCAGCAAGCCACGCAGTTTATCCATTTCCCCCCCCCCCCCTTTTTCTCCCTCCCACCCGTCACTATTGGCTTCCAGCACCCTCCGGCCCCAACTCCCTTCCACCCCTCCACCATGCAGAGAGCAGCGCCATATCCGCATCCCGGTGAACATCCAGCTCAATCAGGGGTAGCAACCGCCGCAACAAGCAGGCCACACCCCTGCCCCATACTATTACCCACCCCTGCTTTGTTTGTTTGGTTTTTTTTTTTTTTGGAGGTGGCAGTTTTTGTGTGGAGCCGGAGAAAGTTTCTAGGGCCTTTTGTTCCTACCACAGGGAAAACCTCCTCCATTTCAGTCCATAGGACTTCCTAGTGGAAAGCTTTCTAGAAACTACCAGGACCCGAGACACATCTTCTGAAAAATCAAGCAGGTGCAGGATCAGCCTCTCAACATCCAGGCTGTGAGTGGCAGGACCTGGAGGTTGATCCTGCAATTTGAGATCTGGGAAAGTCCCCAGACTGATCGGTTCCCGGAAGGACAACTCCCGCAAGAGTGGGAACCAGACCTGTCTCGGCCAATGAGGGGCTATGAGGATCACAGTCCCTCGGTCCTGACAAAGCTTTGGGAGAGTCTTCATTACTAGAGGAAACAGACGATATGCATATAGAAAACCCTTGGTGAGAAAGGCATCTGAGGTTGGATTGCCATCTGACCTGTACAGGGAGCAGAACTAAGTGACTTTCCTTTTGCAGGGGAACACGAACAAGTCCACGTTTGAGTTTCCCCAGAGGCGGAAGAGCCGGTTCGCTACCCCCTGGTCGAGTGACCACTCATGGGGCCTGAAGGTCCGACGTAGCCTGTCCACTATGTTCTTCTCTGTTCTGGCCAAATACGTGGCCCGGAGCACCATCCCATAGGACAGAGCCCAGGACCAGATCTAAACCGCTTCCTGACACAGGAAGTACAACCCTGTGCCGCCCTGCTTATTGACATACCACATGGCTAACTTGGTTGTCTGTTTGGATCAAGACAATTTTGTTGGATACTTCCTGTGACCTGGGAAGATCTCTATGTGAGTATGTGCATCTTTTAAATCGAGGGAGCATAACCAGTCCCCTTTTTGCAGGAGGGGAATCAGGGTGCCCAGCAAAACCATCTTGAACTTTTCTTTTCTTAGAAATTTGTTCAAGGCCCTCAGGTCTAGGATGGGACAGAGGCCCGTTCTCTTTGGAATCAGGAAGTACTGGGAGTAGAATCCCTTCCCTCTTTGCTTGGTGGGACAGGCTCGACAGCTCTAGCCATTAAGAGGGCTGAGAGCTCCCGTAGAAGTACAATTGGCCCCTGAAATGGGCACAGAAGAGAATTTGGCGGGACACCCAGTAGGTTCAAATAGTACCCTTGGCAGACGATGGGCAGAACCCGCTGGGTCTGAGGTTATACTGGGCCACCGATTTGCGAAGAACGGTAGCCTGCCCCCGACTGGGGGGGGGGGTTCAGCATCTCAGGTACAGGTGGCTGGTTGATGCTCCCTAAGATCCAGTCAAAACTCCATACCAGAATTTGGCTGGGGCGCTGGTTGTGGCTTAGGAGCTTCCTGCCTGGGTTGGCTGCGAGAGCTCACCTTTTGTGAATGGGAGCAAGGGGCCAGAGGACAGTACTTCCTCTAGCGGTAGAAAGACTTCCTCAGCCAGTGCCTTACCGACCTCCTGGCTGAGGAGGGCAGGTCTGAAGTGCTGGCTGAGAGATGTTGGAGGGTCTCACGGTGATCCCACAAACTGGGCCACCCTGTCCCTCACCTTACCTCCGAACAGATTCTCCCCTCTGCACGGCAGGTCAGAGAGTCTTTCCTGTAACTCCGATCGGAGATCCGAGTCCCACAGCCATGCAATTCTGCAGACACCGATTCCCGCTGCAGAGACTCTCCTTGCCGTCTCTAAGACATTGTATGTGGAGTGCACCTCGTGTTTTAAACAGTTTATGCCCGGACACACCAGTGACAGAAAGGTGTCTTGCTGCTGTTGAGGCAGCCACTCAGCTGCCTCCTGCACTTGCTTCCAGAGGTAGCAAGATTATTGGCTCATGTACAGCTGGTAGGAGGATTTGCGGGCAATGAGCATAGCCCCCTGAAAAACCTTCTTCCTAAGGGCATCCAGTGGTCTATGCTCTCTGCCCGGGGGTGCAGAGGCATGGGTCCGAGAGTGCTTGGCTTTCTTGAGAGCGGATTTAACCATTACAGAGTGTCGAATCCGGGAGCCTGTTGGATGAGGTAAACCCCGTCTGCCTTCCTGTTAACAGGAGGAACTGTGAGGGGTACTCCCAAATCCTCAACAGCAACGTCTTAAATATCTTGTGCAGTGGGACCGCCACAATATCTTTAGGAGCTTTCACAAACTGGAAGATCTCCAGCATTTTATGCCAGGCATCGTCCTCAATCTTCAACTGAAATGGGATGGCCTCCGCCATCAACATATATATCCTGCGATAGTCAGGTCCTCGGGGAGACCTCCTTCACTCCTCTGGAGGAGAAAGTTCTGAGAGGAGACCTTCAAAGTCCTCTGAGAAGGATTCCGCAGTGTCCTCCTCCCAGGGGTTTTAAGGCACTTCATCCTTGCTGAAATCCATAGGGGATGGCCCTAGGTGCTTGGCCTTTGTCCAGAGGTCTGGGCACTGGTGGTACCTGCACCAGACCCAACAAAGCTGGAATGGGAACTACAGACTATGGGGCCGTCACCGGCACTGATGGGGCTTCCTCTTTGGAGGAACTGGCAACAACCACCTCATCGGTCAAGGGAAGCATCGGCGCCCCACTGGGCATCGATGGGTCCCCAGGAACTGACACCAGCTGGGTCAGTAACATACCGATGAGCACATTTAAACACTTCAGCAGTGGTTCCAGCAGGGAGAGCCCAGGCACCGATGCCGTCGGTGCCACCAACTCAATACTCCACAGAGCCCAGTCAACCATCAGCTGGACTCTGCACTCCAACTCCTCCTCAAAAGTTGCAGATGCCAAAACAGACTGGAAGGCAGGATAGGTGGCCAAATCTTCCTCGGAACCTCAAGGAGGATTGGTGACTGACACTTGGACCAGTGGAGACCCCCGGCATTGATGGAGAATAGGCACGCCTCGCCACGGGGTAGCTTAGGGGGCATCACAGCAAGAGCTGGTGCCAACCTGAGCTTGGCACTGTGCATCAAGGGCAACAAGTGCCGATGCTTCCTTGGCTTCCCTCAGTGCTCAGCCCAGACTTTCCCCAGTGCTGAGGTCGAAGACGACGAACCCGATGTCTTCGACCTGGAAGAAACCGATAAAGGCTGGTCCCCAGCACCCCTATCCATCAATAGCATCAATGGAGGGGACGGACCCGCCAATGTCGATGGCTCAGTGTCCATCGGTGCGG
Organism: Rhinatrema bivittatum; assembly: GCF_901001135.1. NCBI lineage: Eukaryota > Metazoa > Chordata > Amphibia > Gymnophiona > Rhinatrematidae > Rhinatrema > Rhinatrema bivittatum. The sequence goes on along the minus strand of NC_042615.1, from coordinate 88,432,773 downwards.
CTCCATGGTCCTTCGGTGTCGATGCCACCAATGCCGAAGTCGATGGCTTGGACTTCCTCAACCCAAAGAGCTTCTCTATCTTGTCACGTAACATGATGTCCTTTTGGGGTCATCTGGTCGCCCATGCAGCACCCAGGAACATGGTTCCGGGATCACATGGTCCTCGGGCATGGAGGGCATCGATGAAAATCCAAGGCCACGGCGAGGTGAACTGAAAGGGGCGAAAAAACAACAGTGGCAGTGGGCACCAAAGTACCGCTGCCACGGGTGAACAGAGCGACAGGAAACTTACCGAACCAACAAAAAATATCTGACTGGCAAGCGGGAGGGAACCAAAGAGGGACCCGCTATCGACAGAACGCGAAATACACCGAAAAGGACCAGTGAAAAGTTTTCCAACACATATTTTTTTGAAAAACATGAGCTCAGAAACCGCGATGCGAAAACTCCGCAGAAAGAAAGACTGAAGAGGGACCCCGTGTAGACGTGTGGATTATGGCATGCTGGGCATGCTCAGTATTTCTAGTCAAAGTTCCAGAAACTTTGACATAAGTTTTCAGTGCCGGGTTCCAACCGATGTTACCCATATGGGAGGATTACCATCCTGCTTGACCTAGGAGAATAAGCAGTAAGAGAAATGAGATTATAATGCCTTTGTTCAGGTCTTTGGTGAGGCCTCACACGGAGTGCTGTGTTCAGTTCTGGAGCCCGTATTTCAAAAAGTATAAAGACGGAATGGAGGCAGTCCAGAGAAGGGTGACCAAAATGGTGTGGGTGTGTGTGTGTGGTGGGGAGGGGGGCTCTCCATTAGAAGACTTATTATACCCTGGAAGAGAAGAGATGCAGGGGAGATTTGGTACAGATCCTCAGATACCTGAAAGGTTTTTGCACGAACTTCAAACCTTTTCTGTTGGAAATAAATCAGAACTAGGGGGGAATCACAAAAATGAAACTCCAGGATGACAACTCAGAACCAACACCAGAAAATATTTCTTCACTGAGAGGGTGGTGGATGCCTGGAATGTCCTTCCAGAGGTGGTGGTGGAAGATGAAAACAGTCGAAGAATTCAAAGTGGTATGGGATAAACACTGTGGATCCCTAAAGGCTAGAGGATGGAAATGAAGAAAAGGGTACATGGGGGTAACTTGCTGGTGCGGTGCGGTGGTTACTACCCTTAGGGGCGGATTTTCAGAGCCCTGCTCGTGTAAATCCGCCCAAAACCGGGCGGATTTACGCGAGCAGGGCCCTGCGCGCCAGGAAGCCTATTTTACATAGGCCTACCGGCGCGCGCAGAGCCCCGGGACTCGCGTAAGTCCCGGGGTTTTCGGAGGGGGCGTGTCGGGGGGCGTGTCGGGGGGCGTGTCGGGGGCGGGCCTGAACCGCGCGGCGTTTTCGGGGCGTGTCGGGAGTGTTCCGGGGGCGTGGCTACGGCCCGGGGCGGCCCGGGGGCATGGCCGCGCCCTCCGGACCCGCCCCCAGGTCGCGTCCCGGCGCGCAGGAGGGAGGCGTAAATCCCCCGACAAAGGTAAGGGGGGGGGTTTAGACAGGGCCGGGCGGGTGGGTTAGGTAGGGGAAGGGAGGGGAAGGTGAGGGGAGGGCAAAGGAAAGTTCCCTCCGAGGCCGCTCCGATTTCGGAGCGGCCTCGGAGGGAACGGGGGTAGGCTGCGCAGCTCGGCGCGCGCCGGCTATACGAAATCGATAGCCTTGCGCGCGCCGATTCAGGATTTTAGCGGATACGCGCGGCTCCGCGCGTATCTACTAAAATCCAGCGTACTTTTGTTTGCGCCTGGAGCGCAAACAAAAGTAGGCTATTCGCGCTCGTTTTAAAATCCGCCCCACAACCAATAAGCCTTGATACTTTTGATGCAACTGCAACATTTGCTCTCAGATAACAACCAACATGAGCCCTGACTTTTATGGTTTGGGGTACTGATATGCAATCGTACATGAAAGGGCACAGGTCTGCTTCTAAAGCCAAGTCCATAAGCAAAACACATCAGCACTGTTTGAATTTTCAAGAAGGCTCATCACCCAGTAAAAATGTTGCTAGCAGTAAATTTTTTATGGGTTATGATATGGCTTGGAAATAACTGCACAGAGTGGCAGTTGCTACCTTTAAGGGAAACATGGGGGTAACTTGCTTGGGTGGAAGATATTACCATAAGAATCTTGCTGGCCAGACTGGATGGCCATTTGATCTTTTTTTACTATCATTACTATGTTACTATATACACATATTATTAAATGAAACAAAATATTATAACGATCTGGTAAGAGCACGACAATCCTTTCTGAAGTCAACATTTAAATTTACTAGCTATGGCATCTTCCTACTTACTGATACTAAAGAGCTATAAACTCAACTATAGGCTTCCAAATTTGTTATGTTTTGCTGTAGCCTGCGACAGCACCTACAATTTTAAGTAACTCATACTGTATATGCCACCACTACTTTTCCAGTTGGTAAGTAGTAGTTGTCACTGGCAGTGAAAAGATTTCCATTAACTTGCATTCCCTAACATTTATGTCTTGTACAAGAGCATTAGATTTCCACATTATAATTTTATAAGAAAGGTCTTCTTGAATATTTAAGATCTGATAAATCAGTTCCCATAATGCTCTCTAGGAGAACTTCAAATTTAAAAAGTAACATAGTATATGTGATAATGTTCCATATTCAGCCAAACAGAACCAACATTTGTTACTTGCTTGTGTTGTGAACTTTGCTATTTTGCCCCATATCCATATTATACTGCAAATCTCCTTGTTATTTGTAAAACAGGGGGGCCCATCTTTAAATTATTAATCTCTTGTTTCCTTGCCCACATCCTTGGCTCTATTTTGTAAGACTGTCCTTATGTTAAAAGCTTATCAATGCCTTGCACCAAATATTTCCCTATAATGAGCATCAGGCTGTAAGGACACATGGTACTGGGGTTATGTCCTAACTATTAAAACTCTGCAGAACCTACCTCTGGAATTCCAGAGCCACAGGCATAGGGCGCAAAGACCTTCACCAAGGAGACAGCTAGGAAAGCGAAGCTCAAGGCCCAGAAAATAAACATTATGTAATTCATTATGTACGAACCTGGACCCTGAAAAACAAAGTAATATGAGAGTTAGCATCCACAAATATATACATACATTAAGCAAACTTTTCCTCATGTTTGTCCCAACACTGGCTAATGTGACAAATGGCAATAGCAAAAGACAGAAAAGAAAGAAAAATTGTGTCACACTCTATAAAATATAGTATCTAACTAATTAATCACCAACACATCATATTAGGGGTTTCACAACTCTGCTCAAAACCAGAGAAAAGTTAACATTGGTGAGGGTTCTGCAATGAAGTAAGACCTTCCCCATAAGACAAGAATGAACACAAACCTTCTATGCAGAAGATACCCAGATCTGGTTATCTCTCCAAACAGAAAAGGCATTGCTGGTGTTTATCAAAGGATAATGGAAGTGTTTTTAACAAAGCCTGAGAGGACATCACTAATACAGTTCATAGGCCCTGATTCAGTGCTAGTGCCAAGCTGAACCCTATGCCCCCAACCCCCAGGCAAACCTCCAAAATACGCACAATACACCCACACCTTGCTCCAACGGTGATCCTCAAACACAGTGAGTGTGGGGACTAAGCCTGCGCTCACAGGCCCCATCCCCTCTGGGCTTAGTTCCTGCACTCACTTTGCTTTGAGGATTGCCCCTGCAGCAGAGGTCAGGGAGGGAGGAGGTGGCAGGAGCAGCAACAGGAGTGGCTCTTTCCAAAGTTTGGGGAAGAGTACAGAGCAGTTAGGGTGTGGGAGAGGGCTTCCAGGAAAATTGCTGCCTCCCCACTTAAATTTTCTTTCCCTAGGCACAGGCCTACTATGCTTGTGTGTCAATCCAGGCCTGGATACAGTAGAGCACCATTTAATCTGAAAATACATTAATTGAAAACTCCCATTATTAGGGAAAAAAAATTGCAGTCCTGGATCCTGATCCTTTATCAAAAAAAAACTTTATTTCATTCAGAATGGAGGATGCCTGTCAGTTTAACCCAAGTCCCTTGTGGCTCCAGTTCATGAGCCCAGTCCTTTGGCAATCCAATGCGCCTACCCATCTCTCCCTCCCCATGTGGTTCATGATCATAACTCAATTGCTTAATAAGTGGTTCAAACAGTTGAAGTGAGACTACAAACTGCACAAGAGGGATAGACATCAGGAGCAAGGGATTAGCAAAGCACTGGGCCAGGTCTGGCTGTGGGTGGGTGAGGTCTTAGGTCCCAACCATTCTAGGTAAAAAGTGCTGTTTTATAGCCTTGATGGAAACAAAGAGGTGCCATACTTAAATGAAAGCAAGTGTTGCTTACCTATAACAGGTGTTCTCACAGGACAGCAGGATGTTAGTCCGCACATATGGGTGACATCACAGGATGGAGTCTAGTTCTAGGTTGAGGTTCCATACAAGCACCGGCCACTTTAGAGGTGGCCGGAGTTGTTTAACTCCTTTCAGGAAGCGAGACACATCAGGATGAGTTGATAGTCTGATGCTGTCCGCTTCGGACCTGAAACAGGCCAGTGCAGCGACTTGAACCTTGAGGGAGTTGAGCGACAACCCCTTCTGCATGCCGACCTGTAGGAATTCTAGGATCATGGGAATGTTGGCTGTCCTCGGAAGGAGGGGCGCGGTCTTCACACCAGGCTTCAAATACTCTCCAGATCCGTATGTAAGACAGAGATGTGGAGAACTTGCGTGCTCGGAGCAGGGTGTCAATCACAGCTTTTGAGTAGCCTCGCTTCTTTATGTTAGTCCTCTCAATGGCCATACTGTAAGAGGATCGAGCCGGGTCTTCGTGGGAGATCGGTCCCTGCTGAAGAAGATCCCTGTATGGCTGTAGACGCAGAGGATTCCCCACCAATAGTCTTCGCATGTCCGTGTACCATGGTCTTCTTGGCCAATCCAGGGCGACTAGTAGGACTAGTCCCCTGTGGTGTTCTATCTTGTGAATGACCCTGCCCAGCAGTGGCCAGGGTGGGAAGGCATACAGGTGGTCTTCCTCTGTCCAGTTCTGGACGAAAGCATCGATTCCTTGAGATTGTGGTATTCGTCTGCGGCTGAAGAATCTGAGGATGTGGGCATTGTGACGAGTTACTAGGAGGTCCATAGCTGGGGTACCCCATCAATTTCCTATTATCTGGAAGGCTGTGTCCGCCAGCGATCATTCCCCCGGGTCTAGGCTCTCTCTGCTGAGGTAATCCGCTGAGATGTTGTCTTTTCCTGCGATGTGGGAGGCCGAAATCCCTTGCAGGTTTGTTTCTGCCCTCTCCATGAGAGGGTCTATTTCCAGAGACACCTGCTGGCTCCTGGTTCCTCCCTGGCGGTTGATGTAGGCCACAGTTGTGGCATTGTCCAGCATGACTGACAGACTCACCTCGGAGTCTGTGGCTGAATCGCAGGCAGGCTAGTCTGACTGCTCGATCTTCCAGGCGGTTTATGTTCCATACCGCCTCTTCTTTGTTCCATTGTCCCTGGGCTGTTAGTTCCTGACAGTGGGCTCCCCACCCTCACAGACTTGCGTCTGTGGCGAGCAAGATCCACTTCGGTGCGGATAGGTTTACGCCTTTGCTTAGGTGGTGTTTTTGTAGACACCATTGAAGCTGATGCCAAACCTCTGTCAGTAGCTGGAGGCGAATTGAGTAGTTCTGGGACACTGTATTCCATCGTGACAATAGGGAGCACTGTAGTGGTCGCATATGGGCCTTTGCCCATGGAACAACTTCCAGAGTTGAGGTCATGAGGCCGAAGACTTGAAGGTAGTCCCATACTTTGGGTCAAACCAAGTTCAACAGGTTTCACAATTAATCCATCAGTTTCCTTCTCCTTGGAGGGGTAAGGTAGACCTTGTCCAGCTTGGTATCGAACCAGACTCCCAGGTATTCTAGTGATTGGGAGGGCTGTAGGCAGCTCTTGGCTATCTTCATGACCCACCCGAGATCTTGTAGTAAGTTCTTGACTCTGGTGGTTGCCTGGCGACTCTCCTCCGGAGATTTTGCTCTGATCAGCCAATCGTCCAAGTAAGGATGTACCAGAACTCCTCCTTTCCTCAGTGCCGCCGCTACTACCACCATAATTTTGGTGAAGGTTCTGAGAGCAGTGACTAGTCTGAAGGGTAGCGCTAGAAATTGGTAATGATTGCCCAGTATCGCAAAGCACAGAAAGCGCTGGTGGTCCTGATGGACCGGGATGTGAAGGAAGGCTTCGGATAGGTCCAGGGATGTTAAGAATTCTCTCGGTTGCACTACCATTATAATGGAGCGTAGGGTTTCCATGCGGAAGTGTAATACCTTCAGGTAACAGTTGACGGCCTTGAGGTCCAGGATGGGTCGGAATGTTCCTTCTTTCTTGGGAATGATAAAATAGATGGAATAGTGACCAGTATTTTGTTGAGACGTAGGCACCAGAGTTATTGCCTTCAAGCTGAGTAGTCTTGCTAGCGTGATTTCCACTGCCAGTCTCTTGGAGTGGGAGTGGCACGGTGATCTCATAAATTTGACTGGGGGGATGCTTTGAAATTCCAGGGCGTACCCCTCTCAAATGATAGTTAGGACCCACTTGTCCGATGTTACTTCGACCCATCTTTGGTAGAAGAGGGTAAGTCTGCCCCCTATGTCTTCTCCCTGTAGATGGGTCTGCATCTTCTCATTGTGGGGCACAGCCGGAGCCTGCCCCTGAGCTTGCTCCTCTCTTAATGTGCTTGTTCCGAAAGGACTGAAACCTTCCTGAAGTACGAGGTGCTTGGGATTGTGTGTTCCTGTAAGGTTTAAAACAATGCAATCCTCTACCCTTGGTTCTTCAGGGGGAGGAGCGCTGATATGTTCTTTTGTTCCTGTCTTCAGGTAATTGGGGGACTGAGGATTCGCCCTGTTTGTTGGCTAACTTCTCCAATTCGCTTCTGAAGAGGCGGGATCCTTTAAAAGGCATTTTTGTGAGATTCGCCTTGGAAGTCACGTCAGCTGACCAGTTTCGGAGCCATAATTGTCTTCTGGCCGCCCCTGCGAAGGCAACACCCCTGGATGATGTGCACACAAGATCAGCGGTGGCATCGGTGAGGAAGGAGACTGCAGGTTCCATCACTTCTCCAGGCATGGTAGCATCTCTGGAGAGGATCAAACAGGAACGTGCCACCAAGGCACAGCAGGAGGCAATTTGCAGCATAATTGCTGAGACATCAAAGAACTGCTTAAGGATGGCTTCCAGTCTTCTGTCTTGGGCATCCTTCAGTGCCGTCCCTCCCTCCACAGGGATTGTGGTGCGTTTTGAGACACCGCAGATCATAGCGTCCACTTTAGGGAAGCGTAGAAGTTCTTTGGCCATGGGTTCCAGCGGGTAAAGGGCTTCTAGTGCCTGTCCCCCTTTAAAACTGGCCTCTGGAGCATTCCATTCCAGGTCAATCAGTTCCTTGATGGGCTCCAGCATAGGAAAATAGCATGAGGCTTTACGGAGGTACACCAACATGGGATTCTTTTTAGGTTCCAATGTAGGGTCTGTGCCTGGTAATTCGTCATTGTGAAAGAATCGGAGCATGGTCCGGTAAGGCTCCATCCCTGGGGGAGATTTCCCCTTCTTCCAGGGAATCGGTTTCCTCCTCTGAGGTGTCTGGCTCTCCATCCGGGATGATCTTGGATAGGAGAGGCATGTCTCGGGAGTCTCTAGAGGTGCTGGGAAGTGCTTGTGCTTCCGGCAGAGTTTGAAGCAAGTGGACAGCTGGGGCTGGTTGCGCCTAGACAAAGGTTTGCAGCCCTTTGAAAAATTCCACCCAGGAGAAGGTTCTTGGGTCCATGTTGATGCCAGGAGGGATTGTAGTGGTAGCCCCTAAGGAGCTTTCCTGTGGGGGTGCCAAGTTGGACATAGTTAGGTCCGGGGTGCCATCATCAGTGGTTCCGGATCCCTCTCCTGGCTGTGGGAGGTCTTGATTGGGTTGCTGGCACAGCAGGGATTCTAATTCAGGCTGCACAGCTCTCAAGTGGCAGGCTGGGCAAAGGAAGGGTCCCTTGGCTTTCTTGGATGATGGTGCCATTGTTTGTGTGTGTGTAGGGCTTAAAAATCCGTCCGTGCGAGAGTTATGCGCGCGGATGCCCATAGTTGTGCACGTCGAGAGTGCAGTAAGTTATGCGCAGCATGTACGCACAAGTTATGCGTGCAGGCGGTGGATTTTGTGCGCGTGGCACAGTTATGCATGCCACTGTGCGCACATCCAGTTGTGCGCGCAGTTAAGCGTATATCCATACGGACGCCCTCAAGTTAGGCGCCTCGTACCTCTGGCCATATCCGTGTGTAACGATGGTGAAGAGGGGAAGATGGCGCCAACGACCCCAGCAACAAGATGGTGGCCCCCCGGAGGGTCTCCAAGTGTGGATCCTCGACCAGATCGAGGCCTAGCCAGAAGAAGGCTGCTCAACCCAATTTAAACCTCGGAGGAAGGTCGGTACGGCTGTTCAGGCCTTGGAGACCGGAGACTTAGAAGAAAAGGTTTCTATCTTACCTGGTCTCAGCGCTTACTGGTCGCATGCCTGGCAGTCTCCAACTGCGGGAGGAGAAGGAAATATCTTCACTACCGTGCTCGAATCTGCACCTGCTGTCTTTCAGACACCCTGCGGGCAACGTCCACGCCGGGGATTGGCCAGCGGACTAAGGCTCACCTCTGAGGGATATCAAATTGACCTCAGGAAAGTCTCAACTGGGGGAGGGACTGTTAGGTTTCACCGCAGGAGAAGCAGGGCTCTCTTCTTAAAGGTAAATTTTCTTCTTTTTTTGTAAATAGTGTCCGCATCTGCTATGGGAGACGGAGAAATACTGAATTGCTAAGCATGCTGCACGGGTATATGTAGGTTGATGTCAGAGTTGAAATCTGACTCCGTCTCCCATCTGCTATCAGGAGAGCACAATACCCATTGGTCCTGAGTCCATCTGGCTACACGCTAGGAAATGCTCCATTTCCTAGACAGATGCCTCTGGTGGCACATCTGCTAGAGGCTACTTAATTTTGGTGTTGTTCCTGCACAAGCCGAAAGGAGTTGCTATCAGGGCTGTAGATGAACAGGCACTGGGAAATAAACCTCTATCCACCTTGAATAATTTTAGTGAGGTCGAGTGTAAAAAAAAAATCAACCTAAATCTGTAATAACCCTCCTCCCCTCCAAAAGACCAATGATTATATATAAGGCAGAGCAATAAGTGGTCACACAGGTTGATGATGCCTAGTATGAAGGTCATTTAATTAGCATTGGCATCTGTTTCAGTATCAGTGTGGCATTGGAGGGGAGGAGGATTATTACAGTTTTAGGCAGGCACTGAGAAAGCCACTGTGCAAAACCAGTGAGACGACAGCTGCTTTGGACATAGACATACATACTCCTCTCTCTGTCCTTGGAAGCTGCCCAACTACAAAGCAACAAACATGCACACCACATCCACCATGCTAAACTGCTAGCTCCCTTATGTCTACTGAAACAGCATGCTTGAGCCAGTGCATGGCCCAACATTCCAGCCACATAGGCCCAGACAACCAGATGTAAATAGTCACAGCCACTACAAACCACACAACACAAGCTCAAAGTAGGCATGCATATACAGTCCAACACTTGGACCAAATATGTGAAATAACTAGTGAATTCTCAATGGAAATTAGCTAATACAGGGGTAGGCAATTTCAGTCCTTGAGAGTCACAAATGTCTGGTTTTCAGGATATCCACAATGAATATACAGGAGATATAGTTACATGATAGAGGCAGTGCATGTAAATATATCTCATGCATATTCATTACAGATATCCTGAAAACCAGACTTGTTTGCAGCACTCAAAGGACAGGAGTTGCTTACCTATAACCTCACCTATTACAATCAGAATTAAAACATATGTGAAATTTCAATACTGCTCTCCCACAAATGCATTCTATTATGTCAGAAAGCATGTCTATTAACGAGGATTTAACATTAGTGCTTAGTAAAAGCCAATAAAACAGGATGTATTTTTGTAGATTTTAACTTACCTCAGCTTGGCCAATTATGAGCTCTGCCCAGGTTTTCCACTGTGGGCATTTGTCTCTCTCTTCAAAGGTTGCTTCAGTGGACCTCCAGCAGCACTGTTCATGGTTAAACCACAGGTCACCAAGGCAAATGCCTTCTTTCAGATCAGTCATCCAGTCAGCAGCAATGTCAATTAACCCTGCCAGTGCACCTGCGTGTCACAAGGATGACAACTATCAATACAAATACAAGACTCCTTTCTGAAATATGAAATATCCATATTACAAGTAAAAAAAAAAGAGGAAAAAATGTGTAAAAATAGAATTTACTGCAGCAAAAGCAAAGTTGCTTACTTGTAACAGGTGTTCTCCTAGGACAGCAGGATGTTAATCCTCACACATGGGTGACATCATTGGATGGAGCCTGGCATGGAAAAAGTACTGAGCATACCCAGCATGCCACTATCGACGTGGGGACCCTCTTCAGTCTCGTAACATAGAGTTACGAAAAAATAAAATAACAAAACATAGGAGAAACCCAACTCCACAGGGTGGCATGCGGGTTTCATGAGGACTAACATCCTGCTGTCCTAGGAGAACACCTATTACAGGTAAGCAACTCTGCTTTCTCCTAGGACAAGCAGGATGGTAGACCTCCCACATGGGTGAATACCAAGCTACAGGCTGCTCGTGAGCAACAAGAACCAATAGGCACCTAACAAGGTGCCAATGGGCACAAAAACCAACTGTGCTGTTGGTAACAGGGGGAGACAACCTGAACCCGAACAATGGGCCCTACGCAGGAAGAGTTGGGTTCTACAGCTGAAAGAGATTCCAAAGGACAGATTGGCCGAAGCTATCATGTTGGCCATCCCTGTCCAGATAGAAGTGGGTGGCAAACGTGTGGAGAGAAATCCACATTGCAGCCTTCAGATTTTGGCTATGGGAACCACTCGCAAGTGAGCTACCGAAGTTGCCATGGCTCTTACAGAGTGAGCCTTGACATGGCCTCCAAGCTGAAGGCCTGCCTGCAAATAGCAGAAGGAAATACAATCCGACAGTTTGACACTGTCTGCTTGGTAACCGCAACTCCAAATCTATTCTTATCAAAAGAGATGAAGAGCTGTGTGGACTGCCTGTGGCCTGCAGTCCGCTCGAGGTAGAAAGCTAAGGCACTCTTGCAATCCAAGCTGTGCAGAGCCATTCGCCCTGGTGCAAATGAGGCCTGGGAAAAAAGGTAGGCAGAACGATTAACTGGTTAAGATGAAAATCGGTCACCATCTTAGGCAGGAGCTTAGGGTGAGTTCGCAGGACTACCCTATCATGAAAGAATTTTGTGTAGGGTGGATATGTCACCAACGCCTAAAGCTCGCTGACCCTGCACACCGAAGTGACTGCAATCAAGAAAATGACTTTCCAGGTCAAGTACTTCAGGTTGCAGGCATGCAGGGGCTCGAAAAGATCTCCCATGAGTCAAACCAACACCATGTTAAGGTCCCAGGACACAACAGGAGGCCGCAGGGGAAGCTTCAGCTGAAGCAAACCCCACATAAACCACCCCACTTTGGGCTGCAAAGAGATGGGCGTACCGCCCACACCCTGGTGATAAAGCACTGATAGCACTCAGGTGTACTCTGACTCAGTTGGTCTTTAAACCAGCCTCTGAAAGGTGCAACAAGTAGTCAAGCAACTTCGGAGTGGAACAGGCAAACAGATCCAAGCCATGGCTCCCACACCAGATGTAAAACCTCTTCCATTTCAGACTTAAGAGTTCCTGGTGGAAGGCTTCCTGGAAGCTAACAGGACCAGACACGTCGACGGAGAGGTCGAAGGGCCGCAGAACTATCCTTTCAACATTCAGGCTGTCAGAGACAATGCCCTGAGGTTGGTATGGCACAGCTTACCCTGATACTGCATGATCAGGTTGAGGGAGGTTCCCAGACCAATTGGTTCTCTGACAGAGATCCTGCAGGAGCAGGAACTAGACCTGCCTCGGCCAATGGGGGGGCAATGAGATCATAGTCTCCCTGTCTTGCTGGAGCTTCATCAAAAGAGTCTTCATCACTAGGGGAAGCGGAGGATACACATACAGAAGGCCTTCATCCCAAAGGCGGGCAAAGGCATCCGAGGCTGGCCTTCCAACTCCCCTGAACAGGGAGCAGAAGTGCCTCACTTTGCTGTTGCAGGGGGAGGCAAAGAGGTCCACTTCCGGGAACCCCCAAAGTCAGAAGATGCAATCTGCCACTGCTGGATTCAGGTACCACTCATGGGATTGGAACGCTCAGCTCAGTCAGTCTACTACCACATTCTCCGTCCCGACCAGGTACATGGTTCATAGGAACATGCCCTGGGACTGAGCCCATGACAAAATCTGAACAGCCTCCCAACACAGGAGGAACAACTCCGTGTCTCCCTGTTTGTTGATATATCACATCGCTACCAGATTGTCAGTCTGGATCAGGACCGCCTTGTTGGATAAGCAATTCCAGAACGCAAAAACAGTGTAGCGGATCGCCACAGCTCCAGGAAGTTGTTCTGGAACTGAGCTTACTGAGCAGACCACAGACCTTGCAAGTGGAGGCTGTCCACATGTGCACCCCAAACCAGGGTGGACACATCTGTGGTGAGTACAACTTGAGTCTAGGGAGACTGAAAAAGAACCCCCTGCTCCAGATTGGGTAGACTCTGCCACCAAGACAAGGAAATCTGGAGAGGCAGCATAATGTGGATACATACACTGAGGTCCTGGGTGGCCTGCTGCCATTGAGACCGCAGGGCCCACTGAGCCCTGCAGCCATTGAGACCGCAGGGCCCACTGAGCCCTGCACATGTGCAACTGAGCCAAGGGAGTAACATGGACAAATGCAGCCATGTGGCCCAGAAGGCGAAGCAAAAGGCGGGCCGAGATCTGCTGGCTTCGGTGGACCAGACTCACAAGAGACAACAGAGCAAGTACTTGATCGCAGGAAAGATATGCCCTGGCCTAAGCAATGTCTAGCCGGGCTCCAATAATGCTGAACTGAGGCAATGGGTTGAAATGGGACTTCGGGTAGTTGATGACAAACCTGAGAGACTCCAGCACCTGAATGGTCAAATGCAGCAAGCGAAGCACCCTCCTCCCGAGTAGCGCTCTTGACCAGCCAGTCGTCCAAGTAGGAAAATACGTGGACCTCCAGTCAGCAGAGGTGTGCACCCACTACTGCCAGACATTTGGTGAAGACTCACGGAGCCAAATGGCAACACCCTGTACTGGAACTGCCTCTCGCCCGAGGAACTGCAGATTCTTCCTGTGACCTGGGAAGACCTCAATGTGGCGTATGTATCTTTTAGATCGAGGAAGCAAAGCCAGACCCCTCTTTGCAGGAGTGGAACCAGGATTCTCAGTGAGACCATATTAAATTTTTCTTTTCATAGAAATTTGTTCAAGGTTCTCAGATCCAAAATCGGACGAAGTCCCCCTGTTCTCTTTGGAATCAAAAAATAGCATGAGGAGAAGCCCCGCCCTTGCTGCCACAGTGGAACAGGTTCAACTGCTCTGGCTATTACAAGGGCGGAGAGCTCTATCAAGAGTATTTCCTGATGAGAGGACCAGTTCCAAGAAGGGCAAGGGGGAGAGTCTGCGGGAACACCCCAGAAGTTCAACCGGTACCCTCGACGAATGATGGACAAGGACCACTGATCCAAGGTAACCTGGGGCCAGCAGTCCTCAAAGGACCGTAGTCTGCCTCTTATCACAGGGCCTGGCGTTGAGGATACAATTGCAAGTCTTATGCTCCCCCGCAGCCAGCCAAAACCCCATAGCAGGGCTTGGCTGGGTTGCCAGCTGAGACCTGGTGGTCTGTTGCTGTCTAGAGCAAACCCAGGAGCCCCAGCATGAAGTACCAGCATGTAAAACAGAATGATAGTATTTCCACTGGTGATAGAAGGACCTCCTGAAGCACTGACGTGAAGATTTCCTGGCGGAGGATGGCGGGTCTGACCTACCAGCCAAGAGATGTTGAAGGGTCTCATGGTGATCCTTTAATTGAGCCACAGCATTTGTCACCTCATCCCCAGGCAGGTTCTCACCTGTACAGGGTAGATCCATGAGCTTCTCCTGGACCTCTAGTCAGAGATTAGAGGCTCGGAGCCACGCCATTCTACAGGCACCAATGCCCATTGCTACCACCTTAGCTGCAGCCTTAAACACATTGTAAGTGGATCGTACCTCGTGCTTACCACACTCCAGGCCTTCCTGGGCGACTGCCAAAAAATTGTCCTACTGCTGCTGGGGAAGTCGCTCAGATAACTCCTGAACCTGCTTCTAGAGGTTCCATGTATACTGGATCATGTACAGCTGGTAGGAAGTCATACAGGCGATTAACATAAGCGCCCTGGTACACCTTCCTACCTAAGACATACAACGCTCTGTGCTCCCGACCCAGAGGAGCAGAAGCATGGGTGTGGGAACACTTGGCCTTTTTGAGAGCTGACTCCACCACACTGACTGTCTGATGTGGGAGCTGACACTGCTCAAATCCCAAGGCCTGCTGCACTAAATAAACCGAATCTGCTTTACAATTGACCTGAAAAACGGAGATGGGATACTCCCAAATCTGAAGGAGAACCTCCTTAAAAATATCATGGATGGGAACAGCCACTACCACCTTCAGGCCATCGACAAACTGGAGGACCTCCAGCATCTTAAGTTGGACATCTTCCTCCATCAGAAGCTGAAATGGAATGGCTTCTGCCATGGCCTGGACAAAGCCTGTAAAGGTTAGGTCCTCTGGCAGGGACCGGAGCCTCTCCTCTGGAGGGGACAGGTCGGAGGGAAGATCTCCCAAGTCATAAGAGGAAGAGACTGAGGTATCATCCCCCCATGGGTCATATGGGGCACCCCCCTCACTAAGATCCCCTGGGGACCCTCGTAGAGGGTTCCTGCCCAAGCCTCTCAGTTTGGGCACCAAGGGCACCGATAGCACCGAGGCCCCCAAGGGTCTGCAAACCGGAACGGACAACACTAGATTCAGTACCGAGGACCCTGACAGGGCCGTGGGCCACAGCGACACATCCTTGTCGGAGGAATCCACGATAGGAATCGCACTGGATGGAGGAGGCTCTGGAGCCATCGGGGCATCGATGGAATGCCGGGCACCACCAGCTGCTGAGTACGCAAGACACCCAGGACATCCAGGCGCTCCAGCAGCAGCGCCAACATCACAGGTGCCTGCTCTGGCGCTGGCGGAAGTACCAGTGGAGCCAGCAACTCGATGCCCTGAAGAGCTTGGATCACTGCCAGCTGCACCCTGCGATCCAGCTCCTCCTGAAAATCCACTGAAGCCAGAACGGATTGAAGAGGAGGAGGAGAAAGCATCACTAGAACTCTTTCGGAGCCCCAAGGGAAATCAATGCCCGGCACCGGTATCAGTGGGGAATTGCTGGACTCCCAGGTTTGATGGAGGTCGATGCCTCCTCTCTGTGAGGTAGCTTTAGAGACATTGCAGCAGTTGCCAATGCTGACCCGAGCCCAGAGCCGTGCGACGAAGGTGACTGATGGCAATGCTTCTGTAACTTCCCTCGATAGTCAGCCCGGTCTATCTACCAAGTAGGATGGAGCTGATCCCATCCTGGAGAGCGACGACACTGACAATGGCCTATCCCTGGCCCCTCTCTCAAGAGGGCCCTGGTGGAGGGGGGGGACAGCGAGGGTTCCGTGTCCATAGGATCCCCGCGGCCTTTAGGCATCAATGCCCCCAACGCTAGAGATGATGGATCAGATTTTTTGGACCCAAAAAGCTTCTCCATCTATCTAGATGGGCATGATGGCCTTTGGGGGTCACTTGATCGCAAGAACGACACCCCCAAATGTCATGCGACGCCCCCAGGCAGATTATGCAAACCTTGTGCAGATCCATGAGAGACATGGTCCGCGGGAACTGGGGGCATCGGCAAAAAATGGGCAATGCCATAAAAAACAGCCAGTGAGCAGTCGATGACCAGCAGCCACCGGTTGAGCGACACACCGGGAATCAACCACAAAGAAGGGGAAAAACTTACCACACCACCCTACAGAGGCACCAACCAGAAAAGAAGAGGACACGGCATAGAAAAAGTCGATAACCGACCAGGAAAAATCTTTGAGAGAGCTCCACAACCATGAGATGAACGCTTCACGGAAAAAAGAGACTGAAGAGGGACACCACGTGGACACGTGGATAGTGGCTTGCAGGGCATGCTCAGTATGCCAGTCAAAGTTTCTAGAAACTTTGACATAAGTTTTCCGTGCCAGGCTCCAACTGATGATGTTACCATCCTGCTTGTCCTAGGAGAAAAGTTGGGTACAAGTAATTCTTCCCTAAAGGTTTATCATGCTAAAATACTGCACGATGCACAATTCCAAAGAGAAAATAACTTCAAGGATATTTTTCTGCAACTTGGAGCCTAGCCTATATCATGTTCCTTCTCTGGAACCTTATCAAGCTTTATGACCTCTGGCAGAGAGAGTTTCAGAGAGGACCAGGGCACAACACTGGAAACTAAGCTCAGAAATGTAAAGAAAATTAGTTTCTCTAAGTACATTTGCCTCTTCATCATCTGCTGACATAGCAGCATAGCTTATCTCTAACAGTTGTTCTCCCAGGACAGCAAGATGTCAGTGTTCACATATGGGTGACAATCATTAGATAAAACCCAGCATTGAAGTTTAACTCCAAAGCTTTTAGAAACTTTGAGCATGCCCCACTGGGCATATGTAGCCCTAATCACTCATTGCATCCCATGTGGAGCTCCTTAGTCCATGATACAGCTAAAGACACGAAGAAATGAACTCCAAGGGGAGGCAAGAAGAGCTTGTGGGAACTGATCCTGCTGTCCCTTGGAGGACACCTGTTAGAGCTATGAAACTCTTTCTCTGAGGACCAGCAGGATAGCACTCCTCAAATGTTGGGAATCCCTAGCTACAGACTACCCCAAACGAAAAAAGGAAAAACCAACAAATTAATAGTGCCAAAGAACAAAACTGATTTTAATGGCAACATGCCAAGCTATTTTTTTCTGCCCTTTTTTTTAAATCTGTAGGGCAGCTTGGAACAAAAACAAACAATCGACCCTAGAAGGGAAAAAGATGTGTTCTATACCTCAAAGATACTCTACAGGACAGGCTAGTCAAGCCTACCGTCATGTCGGGAGTCTCTGTCCAGCTAATAATGAGCTATAAATGTATGGGGAGAATGCCAGGTCGAAACCTTGCAGATCTCCTCCATGGAAGACCTAATCTTAGTTGGGCTACCAATACTGACATGGCTCCATCACTATGAATCTTGACATGGCCCACTAGATTCAGACCCATCTCAGCATAACAGGAAATGTAATCTGCTAGCCAATTAGAAAGTGTATACTTCGCAACAGCAATTCCAGTTTTATTGGTGTCAAACTAAACAAAAAGCTGGGTGGACTTTCTACGGTCTTCAGTTTACTCCAGACAGAAGGCCAAGATTCTCTTGCAATACAGACTGTGCAATGTCCATACACTTTTGTAGACATGTGGCCAGGGATTGACTAGTTAAAGTGGAAGTCAGTCACTACCTTAGACAGAAGCCTAGGTTGTACATGCTGAGCCAACCTCTAGCTGAAAAACTTAGTATAAGGTGGATAAGTCACTAGTGTCTGAAGCTCACTGACTAAGCATATCAAAGTGACACCTTCAGTCTTAGAAGTGGTGCAGTTGATATATGCAAGAAAGAAAGTGACCGCCGTCAAAAATATGACCTCTCAGGTCAAGTATTTCAGTTTATAGGAATCCAGAGGCTCAAAGGGAGCTTTCATCATCAACTGGGTCAATACTACATTGAGATCCCATGACACAGCAAGAGGCTTGATGGAAGACTTCAACTGAAGCAACCCCGTATGAAATGGTCAAACAAAGGCTATACATAGATAGATTTAACTTCTACATGTTAGTGGTAAGTGTCAATTGCACTGATGTGAACGCAGAATTGGTTTCAAAACCAAATTCAGAAAGGTATAGAAGGTGTTTAAGCAGTTTTTGCATGGAACAGAAGCAGGATCTTGGGCTTTTCCCTCACTCCACATGGCAAACTTCCACCACTTTAAACTATAGGCTTTCCTCATGAAATCCTTACTGGAAGCCAGAAGAATATGAGACACACATCTAGGGACAGATTCAGGTATTGAAGGGCTAACCTTTCAACATCCAGGCTATGTGGGCTAGGGACCTGATGCCGGAATGTTGAATCAGCCCCCAATCTTAAGTGATAAGCATTGGGGAATTCCCCCAACCTGATTGGATCCCTGATAGACCTCTCTTGTTGGAGTGAAAACCAAATTTGTCTTGGCCAATAGGAAGCTACGAGGATCCTAGTCCTCCTGTCTCTTTGAGTTAAGCAACAATTTTACTACCAGAAGAACTGAAGCATATCCATGTAGAAGGCCTTGTCTCCAATCTAGGGAGAAGGCACCAGAGGCTATTTTGCCATGTGCCCTTCTTCTAGAGCAGACGTTTGGAAATTTTCTGGTCAGAAAAGACTCCAGTAGATCTACCACAGGTATGCCCCAATCGAGGAATATTCCCCTGTCCAGGAAGCATTCATGGGGTTCCATGGACCCAACTCAGTCTGTCCACCAGATATGTTTCCTGACACAGGAGGTACAAGCCTGTTCCTCCCTGTTTGTTGATGTAGAACATGGCTAACTGAATACCTGTTTGGACAAGAACAACTGAACTCTGATGGCACTTTTCCTGAGTGTTGAACCCTTCTATATGAGATCCTCAGCCCAGATTGGACTCATCTAAATCCCTTGGTCAGATTGGAACGAAACAAGAGTCCCCCAGAGGCTGGCTGATGCAGATACTGTCTTGCGGATCCTGAGTTGTTTGATGTCTCAGATCTTTGGGACCGTTGGGCTCTTTGCACGTGAAGACATACTATGGGAGTAACATGAGCTGTTAAAGTCATGAGGCCAAACAACTTCAATATGTCCCCTGCTGACTCATTCTTATCCACTCTACAGCAGATATCAACATGATAATCCTTTCTTGCAGGAGAAAGGCTTTTGCCAGAGTTGTGTCTAGCAGAGCTCCTATAAATTCCAACTGGAATGACTAGCTCAGATTTGATTTGGGTTAATTGACAATGACCCCTAGCAACTCCCAAAACCTCAGTGATCTTGCTGACTGATTCCTGCAACACCTTCTCAAGACGTCCCCTTTATAGCCAATTGTTCAAATGGGGAAAAATGAACTCCAATTTGCATAGTTGTGCAGCCACTACCTCAAACATTTTTTTAAATATGCTGGGCGCTGACACAAGGCTGAAAGGCAACATGATATTGGAGGCAGTAACTTTCAACTATGATATTTCCAGGTCACAAGAAGTATCTTCTTGTAGGTATAAGTATGCTTTGTATCTAGAAATCATAGTAGCATCATTTTTCTAGAAATTGAATTAGGGTGCCAAGGGAAACAATTTTGAATGTTTCCCTTACTAGGTATTTATTTAATGCCTTCGGGACTAGAATGGGATGTAGTTCCTCACCCCAGTAAATAGAAACATAACAGCAGAAAAAGATTATGGCCTATCAAGTCTGCCCACCCATCCCAATTACTCAGCTTTATGATCCCTCCCATTCCCTCAAGAGATCCTCTGTGTTTATCCCATGCCTTCTTGAACTCATATGCTATCTATGTCTTCACCACCTCTACGGGGAGGCTGTTCCATGCATCCACTATCCTCTCTGTCAAGAAATATTTACTTAGCCTACTTCTGAGTCTACTCTGTTTTAATCTCATTCCATGACCCTTTCTTCTAGAGCCTTCAGTGCATGGAAACCTTGGAGATATTTAAATGTGTATCATATCTCCCATATCTCACCTTTCCTCCACAGCATACATGTTTAGACCTTTAAGTCTGACCCCATATGTTTCAGAATGAAGACTACTGACCATTTTAGTTGCCACCCTCTGAAGTGACCCCAACCAGTTTATATCCTTTTGAAGATGTGGGCTATAGAACTGTATAAAGTATTCCAAATAAGGTCTCATCAGGGACAATATCACCTCTTTTTTTTTCTACTAACCATTTCTATCTCTATGCACCCAAGCATCTTTCTGGCTTTTGCTGAATGCTTATCCATCTGCTTGGCCACCTTTAAGATGATCAGATAAGATCATGCCCAGATCCTGCTCTTTTGTGTTTAGAAAAATTTCACTCCCTATACTGCACCTCCCTTTGGTTTTTGCATCCCAAACACATAACTGCATTTTTTTAAATTAAATCTTAGCTGTTAGACCCTAGACCATTTCTCCAGCTTTGCTATATCTCATCTCATGCTTTCCCACACCTTTCTGGCTGCCTACTCTGTTGCAGATTTTGGTATCAGCAAAAAACCAAAACTTTTCCCAATAATCCTTCTGCAATGTCATTCACAAAAACATTGAACAGAATTGGTCCAAAGAAAATGTCTGCAGCACACTGCTAATGTCTCTCTCCTCAGAGTGAACTCCATTTATCACTATCCTTTGTTGCCTCCCACTCAACCAGTTTCTAACCTAGTCACTTAGTTTAGGGAATTAGGAAATACCTGGAGTAAAATCCTTACACTTTTTTTTCCTGGTGGAATGGGTTCGACTGCACTGGCCTCCAAGATGGAGGAGACCGGCTTTTGTAGCAGTTCCTGATGCTGAGAAGTTGCCCAAGAACTTCTCTATGGGAAATTTAGAGGAATATCTAAAAGGCCTGATCTGTATCCTCTTCTGATTATGCTGAGAATCCAACTGTTTAAGGTTATTCTGGGCCAATAGTTTACATAAAATCTCAGCTTCCTCCTGATATGAAGGTCCTCTTGCAAGAATACTTGGATCTCGGCTATTTCCCTCCCCAATCCAGTTAAAACTCCATCCTAGGTTTTCGCTAGGAAGCAGGCTGTGGCTTCTGGGCTCTCTGCTGTCTGGGGTGAGAGTGAGGACACTGCTGCTAATAGGGGCAATAAGGTGGCAGGAAGCATCTCATCTGAAGAGAGAAATGCCTCCTCTGTGCTCCATTTGTAAATCTCCTGGCTGAGGATGGTGGGTCTGAAGTGGAGGCAGAGAGGGTCTGAAGCATCATGCAATGTTTTTTAATTTCAACTACTGCTTATTTGACCTTATTTCCAAACATTCTCCCCATTGCATGGCAGTTGGATTCTCAGCATAATTTTTCTACAACCAGGCAAGTTTGCAGGTGCCAATACTCTGAAGAGACTCTTGATACAAATTAAAAAAAAAAAATAAAAAAAAAATCAAAGGTCAAATAGACCATTTGTTTTCCACACTTCAAGCCCCCTTTGTCCACTAGTGACTCCAGAGTGTCACACTGCTTTTGAGGGAGCTGCTCTGACAACTCCCTTTCTGAAATTTTTTTTTTTTTAATTTGTAATGATGCATTACATGATGATAGGAGGCAATATGATCACAGAGCATGGGTATCAAGGGTGGGAGTATCCCTCCCCCAGGGGTGAAGGGGGAAGAGGGTACAGAGGAGTGGATCCTAGACCTACTGGACTTCTTGAGGGCAGATTTGACCACCACCAGTTGTTGTGGTAGCTGCTGTTTTTCACATCCAGAAGCCTTTTGGACACAATAAATCATAACCACCTTCTTTTTAACAGGAGCCAGCTAAGGCAGTCTCCTGCATCCTGATCTGGGTCTCCTAAAGGAATTCCTTCTGAATAGGAAAGCATTCAAGGACCAACAAGTCCCCCCCCCCCCCCCCCCCCCTTTTTTTTTTTTTTTAAATTATTATTAATGGACACATTCTAGTAGGAATAGATTTAAGTACATCAAGATTAAATCATATTCTACCACCAGTTTTAACATTTGTCAGCTACTCTGGGATACATGCTGTTCATTTGTTACATACATTGTCTCACTGGTTTAGAAGTGATGCAATGTTTAATAAATGTGAATGATACATTGTTTTCTATGATGTATATATATGGTAACTTTCTTCTCTTTGAAATATATGAGTTGTTTGCAGTAATTAGTTAGGATTTTTCTGTGTGAGTGTGTTTGAATGTATATAAGTAATGTTTTTACAGATGCTTATGAATGATTAATATCAATAACATGTTTGTTACATTCAATTTCATTGTATTTTGATCATTTGAGATTATGGGATATTTTTAAATTGTCTTTGTTTATCAATTAGATATATTTGTAATATGACTAATGTTCACGATTCCTTCATATTAAAGATTAACTAGGCCCAGCATTTGGCTGGGTTGGTTGCGGCGTCTTCAGCAGATGTCTTTCACTGATATCTTCGAGCCAGAAGCTGCTATTATGGAAGTGCAGGTGGGACACGATACTCCTGAAATAGGCAGAAGTGGCATCCCTGGAAGGAGCACTTAAAAGTGAACTAAGGATGCCTTGAAGACTGTTGTTCAGATCCTGTGGAGAGATTGGACGGCAGCAAACTCCTCCTTAATTTGGGGAACGTTTCCATGACTTTATCCCTGAAGAGGTTGTTCCCCCCAACAGGGCACATCAGCCAACTTGACATGAATGCCCACACACAAGTTGCTGGCTCTCAAGCAAGCCATCTGGTGTGCTCAGATAGCCACTGCAGAAGATCTTGCTGCAATATTAAATTGATTCATACACAGAGCAGATGACATTTGCACTTCTCTGTGTCCAGAAGAGCCCACTATTCTTCCTGTACTGTCTAGATACTATCAGGGATTTCAACTTATCAATAAAATCTTGCAAGTACTGCATGATATAGAATTAGTGGGCCACAATGCAGATATTGAGCATAGTTCTGAAACACCCTTTTCCCAACATTATCTAACAGTCTAGAGTCCTTAGCCAGTGGGATGCTGGAAAAAATTCTAGTCTTCTTAGCCTGTTTTAACTCTGATTCTACTAAAACTGACTGATGTGGCAGTTGAACTACTCCAAACCCTTTGGTTTTTCTGTACTTTATATTTCAGATCAGTTACCTGGCTACTGGCGATCAGGATGCTGGATGCTCCCACATTCTGGTTTGTAAATCCCATAGGACTGAATAAACCAGGATTACTGCAGGCTTGGACAAGAGTTTTCAGAATCCAGTGAAGTCCAAAGACCTTGGTGCAAGAGTCCTGTCCTTACAGATGAGTCCTATTGCTTTACCCAGCTTGTCCAAGAATTTGTAGGGGGTTGGAGGAAATCCCCGTAGACCCTTCCTTGGAACCAAGAGGTGAAGGGACATTAACTTATGACCCCAATGATCTTGAAGGTGATCAGGGGAATATTCCCAGGGCTTGTTCCAGACACAGTGATACTCCATGCTCCTGAGACTGACTAGATTTTTCTACCAAGAGAGATGGTTGGAGGGTTAGATCCCACCACTAGGTCTTCTAATGGGAGTTCTTGAGGAATAGAGGTGAGGGACGCCTCCTTAAGGAAACAAATGTGTCATTCTGGACATGAGAGATTGAAGGATGCCCTCCTTGTGACTTGCTGTCACATGAGTTAAATAAAGTTTTCACCAATTCTGCCACCTGTTCTATGGGCTGCTGTGTCCTCTGACCAGGAGTCAGAGAAGTTCCAGAAAGCAAATCGGATCTAGTGCCCTCAAATGATGTCAATGGTCGAGGAGACAGGAAGGAAATAAAGACGCCAAGATGGAGGGAAGGTATGTGCGATAAATCACTCTCAGCATCTCTCAATAATTGCTCCCATCGTGAATGTTTCAAGTGCTCCAATGAGGCAATGGAATGGTGCTCTGACAGCAACACAGCATTGATGAATCCAAGACCAAATGTGTCGCCAGAACAAATAGCTGGGCTGGCTAAATCAAGGTCTGATGCATTAACAGGGAAGCAGGGCCCGAGGCCCAGTATGGAGATGATGCTTAAGGCATCAATGGAACTGATCTTTGACCTCAACTTTAATGGCTTAGATTGCACCACCTGGCTCTGACGCATAGCGCTTCTTCTTCGTGAAGATATCACATGATACTTTTGCACTTTGCTCAACCACAGTGGAGTGGCAGATCCAGGAACTGGCACCGCAGAAGGAGGTGCTTTACTCAAGAAGCTCCTGTTCAAATCAGCATGGAGGGAGCCAGAGGATGCCCTCCACTGAGAGAGGAATGAATTTGGTTTTTCACCAACCTGTGAAGTTCTATCTTCCAGGTACTGATCCTATGGGACCGCATCAATATCCAGCCACAGTCCTATCTTTCAGCCACACATACAACCTTTGAAATCACTGGAAATGGTCTTCTTGGAGCCAGATATTTTCTTTTTTTTTTTTTTTTTTATAGCACTGAAAAGTGCTGTTAAAGGGCTGCCAAGGAAGTGAGGCAATGAAATGAGTTAGAGAAAAAAATATAAAGTATCCAGAAAATTAAGGGAAGATGGTTTATACCCCAGAATTCTAAGAGAACTAAAAAAATGACATTTTAGATCTATTACTAGTAATCTGTAACCTATCATTAAAATTGTGCAATATCCCAGAAATTGAAGGGTGGCCAATTTAACCCTAAAAAGGGCTCTAGGCATGATCTAGGAAATTAGAGATCAGTGCGCCTGACATCAACCATAGAAACTATTCTAAAGAACAAAATCACAGAACATTTAGAAAGACATGGTTTAATGGGACATAGCCAGCATGGATTTACACAAGGGAAATCTTGCCTCGCCAAACTGCTATATTTTGTCAAAGGGGTTAATAAATATGTGCATAATGGTGAGCCAGCAGACATAACGTATTTAGATTTTCAGAAGGTGTGTGACAAAGTGTCCCATGTGAGGCTCGAGGCTCCTGAGAAATTTAAAAAGTCAAGGGATAGGATGCAATGTCCTATTGTGGATTGCAAACTAGTTAAACGATAGGTAACAGAGAGGAGGACTAAATGGTGCAATAGAGTGGGTATGTGTAAACTGGTTATTTACATATTCAAAAAATAGAAAGACTTGGGGACACTCCTTTAGTAAATAGAACGTTCAAAACAAACTGGAGAAAATTATTTTTCACTCAATATACAGATAAGCTTTGGAATTCATTGCCAGAGAATGTGGTTAAGGCAGTTAGCATAGCTGGTTTGGACAAGTTCCTGGAAGAAAAGTCCATACATTGTGATTAACCAAGTAGACTACTCATCACTGTGTGATAGCAACATGGGATCGATTTACTGTTTGAGATCTTGCCAGATACTTATGACTTGGATTGGCCGCTGCTGGAACAGGATACTGAGCTTGATAGACCCTCAGTCTGACCCAGTATGGCAATTCTTAGGAAGGAAAGAAGGAACACAACCGTGTAGAAGCTCGGACAAAAAAGACTGAGAGATTCAAGAAAGAGTGCATGCACATGAAGTCCTGCACATGCTCAGAAGGGCAAAAGCTCAAAGAAGTGTCATTCAGCAATATCAGGTAACATCACACATGTCATAGCTAATTCAGCCCTGCTTGTTAATTAAGAAAAAGAATTTCAACAGAAAGAAATACATTAAAACTCAGGATTAGGCAACAATGTTCACAACTTGTTTGAATGTGTGAGTTTTTATTTTATAAAAATCATCTTACTCAGACTTTCCAGCTGCTTTGTTTGAAATACAAATAGACAATGGGTGGCTAAGTTAGAATTTCAGGCCAAATTTTTATTAGCACTTTAACACAATCCACTTGAAAAATCATCTAGGCTGTTGTCCCTTCCCCAAGGATATATAAGCGCTACATACCTTTCTAAGGATAAAACACCATAAAAAATATCATTTAATTACAATTTCATATTCTACAAAACATTATCTCCCAGTAAATGTCTGCTTACTGGGGCATTACATAAACAAACTGGATAACACCTTTAAGAAAAGGAAGTAAAAAAAATGTGATGCGGGTGCCATATGAACGAGCTTTGCTGTTGCCGATACTCTCAACTATCACTAAGGGAAGTTTTCCTTTTTTAATCTGCATAAAAAATCTTTAAAAAAAAAAAGAATGATGGGACACTGTATACATGTTTAAATGATGGACCTATGATTAGTTATGACCCAGGCATTTCATGCTGCAAAATTGGTCTGCACATACGGGTGTTATGATGGTCCTCATCTCTATTTCTTTGTTGGTGTTTCTTGGTATTGATTTTACTATTATTTATGAATGTATAATCAAAATATATTTAAATTTAAGTTGAATGCTATTTTTTGATTGGGCTATTTGGGTTGCATTCACTTGTGACTGTCTTTTCTGGTTTGTGGATCTACAAGTAAAGACAAAACTGCCACATGAAACACATGAAAGGCATACCTAAGGCATTTTCCTATTGGGCCATTAAGTGCTAAGTCCAGAGATATTTATCACCTGCTGACTTTTACTATTTTTCAAAAGAAATACTTTCCCTTTGAAAACTGCCAAAGAAAAAGTACACATCCAAAATTGATCCTGCTATATGTTAGGGTAAATTTACACGTGTATATCTGGAAATAAACATATGTGCATTAATGCAACCTCTTCTACCATTCCTCCCATCATTGTTGGGGATGCTACATGCATAGTAGCACGATGTACAGAACTTTACTCACAGATAGGGCAGGCAATTTTCAAAGACCTCCACTGCCATGCAGAAATGGCTTTTGAAAATTGCCCTTGGTATGCCCAATGTTAGTAATAATCACTACTGAGCAAAAGAGAAAAAGCCAAAAGGGCTGGCTGCACATTGCTCATAAGCTAATAAAAGTATTTATCACACAGCTGTTATAGAGTAAATAGGACAGTTGCTGCCTCGTCCTTTACCCGATGCCAAGCCAGTGAGCGTAACCACGAGCCATCCTGACCATGCATCATACAAGCTTTTCGTCAACTCCCAAGCTGATTCCTTCTTCTTGCTGTTAATCTACAAGTAAAAAACACCACATATGTAATCTGTGATTGTTTCTGTGATGATTTAACTCACAGTTCAACATTTTATCACTGTCTTCATTTTTAACAAATAATTTAACATTATTTTACATTCTTATACTATGGCGACTCTGCTACATTAAGGATTAAAAAACATTTCTAAAAGCAAAAAGAACAATGAAATATAATGGGAAAATTGTTCAGGGAACTACATTTCTACTATGCTCTTTAACAAATCAATTTAGATAACTTTATACAAACATTTTATCTTCTAGCATAAGGAGGTCGAAGGAAGATAATCTTACACAATCTGAAGTAAATACATTAAAATACCAACAATATTCACCAGGACTGGGAATTGCATTCAGTTAATGGTCAAAATAAGCTAAAAGATGTTTTGTGACTATATTTTAGCTTAATATTAATATATTATTTATTATGCTTTTGTAGGTCTTTGAGGTGCTTATTCCATATGTGACACTACAGTGTGCACTTTCAAATATAATTATGAAAAAATAAACTCTAAAACAATCAAGTAACTAGACCACTCAAACTTTTTTTTTCACTGCATCTAGCTACCCATCTGTGTTTTTAAAACATAATACCAACCTAATGACTGAAGAGTCTTTTCTAAATTTAACTTAAACTTGTGTAACACTTGACTTTCTGCTATTGGTCTGGCTCACCCGTCTGTGCCTCTCTCTGTCTTTGCATTTCTCTCGCACCCAGTCAATGGTGTGGAAATCATCATATGTCCCAACCCCTGGAATGGGTTCATCCAAGAGATCCAGTAAATGAGTTGTACTGTTTACACTTCCTCCATTTGTCATTGTGTAATGAGTTCCTGCAGATGAAGAAAGGATGCAGGTCAATCAGATTCTGTAACAAAAGAATTCTTTCATTCACCATCAAACCTTAAATCCTCTTAAATTTCATTTCTTTTCCGATTTGTGGCCATAATTTTGATATCACCCTGAATATAGAACTTTTCATATCAACATGTTATCTGCTCCATTTTAAAACCATGCAATTTTTAGTTTCTAAATATCCTCCGACTAACTCCTTCGCTTAGGTTTTCATCTGTCCTATCACTGTTCTACCCCACATCCTCTGTGTGCCTTTCAGTTTCTGAGTCTTTCTGTAGAAAGAATCAACTGTCTCCTAACATTTGGGGTCTTGTTTACTAAGGTTTTTTTCTTTGCTAGATATCCAATGAGTAAAAAAAAAAAAAAAAGGACTTAAAATCAGGATCCCAGTTTGCCAACTTTCTCTCCAATTTCACAAAATGACTGAATATGTTTGAAATTTTTCAGTTATAACACTTAAATTGTCAAGGCTTCAGCCCTGGCTACTGTACATTCATGATTCTTTTATACACAGTACATTGGAGAAATTACTTACCTGATAATTTTGTTTTCCTTAGTGAAGACAGATGGACTCAGAACCAATGGGTTATGCTCCCCTGCCAGCAGATAGAGACGGAGTCAGGTTGCAAAGTTGACGTCACAGTACCACCTCTGCAGTGACCTCAGCTCTCCAGTATTCTCTTCAAAAGCTACTGTGGACATACTAGTGAAAGGACTTGATTAAAAATAAAGGTTAAAAATAAGATTAAAAATGGATAACTGTAATTGTACTCAACCAACCATAAACACTGAATTTCAGTAAGAATATAGGTAACAATCTATGGACTGGATGAACACTTACCCATATCCCTTGGATTCGAGGCCCACGCCACAGGAGGGCCTGTGGAGCAGTTGTTGGCCAGCCAATGGCGGGATGCTAAGTCCACCTGTCTACACTAAGGAAAACAAAATTATCAGGTAAGTAATTTCTCCATTTCCTAGCGTTAGATAGATGGACTCAGGACCAATGGGATGTACAAAAGCTACTCCTGATCAGCGCAGGAGGCTGCCTGTGGTCCAGTCAACACTGCCCGTGCAAAGGCTGTGTCCTCTCAGGCCTGTATGCCCAGGCGGTAAAACCTGGAGAAGGTGTGCAAGGAGGACCACGTCACCTCTCGGCAGATATCGAAGGGAGAGAGCCCATCTGAGAAGGCAATGGCTTTCCAGCCTCCACATAGGCGTCCGTGACCGCCTCCTTAATCCAGCGAGCTATGGTAGCCCGCAAAGCTAGTTTGCCCTGCCTCCTTCCGCCATGAATGACAAACAGACTTCCATATACCACACTAACAGTCTCTTGACATCCAAATGACGGAGACAATATTCCTCCACATCATTAAGTTTATCTAGGGATGGCAACGAAATGGACTGATTCAAATGAAACTCCAATACTACCTTGGGCAAGAAGGATGGAACAATACGTAGCTGTACCGCCCTGGAGTCATCCGGAGGAACTGTTCCAGGCATGATAATGCCGGCAGTTCAGAGATGCGACATGCCAAGCATATAGCCACCAGGAACACAGTTTTCAAAGTCAATAACCAGAAGGAAAGACTGTGCAGAGGTTGAAAGGAAGGCCCTGCCACAAAAATCCTGTACTAAACTAAGATTCCACAAGGGAACCGATAAGGGAGGTCGAAGGTGCTGCTTCACTCCTTTCAGGAAATTGGGTTACAACAGGATGAGCCGACAAGGAGGCCCCCAGTCACCTCACCCCTGAAACAGGAGAGAGCCACTACCTGTACCTTCAAAGAGTTAAGGGCCAAACCTTTATTCAAGCTGCCCTGCAAAAATTCCAGAAAAAGAGGGACTTTGACCATCCGTGGGAGGACACTGCATTCTTTGTACCAGACCTCAAATACTCTCCAAACCCGTACATATGCTAGGGCCATGGAGAATTTTGGAGCATGGAGTAAGGTGATGGTTATCGCCACAGAATATCCCTGCTTCATCAGACGAGCCCTCTCAAGGGCCAGACCATAAGACAGAATTGAATCGGATCCTCGTGAAGGACCGGTCCCTGCTGCAACAGGGAGGCACAGGGGGGTTCTCCACCAGGAGTCTCTGCATATCCACATACCATGGATGCTTGGGCCAATCTGGAGCTACTAGTAGGATTAGTCCCCATCTTGTTCGATTCTGCGGATGACCCTGCCCAGTAGGAGCCAAGGAGGGAAGGCATATAGCAACTCATCTTCTGGCCAGATCTGGATGAGAGTGTCGATTCGCAGGGATCCCGGATCTCTTCTGCAACTGAAGAATCGAGGGACCTTTGTATTGTGAGATGTGGCCAGCAGGTCGACTAATGGGAGGCACCATTGATCTACTATCAGTTGAAATGCCTTGGTTGACAACCCCCACTCTGAGTCCCGACTTTCCCTGCTTAGAAAGTCTGCTCTGACATTGTCTTTTCCTGCAATGTGGGAGGCTGAAATAATCTGTAGATGTACTTCCACCCACTCCATAAGGAGATTTATCTCCTGAAACACTTGCTGACTCTTGGTTCCTCCCTGGCAGCTGCATTCATTACAGATAAAGATAATGTGATGAGATCATTCTTTCGTAATCGTTCTGAAATATACTATGGGGATAAAATATGGATATTTCCAGATCTTACTAAAAAAAAACCCAGTTAAGAAAGAAATTTTTATAACTTAAAAAAGGGGTACTTGACAAAGGGGGTTATTTTATGCTTAAATATCCATGTAGATGTATCGTA
The DNA here is from genome assembly GCF_901001135.1 of Rhinatrema bivittatum. Taxonomy (NCBI): domain Eukaryota; kingdom Metazoa; phylum Chordata; class Amphibia; order Gymnophiona; family Rhinatrematidae; genus Rhinatrema; species Rhinatrema bivittatum. The sequence goes on along the minus strand of NC_042615.1, from coordinate 88,402,273 downwards.
AAATTAGAAGGGAAAAACTATATATTTACAAATTCTGAAGATCTCAAAGCCCTTTTAGAGGTATAAATCCAGTAGTAAATATTAAAGTAAGGGTCCTAGATAATGTTTGCCTTGTACGTTTAACCTTAAAATTACGCTCAAAGAAATAGACAAATACAAAGTAAAATCTTTATAATATAAGTGACTGATTGAGAAAACAGATACTGATATGGGATTGTTTTTCCTTTTTGTATAAAATATCAATCAGAAGCTATGATATGGTAACTGGCTATATTATTTGTTTATGATTTTAGAAGCAATAAAAAAAAGAATTGAAAAAAAACAAACCTGTGACCAACTCATTATCTGAGCTGTCTATTTTAGCAGATTATGTTTTAAACTGTAAACTATTTTGATTAAATTTTATTTGTAAAAGCGGTATCCAAACACTTTTAAATAAATAAGGTATATCATATACATAACACAGAGGATTAAGGTATGAAGATAAATTAAGTAAGTAGCACCTCCTGAAAAAGACAGACCATAGCTTGTACAGAACAGTGAAAAAGCAAGACACAGGAGACTTAACATCCGGTGCAGTCTCTTTGGTGCAGAGTTTAAGAGGAGCTGGAGTCTCTTGCCTCCATCCCTCTCCATGCCAGGTGAAATACATGCCAGTTGATCCATCCCATTCACACCAGTTCAGGATTCTTGACTTTTTGGAGTTGTCTTTCAAGGCTTAGGACGACTCCATTGATGGAGTGGAAGGCTCTCAGTGGGGATCTCATGGCCTTGATGCCTTGCTCAGGTCCCTCACAATATTTTGTATGGTCCCTGTGAAGGCACTGACGCAGTCTCAAATTTGCTGAACATTGGTTGTGTCTCCACCACTATGTTCTGGAGCTGTCTAATCTTTCTTCTGAGCTGGTATGGATGGTAATCATCAGGTGCACCTGGCCTTCAGTGCCCATTTTTTCTATTGTGTTCATCCAAAGCAGCACAACTGGAAACAAGCCGTCTAGGAATGGTGTTTTAGGAAAAGGAAGGACTAATGTGGAGCTAGGAACCTGGCTGGAGTTCTGTGGATGCTGGGCTTTCTTTTTTAAATAACTTTATTGATGATCTGCACAATGTAATTAAAAGCTCAACCCCCAGAGAAAAAATACCTAGGTGACTTTTTCTGGGGGGAGAAGAAAGAGGATAAAGGGAGTAAGGGTATCTGAGGGGGTGGTGGGGAGAGGGTGCATGACTGAGAAGGGTTGGGTGATTGGAGGAAGAGATTTAGAGGGTCAATCGAGAGAAAAAGTGTGAAAGGTGTGGGGTGACTAGAGGGGAGAGGGAGTTTGAGCGAGATGTGCAGGGGTGGAGGAGAGACTGAGTGAGGGGAGCGGAGAAGATGCACAGGAATTAGTGAGTGAGGGGTTCAAAGGTGCTCTGTGAATGAGAAGGAGTGTGTTTGAAGACATACTGACAAAGATGTGTGGATCATTCCTTTCTCTCCTGAGCCCAGATCCTCCCTCTCATTCCTTTCCCTCCCTTCACTCTGCATCACTATCCTCCTCTATACCTTATCCCTTTAACCCTCATGCCCGGAGGTCTCTTCTTCATTTCCCTATTTTGAGATGTCCCCTTCCCCCATTTCTACATCCCTTCTCCTCCAGCACCAATGACTATGATCCCTTTTCCTCTAATAAAGAACTAATTAAATTAACTGGACACAGGCATGTCAGAAAACAACTTCACTTTTATAAAGTAAAATAAAAACCTACATCAATATGCAAATACATTTAAAAGTAAACAAAATTTGCCACAGAATTCTGAACAATTTGCCACTGGAAAGTGGGGCACTAACCATCTCCTCCTCCTCTTCTTTTAGCTCCATCATCGCCTCAGTACTTAACTACTCCTTGGCAGGGCCATTCCAAGACCCAGCTGGGACAGTAGAAGCATCAGGCCTTTTAGTTCTACGCTCAGATGAAGCTACAATCTTTATCACGCCTAAATACTACTCTCTACCACACCTTGTCTAAGACACACAAAAGTCAAAAATTTTATGCAACTTATTTTTGTATACATTAACAGTACATACCATGTTAATACTGTAATTGCAAGGCATGAATAGAACAATGTGTTTCTACTTTTAAACACAGTTTAGTATACCTGCCCTTTACAGTTTTACATTTCATCACAGTAACAGACTTAGAAATTGTTTTAAAAAGTTTAACAAAAGACAGCAGAAAAACATTTTTTAGTAGAAAAGAATAATCAATATGAGTTCTTGTCATAGACAAATAAGTTCAAAGTTCATACAGCACATTTGATTACAATCACAAGGGAACCATTTGCTATTTTGAATTTAGCTCTTAAAGGCCTTAATGCATGTTATCACACAGTGGCTCGCCCAGTTTGAAACAACAGATAATAGGCCTTCTCTGGGAAGAGACTATTACAACTATGGGAATACTGTTGCACAGGAAAAAAAAATGGACTGGAAGCATTAAATTTTAAGGACAAGCATGGACAGAACCAGCCCAGGCCATGCATGACTAACCCAGTGATTCTCAATCTTTACCACATCTAGCCACCCTCCCCTAACATACATGCTAATAACATAAGGGCTCCAAGCCACCCCTTCCCCATGCATTGTTTTGCAATATTGAATCAACCAACAATATGCTTAATTACCACATAAACTGTTCTATAACAATATACATACATAAGAACATCCAATTAGAAAGTACCAATTCATAAAAATATTAATCACTAAGCTGTATGTTAATTCTTATACATCTTTATTCCTCACTAATCACATCATACCACTATTCAACAATTGTATTGAGAAGTCTCAACCTTACAATTACAAAACCCTACTCATTCACTAACCCAGCGGTTCTCAACCGGTATGTCACGACACACCAGTGTGTCGCCACACTTCCCAGTCCCCTGCTGACCCAGCTGCTATCCCTGCCCCAGTAAAATGGAAATCTTCCTCCGCCCAGACTTAAAATGCTGATAGCCTGGGCGGAACGCGGCCGGAGAGCTGGCGTCAGCAGCACCAGCAGGGTCTCTTCTTCACGCCCTCCACGGCCCAGAAGAGGAAGTGGTGTGCAGCAGCCGTGCATGTGGGAAGAAGAGAACGTGCTGATGCATGCATCATCGGCCCGAAGATGAGTAGCGCGACAGTGCAAAAAAGGAACAATGTCAGCTCCCGCGGTGGATGGGAGTGGAGGAGGCTGCTGCTGTCACTAGTTCGATGGGGAGAGAGTGAGCGAGCAAGTGTGTGTGTGTGTGTGTGTGACAGCATGTATAGGAGTGATTGAAAACCTGTTTGTGTGAAAGAGAGCTTTTGTGTGTGAGAGATAGCATGAATGTAAGTGCATGATTGAGAACATGTATGTGAGAGAGATCATGTGTGTATAAGTAAGAGAGAGAGCATGTGTGCAAGTATGTGTGTGTGTGTGTGAGAGAGAGAGAGACAGCATATATATGTAGGTGTATGATTGAAAGCCTGTGGGTGTGTGTTAAAAGTAAAAGTGTAAAAGTGTGATTAGGAGCCTATATAAAAGTGAGAGAGAAAAAGCATGTGAATGTGTGTGTGATTGAGAGCCAGTGAGAGAAGAAAGTTGCAAGAAAACCATCCCTCCTCCTGCCCCCTATAACTTCTTCCTGTGGCTGGGTCTGTTGATTCTCATTGTGGGGTACGGCTGGGGCCTGGACCTGAGCCAGCTCTCTTCTTGTTGTGTCTGTTCCAAAAGGACTGGCCCCTGCCTGCGGGGCGCTTGGTATGTATTCTTGTACAGTCTAAAACGCTGTGATCCTCTGCCCCTGGATGTTCGGGGAGAGGGGCGTTGGCTTCTCTTGTTCTTGTCCTCCGGTAGCCGAGGGACTGGGGATTCGCCCCATTTGTCGGCTAAATTCTCCAGTTCGCTTCCGAACAGGAGGGCTCTTTTAAAGGGCATTCTCGTAAGCTTCGTCTTGGAAGTCACATCGGCTGACCAGCTTCGGAGCCAGAGTTGCCTTCTGGCTGCTACAATGGATGAGACGCCCCTGACTGAGGTGCGCACCAGGTCGGAAGTTGCATCCATGAGGAAGGATATCGCTGGTTCTAATGTTTCGACTGGCGTGGAGGTGTTCCTGGCGAGTGACAAGCAGGCACGTGTCACCACGGCACCGCAGGCCGCAATTTGCAGTGACATAGCTGCCGCATCAATTGACTGTTTAAGGATGGATTCCTGGCATCTGTCCTGGGCAAGGTTCGCAGCTCAACGGCCGTTGAGCTGCGAAACTCGGCCTGAGTCTGGCATTTTTATGAATACGTCTATACGTCTCTACTTTAATAAATATTTGGAAAAGATCAAGGCATCTATTCTTTTTTTGTTTACCTGACGGCCATTATAGCTCGCCTACCTCTTTGTTTTCTGGGTCTGTCCTGGGCATCCTTGAGTGCCGCTCCTCCTTTGACTGGAATGGTAGTGCGCTTTGTGACAGCGCAGACCATGTCGTCCACTTTGGGAAACACCAGGAGTTCTTTGGCTGAGGGAACCAATGGGTATAGGGCTTCTAGGGCCCGACCTCCTTTGAAACTGGCCTCCGGAGCGTTCCATTCCAGGTCGATCCATTGTTGTATGGCTTGCAACAATGGGAAATGGCATGAGGCCTGACGGAGCCTGACCAGAAGAGGGTTCGTCTTTGGCTACGATGTGGCGCTTGTGCCTGGGATGGCCAGCTCCTTCAGGGACACGAGGTCTTTGGAGAAGAAACGCATCATGGTTTGGTATGGTTCCGTTCCTGGACGAATTTCCCCTTCCTCCAGGGAGTCTTGGTCTTCCTCCGAGGTGTCCGTGTCCCCTAAGGTGTGGCTTTTGTCCGGGGGAGGCACGTCTCTGCGAGGCCGAGAAGGGCCTGGTAGGTTTGGGTCCTCTGGTGGAGGCTGTGGCTGTGTCACCGGTGGTACCGATTGCGCCTGGAAGAAGGTTTGCAGACCTTTCAAGAATTGCACCCAGGAAAAGGTTCCTGGGTTAATATTGAACCCAGCGGCGTTCCCCGAGTGCCCCGTCTGAGGAAGGGCCGAGCTGGAGCTAGAGAGGTCCGGGGTACTATCAGTGGAGCCGGATTCCTGTACTGACTGGGGGGGGACCTTGCCCTGGTTCTCCCAGAGCCGTCTTACACTGTTGGCACAGGGCGCAGCTCTTAAGTGGCAGGCTGGACAGAGGGCTTTGGCTTTCTTGGCTGGTGGTGCCATGGTTTGTGTGCGTAGGGTCATTCAAACCTGGTCTGTGGGTTTATTTGCACGCGCTGGGAGGCTTAGATACGGGCTCTGGGTGCGCCGAGAATGTGCGTGCAAGCTGCAAAGATATACGTGCAGGCCGGTATGTGTGCTTACTGAGATGTGCGCACCATTGTGCGCGCAGCCAAACTTGTGCGCCCAGCGCTGTTGAGCATATCGCTATGCGCCGGGCACCCTCGTGTGCCTCGCTCGCCGCTGTGCGCACGGCTCAGTTAGGAGGACAGTACGGCGATCAAGGAGGGGAAATGGCGCCAGCGACCAAGCGAGCAAGATGGCAACCCCCCGGAGGGTCTCCACGTGGGAGGACCCTCGAGCCGGATCAGGGTCTGGCCCGGACTGGGCTGATCAACCCGATGGGACAGACGCCAGCTGGCGATCTATACAATTATCCGAGCCTCGGAGACCGGAGACTTAAGAAAGTTTTCTACCTTACCTTGTCTCAGCATTTCCCGGTCTGGTGCCAGGCGGTCTCCGGCTGGGGGGGGGGGGGGGGGGAAGAGGGAAATTACCTTCACTGCCGCGCTCAGTCTTGCACCCGCTGCCTCTCAGCCACTCCCATTCCTGGGGGCTAAGTCCACGCCGGGAACCGGCTACCGGACCGAAGCTTACCTCTGAGGGATCTCGGAAATCACCTCAGGAATTCTCAACTGGGGGAGGGACCCTTAGGTATCACCGCAGGAGAGCGGGGCTCGTCTCAAGAGGTAAGATTATTTCTTCTTAGTTTTGGAATTTTGGTTTGGATTTTCTAATGTTGTGCAAGCGTGTGTATAGTCCCGAACTGCTAAGGAGACTGAGAAATACTGAAGAGCAGAGCTTCCTACAATCGGTATATGTAGTTCTGACGTCAGATTGAAATCTGACTCCGTCTCCAAGTGCGATCAGGAGCACACTATACCTACTGGTCCTGAATCCATCTGCTACATCCTAGGAAACAGCAATTCTAACAAAATATGCTGTATACTACTACTAAGCCAAAAAAGTAGTCTGACTAGGTATGACATGGATAGGTATCTTTGATTTCAATGTTATAAAGAAAAAAATCAGTGGCTGTGGTGCCATTAGTTCATGCTTCCATTATCCCTTCACTTTTTTTTTTTTTTTTTTACAGTAAGTATCCTCTAGGTTTATCCAATGACTTTTTGATTTCTATTACTAATTTTAGCTCCCACCACCCTTTCCAAGAAAAAAATATTTTCAGGATTCTGCTCCTTTGACACTTCATATTTTGACCCCTGCCACTCGATTCTTACGCTGCCCCCCCAAATTAACTTTACTTCCTGTTATGCTCTCTCTTTTCAGGCTAAGAGTAAGGCAGGAAGCTGCAGTTCAGCACCCATCTCGTCCTACAGTACCATCTGCTGGCAAGAGCTATAAACAATTCTGAAATCAGAGATTTTCAAGGCAGTGTTCCCTTCCTGACACTAGATGGTGCAGGCAAGACAGAAAAGTGTTAAATAGGAAACAGTTCAGAAGGCTAAGGGCATACTTTACTACCATAGAAACAGAATAGGAAAAAAGCTTCAGTAAATCAGGCCCCATGATTTCTATGCTGGGAATGCTGCTTTGCATATTACAACATTTTTGTATTGAATAGCATTCTTTTTAGACCTTTCCATTTACTGAATATTTAATTCAGACTTATGTCCCAGTAACAACCCCCCTCCCCTCGTTATGTTAAAAACCTAGATATTAAAAAATGATATTGAATTACAAATATAGCTTCCAAGGTGAAATAAGCTGCTCAGTAAAAGTATAACACACAAATTGCACATGGTGATCTTTAAACAATCCCATGATCTAATTGCTTCACTATGGTGAGAAAATTAATGAGTAACTAGATCTATTACACATTTCAAAGATCAAGACATATCTCTTCTCTTTCCAATCTCTATAATTAACCTGTACAATCAGCAAAAGCTTTCACAAACATTAAAACCTACCCTAATAGCACTATGTTGCAATTAGAAAACGGAAGAATGTGACATAATAAAGACCTTTACTGCATTTTCCCAGTATGGAGTTCAAAAGTATCTCATTGCTAGGCCTGAGGTAGGAAGAAAATCAGGTTCTAATCTAAGCCTTTGCTTCTGAATACAAGGGTGTGTTCCATTTTTCATGAAATTGTCTCCTATGTAATTTAAAGGATAGGTTCTCTAAACTACTTTCACTTTATGTTCGTTTGTAATTTAAAAAATATATAAAGAGGAGATTCTAGCCAGTTTCAAATCCACTTAATTTAAGAATACTATTGAAAGGAAAAAAATAAAACTCAAATGATGATCAAATCTCCAACCAGTAATAAAGTAAATTTCCATTTCTATGCTCTGGCACAATTAAGAAACCAACATTCAGCGAATTCTCTCTGTAGTCAAACACCACCAGGCGGACAGTTGAGAAAGAATTAATTGAAATGTTATTATAACCCCATTATAAAAGGATTTTTCTTTAAGTGCTTTGTAGGGCTGAAAAACTCCTTTATAATTTCTGATCACGGTGACAACGGCTACAGGTGCACTCCACTTCCTGGGTCAGGCAGAAACGAAAAGGGAAAAAGGAAGGAAAGAAGAGCGAGCGGACTGCTGAGAAATAAGATGGAGTCCTAAACCGCAGCGAGCTTGAAGGGCTACTAAACTACCCCAGAGAGAAATCCGCAGCAGGACGGATTAGAAACAGTCTTTTCCTACAGCACAAATGGCAGCAAGGCACACGCAAAATAAAGTTTCCAACAAGAATTCTTCCAGCTTCCCTGCTGAATCAGTAAATAGATGATTGTGCTCACACTTAACTCAGAACAGCAAAGGTCGCAGGCATACCTCGTTTATGCAGCTCTCTCAAAGGAATACTGTTTCCGCCTCCATCATATGGTAAATAAGGATCCGAGGATAAATCCATGATGAGCCCAAAGAACAAACCTCTCTTCTAATTTAGAAAACCCGAGGCGTTTTCTTTCCAGCCACGGACCGGGAAGCCATTCTTGCTTCAACCTGCTGCTGTTTCTTGCATGCCGCTGACGTCAGCAGGAGGAAATCGTCCCAGCCCGGTTGCCAGTGGCTACAATCGAGCCACGTCTAAAGGCGGAAGAGCAGCCCTGCTTCTCTACCTGCGCCTGCTGTACTGGAGGGTGACTAAGCTAAAAGAAGCAGTCAGATTCTGCTCTTAAAAGCGCAATTTATTAGCCCACACACGTTCAGAAAAGTCATTGCAGTAAAAAAAAAAAAAAAAAAAGAGAGAAATCTCTGCCATCTATACCCTTGGCGAAGACCTTTACAGTGAAAACCTGTAGTTAAAGGCTCCTGCTAAATTTATAAAAATGGGGTTCAAATTATTCTTTTACGAGACTGTTTTGCCAGTGATAAATCGATATCTTTTATCTTATTAGTTTATCCATCTACTACTTACGTATTTCACTTTCTCTTAATACAATCAGATATTTAGATACATTATTTCGGCTTATCTGCAGAGTATGTCTTACTGCTTTAATCTAATTTGGCTCCGTTAGTCCGCATTAGCCGCTGCAGGCATTTCTGGTGTCTGCTGCTGAGCAGATTTTTCAGCATTGAGGGGGTCGATTTTAACGTGCACATGGTTCCCGGCGCATGCACATGGACGAGCCGATTTTATAACATGTGCGCACCACCGCACACATGTTATAAAATCTGATGGCCACATGCACACCAGATTTTACTATCCACGTAGGCATGTGCGGGCAGGGCGCGGAATATTCAAATTACGCACGGCAATGCGATCAGCCTTTTTTCACTAAACCTATACTTAACCTTCCTCCCCTTTCCCATCTCGACCCTTAACCCCTACCTTCCTACCCTATTTTTTTGTTCTGTAACTTACCTGCTCTGATGAGCAGAAGTAAGTGATGCGTGCTGGCCTGCTGCTGGCGCGGGCTTCCCCGGGCCAGCGTCGAATGGCGCTGTCCCAGCCCGCTCATCCCGCCCCATCCTGCCCTTTTGGAGAGGCCTGGCACTTAAGCGCTTAACAGAGGTTACGCCCGTGGCCAGGCCCTTCCGAAAATGCGTGGTGTGCGCAAGGCACAGCCAAGCACGTAACCGCTGTTATTTACACATGTAGCCCTTTTAAAATTGGGCTGTTAAGTTTCATATGCAACTGACAAAAAAGAAAATGATACAGCATCTTACAAGTACATATAACAGTATAAGCTCTACAAAATGCAGCTGGATTTCACCTAACATTAAACATGTATTTAACCTGCATTTTTCTTTTTATCAGAGAATAAAGATTATTTCTCAACTGCAAAAATGAAATTGGTAAAAGGAGAAGATTCTGTCTTATGAAGACATTCCTTAAAGATTAACACCTACTATACTAACAGAGAAATTAAAATTAAATTGCTCTCTGCTTTAAGAAAAAAGGGGAATCAGATTCAGACAGCAATAACAAGGACACTAAATTTTAAGGCCTGGGAAAACAAGTAACTTGCTGATGTGGATGTTACTACCCTTAACCGATAAGCCTGATACCTTTGATACTACCATAAGCTTGCTGGGCAGAGTGGATAGACAGTTTGGTTCTTTTCTGCTGTAGTTTATGTTTTTATATATATTAAATGTAGGCCCCTGTTATTGGTTACACTGGTATGTAAATAGAGCTTAACAGCCAAGTGTAACTGGCAGTTGGCGAGGGCAAACAGATTTTAAAAGGAGCGCCGTGTACCCAATAACGCACGTATTGGGCAAGTGAGCAAAGACACAATTTTATATCGTGTGTACAAGTACATGTGTACCATTTAAAATAACCCTGCCGCATGTATGTGTGCAGCCTTTATGGGCAAGTGACGAGAGAGAGAGAAGAGAGAGCCAGAGCTTCTGTAAGAGAGACAATCTGACACGCTATATATCTCCCATTGTAAGAGGGTAGGGTGACCAACTGCCTGGTTCTGGACCAGATAGCCCGGTTTTCCAGCCTGTTGTATAGTGTCCGGTTACAAGTGTAAAACCCGGTCAGACAAGGCCAGAGACCAATCAGTGGTGGCAGCCTGGCAAAGCTCCAATCACCTGCCTGTTTTCGGGGCTCAGTTTGATTCTCCTCCTCCTCTCCCACAGCTGTGCTGCACTTGTTGCTGCTTCGCAGTGACCTCCTAGGAGTCACAGAGGAAGAGGAGAGTCGAACCCGAGCCTCAAAGACAAGCAGGCAGAAACTGCCTGGGAAAAAGCAGAGTTGCTTACCTGTGACAGGTGTTCTAGGACAGCAGGATGTTAGTCCTCACATGTGGGTGATTTCATCAGATGGAGCCTGGCATGGAAAACTTCTGTCAAAGTTTCTAGAACTTTGGCACACTGAGCATGCCCAGCATGCCACTATTCACGCATCTACGCGGGGTCCCGCTTCAGTCTTGTAATATAGAATTAACGAAAAATAAAATAAACTATTAGAAACCCAACTCCGTGGGGTGGAGGGTGGGTTTCCTGAGGATTAACATCCTGCTATCCTAGGAGAATACCTGTTACAGATAAGCAACTCTGCTTTCTCCTAGGACAAGCAGGATAGTAGTCCTCACTTGTGGGCGAATACCTAGCTACAGGCTGCTCCTGTATGAACAAGGAACATGCAGCACTTAATTAGGTGTCCACGGGCACAACAAACTAGTGTTGGTGTTAACAGAGGGAGCCAGCCTGAACCTGAATAAGGGGCATCAGGTTGGAAGAATTTGATTTAATTTCTAAAAAGGTTCTGCAAGACCGACTGACCGAAATGGATGTCACGTCGATTTTCTCTGTCCAAGCAGAAGTGTGAAGCAAAAGCGTGGAGGGAACTCCAGGTTGCCGCTTTGCAAATTTAGTCTATGGGGACTGCCTGCAAGTGAGCCACTGAAGTCGCCATGGCTCAAATAGAATGAGCCTTGACATGGCCACCTAGCTGTAGACTCACCTGCATGTAGCAGAAAGAGATGCAGTCTGCGAGCCAAGTGGACAAGATCTGCTTGAATACAGCAACTCCCAATCTATTTTTGTCAAACAAAATTAAGAGTTGTATGGATTTTCTGTGGCCTGCTGTCTGCTCCAGGTAGAATGCTAAGGCCCTTTTGCAATCTAAGCTGTGCAGAGATTGCTCTGGCCAGTGTGAGTGAGGCCTAGGAAAAAAGGCTGGTAAGAAGATAGACTGATTCAGGTGGAAATCAGTCACCACCTTCGGTAGGAACTTAGGGTGCATGCAGAGAACCACCTAATCGTGGAAAAATTTCATGTAGGGTGGATACTAGAGTAGTGCCTGAAGTTCGCTGACTCTGCGTGCAGAGGTGACCGCTATCAAGAAAATGACCTTCCAGGTCAGGTATTTCAGGTTACAAGACTGTAAAGGATCAAAGGGAGCCTTCATTAGGTGGACCAAGACCACATTGAGGTCCCAGGAAACCAAAGGGGGCCTGAGGGGAGGTTTCAGCTAGAGTAGGCCCCACATGAAATGACCTACCTCAGGCTGTACTAAGATAGGTGATCCATCCACTCCCTGGTGGTAGGCTCCAATCGCATTGAAATGCACTCTCACAGAGGGGTCTTTAAGCCAGCATCTGAGAGATGCAGCAGGTAATTTAACTGCTTGGAAGTAGAACACGAGAACAGATTCAACCCCTGGCTGTCACATCACACCAAAAATCTCTTCCACTTTAGGCCATAATATTTCCTAATGGAAGATTTCCTGGACTCCAGTAGGACCCGAGACACCCCCACTGAGAGATTCAAAGTCTGTAAGGTCAGCCTTTCAACATTCAAGCTGTGAGTGACAAGGCTTGGAGGTTGGGATGGTGCAGCCTTCCCTGATCCTGCGTTATGAGGTCCAGGGGCGTTCCCAGATGGATCAAGTTTTGCAGGGAAAGATCCTGTAGAAGCGGGAACCAGATCTGCCAAGGCCATTAAGGCGCTATGAGAATCATGGTCCCCCAGTCCTGCTGGAGCTTCAGGAGTGTCTTGGAGACCAGAGGGAGTGGATGAAAGGCATACACAAGGCCCTTGCCCCAGTGTCGGGCAAAGGTATCCGACGCCATCCTGCCTTTCCCCCGGTCAGGGAACAGAACTATTCTACCTTCCTGTTAAGAGGAGAAGCAAAGAGGTCCACATCCGGAGTCCCACAAGATGGAAGATCCAGTCCGCTACCTCCTGCTCCAGGGACCATTCGTGCGGTCAGAAGGAGTGACTCAGACTGTCCACCAGCACATTCTCCTGTCCTGGCAGGTATTGGGCCCAGAGAAGTGTGTTCCAGGATAGAGCCCTCGACCAAATCTGGACTGCCTCCTGACAAAGCAGGAATGATCTCCGTTTTTCCCTGCTTGTTGAGTTACCACATGGCTACCTGACTGTCGGTCTGGATGAGCACGACCTTGTCAGCCAGTTGATCCACAAATGCCTACAGGGCATAGCGGATCGCCCGTAGCTCTAGGAAACTGATCCGGCACCTCTGTTCCTGAGCTGACCAGTAACCCTGGGTGTGCAGATCCCCTACATGTGCTCCCCAACCCAAGTGAGAAGCATCTGAGGTGAGCACAACTTGATTGGAGGAAGCCTGGAAAGGAACCCCCACCTACAGATTGGGAAGGATTACCCATCACGACAAAGAGACCTGGAGCGGTAGGGTGACCTGAATGCATGCCCCAAGGTCCTGAGTGGCTTGATGCCACTGAGACTGTAGGGTCCATTACATGCTATTAATTAAGTTGACTTAGAAAATAGCCACTGCTATTACTAGCAACAGTAGCATGGGCTAGACTTAGTTTTTGGATACTTGCCAGATTCTTATGGCCTGGATTGGTCACTGTTGGAAACAGGATGCTGGGCTTGATGGACCCTTGGTCTGATCCAGTATGGCATGCTGTTATGTTCACTGTGCCCTGTGCCTATGAAGGCAAGCAAAGGTTGTTACATGGACAATTGCTGCCATGTTTCCCAGCAACCCTAACATGGTGTGTGCCGAGACCTGGTGGTTCGGTGAGATTGACCCTGCCAAAGAAGCCAAGCTGATCGCTCGATCCCTGGCCAAAAACACCTGAGCTTGAGTTGTGCCGAACCTGGAACCTATAAAGCTCAGGCACGGGGACAGGACCAGCTGGGACTGCAGCGCCCCCTGCCTGGATGGACTCTTGACAAGCCAGTCATCTAGATAGGGAAACACCTGCACTCACTGCCTTCACAAATGCGCAGCCACCGCTGCAAGGCATTTTGTGAAAACACGGGACATGGATGCTAGTCTGAAGGGCAGCACCCTGTACTGGAAATGATGCTCACCCACTACAAACCGGAGATACTGCTGATGGGTGCGGGCAATCTCTATGTGAGCATATGCATCTTGTAGATTGAGGAAGCAAAGCCTTGGCGTAGGAGGGAATGAGGGCACCCAGCATGACCATCCTGAACTTTTCTTGCACAAGGAATTTGTTCAAGGCCCTCAAATCCAGAATTGGATGAAGGCCTCCTGTTCTCTTTGAGATGAGGAAATACTTGGAGTAAAAGTTGCTCCCCTGTTTACCAGGAGGAATAGGTTCCTCTGCCCTGGCCATTGTCAGGGCAGAGAGCTCCTTGAGAAGTATTTCCTGATCCTTGGAAGACCTCCAAGAGGGGCACAGGGAGAATCCGGCGGTATTTCCCAGAAGTGCAACCTGTACCCCTGGCGCATGATGGAGAGGATCCACCGATCCAAGGTGATGGCTCTCCAACAGTCCGCAAAGGTTGTGAGTCTACCTCCGACCAGAGGGCACCCATCTGGCTGTATTGTCAACTGACAAACTCCTTCACAGCCAGTCAAAAACCCATGGCAGGGGTCTGCTGTGGCGCTGGCTGAGTTCTGGGAACACGCTGTTGCCGAAGACAAGACCTCGGACCGGGCTTTGAGGCCGTGCCCTCCTTACCAGAGGATAGTACTTCCTCGGTCAGTAAAATGGTTGTTGAGGTCCCTGCCTCGAGGAGTTTTTGCTTGAAGACTGGGAGTCTGAGGTACTAGCCGAGAAATGCTGCAAGGTCTCATGATGGTCTTTGAGTTGTGCTACTGCTTCTTGATTTTGTCACCGAAGAGATTCTCTCTGGTGTAAGGCAGGTCAGCAATACAGTCTTGTGCTTCCAGCTGGATATCAGAGGCTCTCAGCCATGCCATAGAACGAGCCCCAATGGCCGTCGCTGTCTCAAAGACCTAACTTTATGCTTACCGCATTCCAATCCCTGCTGCACAACTTTCAAGAGGTCCTCCTGGAGTTGTTGAGGGAGGCAGTTTGCCAGCTCCTGCATCTCTTTCCAGATGTTTCTGGAATATTGACCAATATATAATTGGTAGCCTACAATACGGGCTGCCAACATAGATCCCCGGAAGACTTTACAGCCCAGGGCTCATGGCCTGGGGGAGCAGAGGCATGGCTGCGAGACCTTTTCCTTTACCTTTTCCCAACTGGTATGGGAAGGGGTGCCTCTCAAAACCTGCAGATGGTTGTACCAGCTACATGGCATCTTCCTGGTTACCAGAGGGACACACATGTTCCCAGAGCCTGCCGACCAAGTCCTTAAAGATATTGGGGACTAGAACAGCAACTAATTCCTTAGGAGCGTCCACAAACTGAAGGATCTCCAGCATCCTGTGCCCGGACTCCTCCTCAGTGAGGAGCTGGAAGGGGACTGACTCCGCCAATGCCTTCACAAACCCTGCGAATGTCAAGTCCTCTGGAAGGGAGTGGCACCTCTTCTCTAGAGGAGAGGGTTCCGTAAGCAGTTCCTTGGAGTCCCCAGAGGAAGAGAAGGAAGGCGCATCTTCCCATGGGTTGTAAGGGGTACTCCCTGGCAACACGGTGGGGGAGCCTGAGGTACAGTCCTGGGTCGGGGCGCCAGGGGCACCAGTAGCCCTGCAGGCACTGATGATACCACAGGGCCTGGGGTCACCGTAAGTACCGGGGGCATTGACGGCATCGAGGGTCCTGGTAATCTGAGGCCTGATGACCACAGGACCGGTCGGGGGGGGGACGACATACCACCAGGGTCGACGGACCTTCCTATTGGAGGAATCTGCAATGGGGATGTTCTCCAACCATGGCCTCACTGGTGCCCCTTGCGGCAGCAAGGGTTCCCAGGGCATCGGCACAGGTTGCGTTGACAGGGCACAGAGGAGCATATCCAAGTGCTCCAGCAACAGTGCTAGCATGGGCGGCACCAGCTCTGGTGGCGACGAAGGCACCGAAGGTGCCGGTGGCTCAATACCCTGGAGGGCTCGTCCAACCGCTAGGCAACCCTGCACTCCAACTCCTCCTCGAACATTGTTGATGACAGCACAGCTTGAGGAGGAGGAGGCATAACCAGGGTCCCCTCAGAGCCACAAGGGGAACTGACACCCAGCACAGATATCGGTGGAGTTTTCCTTGGGCCCTCGGCCTCGATGGATATCGATGCCTCATCGGCATGTGGCTGCTTCGGGGGCATCACGGACAAAGCAGATGCCTTGCCAAGCTTGGAGACATGAGAGGAAAGTGACCAATGCTGGTGCTTCCTGGGTTTCCCCCAGTGTTCGGCCGAGTCTTTCCCTGGTGCAGAAGGCGATGGTGATGATCCAGACCTAGAGAGGGAAGGAATGGACATGGCACAATGCCCCACACCTAGCTCTAGCTGGTGAATTGGTGAAGAATAGGACAAAATGGATACAATACCTCTGGGGTCTTCCTTGACGTGAGGTGTTGATGCCTCCGACACCGAGGCTGAGGGATCAGACTTCCTGGTGCCAAATAACTTGTCCATTTTATTCAGGCGTGCTCGACAACCCTTGGGGGTCATCTGAGCAAAAAAAGAACAGGCGTGCACATCATGCGACGTTCCCAGGCACAGAATGCAGACCTCGTGGGGATCCATGATGGATATGATCCGAGGGCACTGGAGGCAGTGGCGGAACCCAGAGGAAGCCATCAAGAAAAATAACCACTGAGCCACTGAGGGATGGCAGCGTTGGTAATAGACCGCAAAGAACGCAAATTACTTACCAATACACCTCTAACTAGGGCTGGGAGAAATCAGGGGACCCGGCATGGGAAACATGAAAAGAATAACTGAAGTTTAGGATCTTCTGAAGAAAATCAGAGTGCAAGCTCCACAACCACAAAGCAATAGCTCTGTGGAAAAGAAGAAACTGAAGAAGGACCACAGATGGATGCGTGGATAGAGGCATGCTGTGCATGCTCAGTGTGCCAAAGTTCTAGAAACTTTGACAAAAGTTTTTCATGCCTGGCTCCATCTGATGATGTCACCCACATGTGAGCGCTATCATCCTGCTTGTCCTAGAAGAAAATCAATGCTCGATTTGAAAGGGAAAAAAAAGAGAGAGGAGGGCAGCTGTAGCTGCCATCCCCCCCCCCCCCCCCCCCCAAGTGTCCAGTCCTGCTCCATGGAAAAGTTGGCAACCCTATAAGAGGGGCACTTTCAGTGCCTGTCTGATTTGGGGGGGGGGGGGGCAGTGTTATATTGGTCTGCCTAGGGCTCAAGGGTAGACCCTTGTAAAAGTGCCCCTCTTACAGTGGAATATGTATATAGAGTGTCAGATTGTCTCTCCCCCTCCCCCTCTGGCCCAGTGTCCATGATCCCTCTGGCTCAAAATCTCCAGACTTGCACCTCATCAGGACCAGTAGTAAAGATACGCAGGTAACATGGCGCACGAGCAATGTTTTTAAAATCTTCCTGACTGTGAGCACTAGCTGCAGCAGAGAGTTCTCTACCTTGCCAACTGGAATAAATCCAGAAGTGGATTTCACATGTTTCTGCTGTCTGGTCATTCTTAAAATAGCCATACAGAGCTCTGATGGACATTTTTAATTAATCAAGTAGTACTCTAAGTGATTAGGATTCTTACCAATAAATATACAGGTGTTTCCACTGAGGAAAGTTCACAAAATGATTCTTATTCAGTGCAATAATTATGGATCTCTACTCCAAAGGCAGACCATCTAGAAACTTAGAGCTAGTAGCATCTGTCTGCAGTTCTCTGCATTTAAAAAGAGGACTGACTAAAGAGGAATTGAGTAAATTCAAGGGACCCTCCACTAATAGACAACATCTAGAAAATCTTGCTCCACTACTACAAAGGAACCAAGGAAATAGAAATAGATGGGTCAATAGGCTCCGGTAGGAGAAGACCTGTGATATAGAGACAGCCTCCTTAGCTCATACCCACAAATTGTTTTCACAGCATTAGAAACAGATTATACTCTACAAGGTGTATCTCAAATGCTGATGAATTAAAATAGTCTTCCACTGTTCACAGAAACCCTAACCAGCCCACTCCCCTGCAGAATGAGCCCTTGGGATCTGGGGGCCATTAGGTCTCTGCTGTGGCTGTATAAGATGGTGAGTTTGAAGCAGGGCTCAGACAGGCTGGTAAGATTGGAGCAAGGCTCAGACAGGCTGGTAAGGCTGGAGCTTGAACAGGAACAGAGTACAGGTAAGGACTGGAGATTATGCAATGCAGGACTAGATCAGAGAACAGAGATAGGACAAGGACTGGGTCAGATAAAGACAATACAGGGCAGGGATAGGACTGAACTTGACAGACTGGATTAGACAACACAGAACAAGGAACACGAAAGCCCGAAAGCAGCAAAGCTACAACCCAATAGGCCACTAAGCAAGAGGCCCTGAGAGCAAGCCAAGAAAAGGCCTACATATGCCGCAGAGCAAATGTAAGAACATGCCATACTGGGTCAGACCAAGGGTCCATCAAGCCCAGCATCCTTTTTCCAACAGTGGCCAATCCAGGCCATAAGAACATGGCAAGTACCCCAAAACTAAGTGCATTCCATGTTATTGCTAGTAATTGCAGTGGCTATTTTCTAAGGCAACTTAATTAATAGCAGGTAATGGACTTCTCCTCCAAGAACTTATCCAATCTTTTTTTTTTTTTTATTTATATCTTTTATTGGCATGAAATAAAACTGTGCACCATGTACAAAATACAATGCAACCGTAATAGAACAATTAATGCTATTGTACAGTATAACTGAGAGCCATTTTACTCAAATATATCCCCTAGAGATCCCCCCCCCCCTACCCGTAGAGGTAGCTAGCATATACCATTAAGACACATGGTAAGCAATACACATGCTGTCAAACATCAAAGAACACAGAAACTTGGTTAGTGAAAAACTCTGTGGCAGAACATCGGCCCTGCAGCGACATGAGGTCCCATTGGAATCCGCTATCCCGGAACAGCTACAGAAACACCAGGCCACACCAGTCCTTCAGTCATCCAGTATATTTCTCTGCTGAGCAGTAGAAATTCATAGCCAGTGTTCATAGCGACCCCAGACCTTATGAAAGTGATGGGTCGATTTATTTCGAAATGCTGTAATCTTCCCCAGGGTGTGCGTATGCAAGACCAATGCTTAAACCGTTGTTAACGTTGGCACGCTGGGATCCTTCCAACAGTGCGCTATAGCACATCTGGTCGCGGTAACCACAAATTTAATAAAATAGTTATGAAATTTTGATCTGTCTTGGAGTTCATCATTCAGTAGTGCTTGTGCTGGGGTGAGCAGTATGCTTGCGTTCAAAATCGTGGATATCCAGGTCGATATCAATTTCCAAAGCTGTTGTATTTTGGGGCATTGCCACCAAAGGTGGAAAAAGGTACCGCGTTCCTGGCAAAGTTTCCAGCAAAGCCCCTGTGTGTTTGGCGAGTAACGTTGAATGAGACTTGGTGTAACATACCATCTGAAGAATAATTTGTATCCATTTTCAATATGCTGGGTTGATATCAGTCCCTTCCTTAAAAGTTGAAAAGTCCGCAACCAATCCTCCTTAGTCCAGGCACATTGTAAATCTGATTGCCACGCTTGTATATGAGACGCAGACAGATCAAAGTCATCGCTTAATAATCCATATATGTTAGAAATATGTTTGTTAACCAAGTGTGCATGTCTACACATACTCTCAAAAGATGTAATACCCTTTACAAGGTCAGCTTCAATCCGATTTCTAAGGAAAAAATGTCTAACTTGGAGATAGCGAAAGAGATCCGCGTGCCCCAGCTGAAATTGGCGGCAAAGGGTCGGAAATGTTAGCAGACCCCCAGGGGACCAAATATGCGACCATTGTGATATACCCTTATCAATCCAGGGCTTGAACACCGTCGGATTGCCAGCCGGCCGGAACTCCCTGTGATGAAATAAGTGTGTGCTGTGGAAAAAACTTTGGGAACCCACTAGGGTTTTCTTCCAGCGGTCCCATACGGTCAGGGTAGCTTGTACTGTCTTGGGTAAAGTCAATCTAGGGCACCTGGAAGCCTGGGCCTGCCACAACAATGCTGTAAGAGGAAAATTATCCAGCATGGCCTGCTCCAAGCGCACCCATGGTTTGCTCTTTTTGATGTCATGCCACTCTATGGCCGCTTTCAGATGGGCCGCCCCATGGTAACGTGCAAGATTAGGCACACCTACCCCTCCTCTATGTCTAGGCAAGAACAACGTCTTCAGAGCAATCCTGGGCCGTTTCCCTTTCCATAAATATTTGTTTAATCTCTTTTGCCATTTATCCAATAGCTTTACAGGGATGACAATGGGTAAAGTCTGCAGTAAATACATAATCCGGGGCATGATGTTCATCTTTAGTACTGCTAATCTCCCCAACCAAGAAATGTGGTATTTATCCCACTCCTCCAGGTCTTTATATATTTTCCCCATGAGCGGTGCATAGTTTAAGTGAAAGAGATCAGTCTCCGTGCCCAGATAGACCCCCAAATACTTTAACTTTCGATTGGCCCACTTAAAGGGAAACTCCCTTGCAATTTGGCCAAGCAAGTCTGGTGAGACATTGACATTTAACAATTCTGACTTTTCCCAGTTGATCGAGAACCCCGAAACACTGCTAAAGGCAGCTAATTCTTCAGAAACTGCCCGCAATGATTGAAGGGGTCAGTAATAGTAAACAAAATGTCGTCTGCGAAAAGAAACATTTTTGAAGAGAAGTCTCCAACGCGCACTCCTGAAATTAAGGGATTGCACCGAATATGATGCGTGAAGGGTTCTAGAAAGAGCGCAAATAGCAGCGGAGATAGTGGACACCCCTGCCTGGTACCTCTGCCAACTGCAAACGAAGAGGAATACCCCCCATTAATTTTTAAACAAGCGGTGGGTGCTTCATATAATTTTTGGATCCGGGAGAGGGGGCATTATGAACTCAGGGTGAGGTTTGTGGGGCAAGTTTGGTTTTGGGGGGCAGTTTTACATGCACAGTCATATGTACGAACAGCACAGTTACCATCACTGAAGATTTAATGTGATTTGGAGTAGTTAAAGGTGAAATAGTAGATTTTCCATGTTGTCTCTCCCTAACTTGATTGGAGCTAGGTAGAGAGTATATCAAGCAAGTTAGAGAAATATCACACACACACACACACACACACTCACACACTCTCACACGCCTTGCTCGGGCTGTTTTTTGACCTGGGATTGCCCAGTAATGGCCACCAATGGCATTTTTTTTTTAGTGGTGTGTTTTTTTTTGTTTCGGGAGTTTTTTATATTTATTGTCGATTTGACAAATGAACTGAACCAAAAAGCTGTTAACAAATCAAATCTATATTTAAAAAAAAAAACCCCAAAACTCTGAAATGAAAAAATGAACCAAAATTGGGGGGGGGGGGGCTGCAAATCCCTACTACTGAATATTCATGTGAAGTATATCAAGAATTTGATCTGAGAACCATTGCTAATTTGCATACTTTGGTTACTCTAAAAATCTGATCTGTTAGGGCCACTTGAGGACTAGATTTGGGAACCAGTGCAGTAATATATTACTTTGTAACATGATAGAGCTTACAGCCTTGGAATACCAGCGTTGTGAATGGGAGGTGGGTGTAAATGGCGTAGAAGCAGCCTGCTACTAAAAACAAAGAGCTGCTTATTCTTAGAGCAGTTCCATATCATCATCTCACAGAGGAATGGATCTTGCTTTAATGTGTAATTTGTCTGATAACTGATAGACACGTGCTTCGTTTTACTTTATCAGTTTGTGCTTCGGTTCAGGTCATCACCCCCCGGAAATTTCTGTTTTTCCCGTGGTTCGGGTTTTTTTTTTCGTGTTTCTCTCAATTCGATGTTAGTGCATGCTAACAGGGTTTAGTGCGCACTAATTCCATGTTAGTGCGCACTACCTAGTTTTCTAATTCTGGAGTTAGTGCGCCCTAATAGGACTTAGGTCACACTAACTGGTTGTTAGCGCGCACTAACAAAAAATGTTACCAATAAGTTAAAAAGTGTCAATTGGGGGCAGTTTGTTAGCTAGAGGTATGATTCTGCGCTCCCATTGGCTGTTTCCTTCTAAAGAGACAGGAAGGAGACAGCCAATGGGAATGCAGAACCATACCTCTAGCTAACGAACTACTCCCCAATTGACACATTTTGTAACTTATTGGTAACACTTGTTGTTAGTGCACGCTAAAAACCAGTTTAGTGCGCCCTAAGTCCTACTGGGTGCACTAACTCCAAAATTAGAAAACTAGGTAATGCGCACTATGTTGTGCTCCGCGGCCGTGGCGCCCCACGACCGCGTTCCCCCTACCTGAGTCTTAGGCCATGAAAGCCCCGGGGGAGGGCTCCGACTCGGGCCCGTGCTGCCCGCTGCAGGGGAAGCCTCCTGCTTCCCTCAGCGGCGTCTCTCCTTCTCCATCGGGGAAATTCAAGATGGCCGCCGTCAACTCATTTGCATTTAAAGGGACCTGGTCCCTTTAACTAGACTCACCTGCTTCCAATGATCCAGAGCAGAGGAAGTATATAGGGAGGCTTCCTCTGCTCATTCCTTGACTTGGCAACGTCTCTTGCGAGTGTTGTTTGAGTCTGCTTGCCTCGGTGAGTTCCTGCTTCTTGCTCCTGTTACGTGTTGGTGTTCCTGGTTCCTGACTTCGGATTGGCTTACGGTGATTCTCTGGTTCCTGACTTCGGATTGGCTTACGGTGATTCTCTGGTTCCTGACCTCGGATTGGCAAGCGGCGATTCTCTGGTGCACGACCTTGGACTGGTGAGCGACGATCCTCTGGCACTCGACCTAGGACTCCTCCAGGACTCTGTCTCCAAGGGCCCACCTAAGTCCCAGCGGCTCGGGTCCCTACGGGCTCCTCCTGGGGGGACCACGGGCTTCCAGGGCGAAGCTCCAGTTGGCCTTTGCACCATTGCTCTGACCTCCCTAGGTCCACCTAAGCCCCAGCGGTCGGGTCTCTACGGGCTCCTCCTGGGGGGACCGCAGACCACCAGTGGTGAAGACTCAGCGCCTCATCTCGTCTCTTCATCGCCTCTGTGTTCGCCTCAGCCTCCAGTGCCAAGGGTCAGCCGGTCCCGCCTCCTGTTCTGCCTCGCCACCCGACAAGAGACCCTACGGATCCTCCAAAAGGTATACCATCCTCTTGTCGGCCAAGGGTCCACAAGCCTGAGCATAACACACTAACGGGACTTAATACACACTAACATAGAGTTAGTGCACTCTATGCCCTGTTAGGGCGCACTAAGCCTGTAACTTAGTGCGTATTAACTCCTGTTAGTGCACACTAACCTGAAATTCAAATTTTTCCGAATTATTGGAAAAATTTCCTTCATATATCTGTTCTCCCAAACCATGATGAATTAGACAATTTAATTTAAAATGAATGCACATACCTAATAACTGATCATTTACATAGATGCAGCTGTACTTTGCAAGAGCACACGGTGTTCACCACTTTAGGATTTAGAGTGTATGTAAACCCAGACATCTTCAGAAGAAAAGTAAAACCGATGCATTTGAAGATTTGGATATTATAATAAAAAGAACATTATACTTTATTGATGAAGTGGATTCCCTTTATTGGTTTCCAGAGGAAGCATAAACAAAACATGCATAAGGTTAGGGTATGCCACTTTGAATGCTAAGGTATGCTATAGATTGCAAAATTTTATAGGATCTAACAAACAAAACCAATAAATAAACATACACAGTGTGCTACACTCCCTCGAATACAATATATCAAAACAAATGTAAAATATAATACACTTTAATGAAATATCAAAAACATACAATTAAAACATCAGGATATCCCTCACATTCATTCATCTCATACATTCCATACCATATTAAAATATATATATATATATATATATATACATACATACAACAGAGTAAACTCACTATCCCCAGTTCACTACTTACCCATAAAGTATATTGATATTTTTACATACATGAACATTTCAATACATAAACAATATAAAGAGTATCACTGTCTCAATATTCACAAAAATAATTGACAGATCCTAATGATATCTATTAAGATTATGTCTCAATATTCACAATTGCATCATAGTAAATTGGATAGTCTCTCCATATGCTATAGGTCAAGAATTCTCAAACTTGTCCTCAGATGCATATGCATGCATATGAACACAAAAAAGAAGGTAGTAATATCTCTGTATAGATATTTGGTGAGAACTCATCTGAAGACAGCATCACCTGAGGGTTATAGACAGAAGAGGGCTAGCAAAATTGTATAAAGATTTATAGGTCTAAATATATATTAAGAGGACAGGCAGCAAAAGAGGGATATGTAAGGACCTATGTATACTTCACGGGTATTGAATACAAAAGAGGTTCCAAGGGTTCATATCAACACAGAGATAGTACAGAGTTGAGGTTTGTCCACATTGGGTAGATGCTCATAAAACCTTCCATATGCAACTTTACACCATTGCCCTTCCCCCATATCTTCTACCCAGCCTCGGTCTCTATCCCCTGTGATTGTCCTCGACGTTTGTCCCAAGAATGCACAAAATTGCCAGAATGATGTTCTCCACCACCTCTGCTACCAAGCCACCCTAGGTCCTGCTATTACCTACCTCCTACAAGATCTCATGCAAGCCATCATGTAGAGCCCCTTCCATGTCCTATTAACTCTCTCTATCCAATGGTTTATTTCTGAAAAAAAAAAGTGCCAGTACTCATATGCAGAGCTCTCCTTGGGAATGGGATGGGAAGGGGCAACAACCCAACGTCCTGTCCCCTGCAACTGGCTGTAGAGCATTGCAAATACTATACCTGACCCTAGAACACCAACAGATCTCCTATTGGGAAACAGAATAAGCTGAACTGTTACAAATCACTACACAGAAACTACATACCAGGAGAATATCTCACCTTGATCATACAGACAAAACACTAAATGTAGAAAAAGAGACCACAAATTATAAATAGACACATGCAGACAAAACTGATCTGAAAATCCTAAGAAATCAGACTCTGCATGCAGTGCATTACTGGAGAAATAAAAACAGAAATGCATTTCTTTCTGTACCATGCAAAGTACAAAGATATCAGAGATGCTGCACATTCACATTCCCAAAGCTGACATATTTGAATCACTAAACCAAAAGAAAAAGGTGGTTTTTGGAAATTTTGGACTCTAATGTAACTCCCCTCCCACCTCACAACAATGATGGAGACTCAGCAGCTCCATTATAAGACTTCTTCCCACCCCACCCATCCTACTGTGCAGCCTCATCCTACCCTGACTCTGACAATTATGATGACTCCCCACCTGCAGAGGCATCTAGTGAGCTCTGCTCCTAACCACTGAAGCCCTCTACTTACAGGTCATCCAAACCAGTCTCTGGTACAGTCTCCTAGCCACCAGGAGTCCTCGGTGAGCCATCTCCAACCTTGCCAAGTTCCTCCTTCTTCCCTGCACCACACCCAAGCTTCAGCTCCATTTAACATGTTGCCAGAACCTCCTTGACTTTCCATGGAGTCACTCCTGGCTCCTTGTCCTGGCCACATTGCCTTTCAGCTTTCATGCTCTTTGCTTTGTGGCCTCTGGACCTTCTCACTCCTTGCCTTGCCTTGTGGCCTAAGGGCCTTCTTGCTTCTTTAATTGCTTTGCAGCTTATCCAGGCCTACCAGGCGACCAAAATGATAAGGGGAATGGAACAGCTCCCCTATGAGGAAAGACTAAAGAGGTTAGGACTTTTCAGCTTGGAGAAGAGACGGCTGAGGGGGGAATATGATAGAGGTGTTTAAAATCATGAGAGGTCTAGAACAGGTAGATGTGAATCAGTTATTTATTCTTTCAGATAATAGAAAGACTAGGGGGCACTCCATGAAGTTAGCATGTGGCACATTTAAAACTAATCGGAGAAAGTTCTTTTTCACTCATCGCATAATTAAACTCTGGAATTTGATGCCAGAGGATGTGGTTAGTGCAGTTAGTACAGCTGTGTTTAAAAAAGGATTGGATAGAGGATGTGACGTCATCCCAGCAGATGGCGGACTAACTCTGAGTCTCTCCCTCGACATCAGCTAAATCCACTGACATCGGGCATCCCGACCGGCGATTTGTTGCCCAACTACTCCTAATAACTTCGGGTTCGCCGGCAGATGTCTCACCGGCGGAAAACGGTGGATTTAAAAAAGTATTCATACAGCAAATTGCCGTTGGAAGGTGAGCCCCCAGACAACATGGCGGGGGCAGGAAATGAGGTAGCGGACCTCGGGGAGGTGGCCGCGGCGTCCCCACCGACGAAAACGTGATTCCTACGAAAGCGGAGATGAAGGGCTGGGTCGAAGAAATAAAATCTGAAATAGCGGCAAAAACCGCGGTCATCATGACCTCCATAGAGAAGCTCAAGGGGGACATTGCTGAAAATGGCCGCCGCATATTTGAGGTTCAAACCAGAGCGGAAGCAAATAGTGCGGATCTCAAGGAGCAGCAAGATAAAATCAATAGTATGCAGGACGAAATGGAATGCCTGCAAGACAAGATGGAAGATTTAGAAAACAGGTCCAGGCGTCAAAATCTCCGGTTCAGAGGCGTCCCAGAGGGCCCGGAATATGCAGACTGTATAGCCACAGTGGCTCAGATCAGCACCATGCTTCTGTCTTCAGGCGCGGGAACCACTTCTACGGAGCAAGAGGAGGAGGTAAAAATAGCAAGAGCCCATAGAGTCTTTGGTCCCCGGTTTAATAACTTGCCTAAAGACATAATAGCTTGCTATCACGAATATGCTGTCAAAGACAGAATCGCCAGCATAGCACGGCAGCAAACCAGTTGGAAGTGGCAGGGCCATGAGGTCATGATTTTTATGGACCTCTCACCCACAACGATAAAGAAACGGAGGGATTTTAAGCCTGTCACTGACCTCCTCAGAAAAGAAAATATCCGATACCGTTGGATGTTTCCATTTGGGTTCAACTTTACCTTGAAAGGCGAAGCATACAGGGCAAAAACGCCGGCAGAGGCCTCCAACATTCTGCGTGACGCAGGTTACCCAGAGATCTTGGGCCTACCTGTCCTCCCAAAACCACCCGTTCGGCAGGAGGGACCGCCGCGCTGGCAACGGGTGACCAGAGGCGATAAAAGGCTGCGGCGACAACCCGATTCACTCACGCAGCGCTGAGCTTCGGATTGGTGAGAGAAATGGAGTCACTACAGGGGCTTAATGCTTCCTCAAGATTCGCTTCCGTTGTAATGCCCAGGCTTTGCAAATGCACTTGGGACTATGGCTCAGGCTCCTGCTTTTGTAGCTTACATCACAGTTATCTATTATGTATTGTTTAAATATGGTTCCTGCCTGTTCTAATGTTGTAGCATAAGGATTTGAGACAGCCAGTTAATATGTTAGAGATGCTCTGTTGTCAGATACTGTTAACTTAAGCATGTATGATGTCACTGAGGGAAGACTACTGCTGGGATGATTGAATCCTCCCTTAATCAGACAGCGTGGCCCTGGGACAGGGAACAAGCTGTGGGGGAGGTGGGAAAGCGGGGGGGGAGCTAGAGGGTAGCAGCTATTACCGACTTATTCACATGGTGGACACATGGAAATCAGGGGCGCACAGACAAGCCAGATTGTTAGAGTGGCTGGGGCCGCTGGTGCTGCCCATTGGGATATTAGCTCTTTATATTCCATTCCCATGACAACTTTTAACATTATGTCCCTCAATGTTAAGGGACTGAATACACCCTTAAAGCGGCAATCCCTTTTTGATGATCTGAACCTTCATCATACCATGATTGCCTTTGTGCAAGAAACCCACTTAAAGAGGAGATATGAGCGCTTACTTAAACACCCTAGTTTCCCTAGACAATACTGGGCTGCTAGGCCGCTGGCCCATAAGTATTTAGGAGTGGGAATACTTATGCATAAAGATCTGATATATGAAGAACTGGTATGCCGGGCAGACCCGGAAGGAAGGTATTTACTACTGGTTATCGCTATTGGAGGGGATAGGTACACCCTGATTAGTTCATATGCACCTAATGCGGGGCAGAGCGCCTATATGGAAGGTCTCTCTCAGCTTATTAATTGGTGGGCCGAGGGCCATATAATTCTGGGAGGGGACTTTAATATGACGATAGACCCTCGCCTAGATAATTCCCACCATACCTCCTCCACTAGGCGGCCGGACCGACAGGCATTCCGCTGATTTCTGCGACACCATGGCCTGGTTGATGTTTGGCGGGTCTGGCACCCCAAATCCAGGAATTATACCTTCTTTTCTAGGGTGCATAAATCCTACTCTCGCATTGACTACCTGCTTGTAGATAAGGGTTGCTGTAATCAGGTTCTAGATCCGTCCCTGGGCCCTATTACGTGGTCTGATCATGGTCCCGTGTTTATGGACTTTCACTTTTCTGGGTACGATAAGGGACGAAAATATTGGAGACTCAATGATAGTCTCCTCGAAGATGAGGAATTCTGTACTCAGTTGTACGGGGACATTCAGGAATATCTACAGCTTAATGACACCCCTGATACTTCTCCCAATATCCTATGGGACTGTTTGAAAGCGGTGCTGAGAGGGAAGCTTATTGCCAGGGGTGCCTATGTAAAGAGATGCAAACAGCAAGATAAGGTTGATACTTTACTGCACTTACAGCAGCTGGGGCGGGCGCACTCAGCTACTGGGGATGCCGGTCTATTAGTACAAATAGACACACTAC
Organism: Rhinatrema bivittatum; assembly: GCF_901001135.1. NCBI lineage: Eukaryota > Metazoa > Chordata > Amphibia > Gymnophiona > Rhinatrematidae > Rhinatrema > Rhinatrema bivittatum. The sequence continues at coordinate 88,374,078 of NC_042615.1, read as the reverse complement.
GCAAGCGTCTGGCGGACCTGGAAGCGGCCCAAATTGCACATAATTTAACTTGCAGTCAGCAGCTATACAATGAAGGGGGTAACAAGGCGGGTAGACAGTTGGCCCGAAAATTAAAGGTCCGTCAGGCCCAGACTAATATTGTTAAATTAAAGGCTGAAAGCGGGACGATGTTAACTTCCAATGCTGATATTAGGCAGCGTTTTCTCCGTTACTATACGGAACTCTATGCGCCTCAGACCACCATAAATCAAGCTGAGATGGAAGCCTACTTTCAACATTCCACCTTACCGCAGGTCACCCCTGAGGCCCAATTATTTCTAACCAGGGATATTACCGCCGCGGAAGTGACCTGGGCCATTAAATCCTTGAAAATAGGCAAGTCACCAGGGCTCGATGGCTATACTGCCTCATTTTATAAGAAATTTATGGTGTTATTAGTGCCTCCGCTGGTTTCCTTATATAATTCTCTGCAGGGGACGGCTTCGATCTCCCCGGAAGATAATATGGCTGGGGTGACACTGCTGGCGAAACCTGGCCGGGACCCCACGGTATGTGGCTCTTATCGCCCCATATCATTAATTAACTTAGACATGAAAATTCTAGCCAAAATTTTAGCCAACAAGCTCAATGTTTCCCTGCCCGGATTGATACATCCCGATCAATCTGGCTTTATCCCGGGCCGAATGGCGTCGGATGATGTCCGCAAAACGGTTGATGCCATGGGATGGGCCCGCTCGCAACACATTCCCCTGCTTCTGTTAGCAATAGATGCCGAAAAGGCCTTCGATTATGTGCATTGGCCATTTTTGTTCCATACCTTGCGCTTATTTAATTTGGGAGAGGGGGAAGTAGTGATGTCTCCCTCGGTGCTTGGCCCGGTCATTCTCCAGCACAGAGTAAGATAGCACTGATGTCCTGGATTGCGTCGGTGGCAGTCACCGTGCCAGTGACGATGATTGCCACGGTGCTCAGCCCGGTCTTTCCCCAGCGCCGAGGTGGATGCCTTTGCTGGCTTGGATGGCGAGTGGTGATGGACTGTCAGCATGCCTGTACTGCTCCTGGCATTATGTAGTGCCCTAGGATGATACGGGGCTTTGGTTAAGAACCCGAAGTATGGAGTATTTTGTTTAGTCGAGGGCACTGCATTTAGGTGTTACAGTAGTATTGACGGTATTGATGGCTGCACTGAAGGCGGCCTTGAGGGTATCGTTGAAAACATCAATGGAAGCGTCAATGGCATGGACGGAGCACCGATAACATTGACAGAAGCACCAATGGCATCGGCATATGTATTGATGGAATCGATACGGCATCGAAGAGACATCGATGGCATCGGCAAAATCAATGGCAGCATCGACGGCATCGATAGAATCGACAATGGCATTGATGGAATGGACACGGGCGTCGACGGCATGGATGGCATCGACCCAGGCATCAATGTGGGCATGGATGGAATTCATGGGGGGATCAGTGTCATGGATGTAAACATCGATGGCACTGAGAGAATCGATGTGGGCATCGATGGCATGGATGGAGGCACAGACAGTATCAATGGGGGCATAGACCACAACAAAAGTACTGAGGGAATCGATGGAGGCATGGATTTGACAGCGGCCCTAGCAGCAACGGTAACCGTGGACGTCCCTATCCCACTAGCCTTAATAACCAGGTGGAGGATTGCAGGAGGTCACTCGCAGGCTTTGTGGGGCTAACTGAGGATGAAAACATAGGGAGAGGGAAGGCTACAATTCAGTTGGTAGGCCGGGGAAACAGTGAGGTGACAGGAACCGACCGAAAATCAAGGCATAGTACTCACAGAGTGTCGATTAAATGTATGCGAAGGGAGACCTGTGTAGGGAAAAATTATTTGTGAAGTAAAACTTCAAGTGTTTCCGTGAGGAAAAGTTGTGAGAATTTCTCACAGAGCTCCTGACCGCGATGCTAACTGCAACACAGAAAAAAAAAGCCTGAAGGGAGACACCTGTGGACATAGGGATAATGGCATGCTGGGCATGCTCTGCGCACTCAGTGTGCCAGTGTCAGTCAAAGCTTTCTAGAAACTTTGACAGAGCTCCGTCCACTGACGTCACCCATATGTGAGGACTACCATCCTGCTTGTCTTGTGAGAAATTTATATTTTAAATATACATTTAATGAATAAACACCCCCCCCCCCCCAAATATACATAAGTAAATGGATGGAATGAAATAAAACACCCAATTCTTTGAGTCACAGAGAATTTGACCTGCATCGGGGTAATGATGCTAGTCACGAATAAAGTGTCCTAATTCAACTGTTTTTCTGTTTGTTTTTAAATTGTGAATGTCTGTGTCTGGAAGGAAAAAAGGATCAACAAGTCAAAAGTTATGGATGCCCCTGTCATCATCAATTTGGACTGAAATTGTTGAAAAACAAATGTACAGATAGATTCTGTTTTAAAAGAATGAACGTATAAGCAATCCATCAGTATAAGTTTACAGTACATTAATGAAACAAGGCAATGAAGCTTAATGAATATATATGACAGTTAAAGAAAAACAGTAAAGGATGAGACATAAACAAGTAGTATAAAAATGTTAAATGTAGATTCCCTAAATACTGATCTGGTATTTAATGGTACTAGAGAAGAAAAAGAAAGTACATCTTAAAAAATAAAATACTTTAACAGATACAAAGTGAGAGAGTTCCAACAGTTAAAATCTTGTATAATTCAAAAAATATCTGTTGTATTGGAAGATCATAATAAGCAAACTGGAGAGCACGACACTTAGTCAGATAACTTTAGTTTGATATGCAGCAGAACTTACCTGGATAAGTATTCTGTGGAATATCTGGATAAAGTTGTACAGATAACTTTAAGACAGGTATTTGTCCAACCAGAATTACTTGGCTAACTTTATCCAGGAAGTGCTGCCCAGAGAAAGTGACACCACACACTGGGATCATACCCTGTGCAGCCTCTTTTTACCCAGGCAACTACTGTATGGGCAGCAAGTCACCTTGAAAAAATGTAGCTGGGTCGGGAGAGAAATACCGTTTTTACTGGACTAATCATATAAATTATTATTTTGTAAAAAGTGGTGTTTTACCTTGCTGGTACTAAATTTATTATTGGTAATGTCTGCTTTGGGAAAAGCAGCAAATACACAAAAAGTAAGGTGGTAAATGATGGGTAATAATGAAAGCCTTTTCCATAGGTAAAAAACATTTGAACTGAAGAAACTGGGGCTTTGATTATTGCCCAACGTTGTCTGTGGGTAAAAGTACATGCTTGGTTTAATTCCATGCATAGGGATCTCAGGGGGCAGAGGCTGGAACAATGCACTTAGTTTTAATTATACAAACCTATGTGTATTGTTTCCAACAGAAACATTACCCAGGGAGAAAGCAGGTGCAAATTTGTGAGAACTTTATCTTTAGACAATAATGAAAACAAAAACTACCAATGTAGTTTTGCTTTCATTATTGTGGTTAACTCCATGATGTAAAATTGCCTGTGGGGTTTGTTGATTGGCGAATACACTAAATATTTATTCCATGCTGTCTTGCTTAATGTGGGACAGGTTGAAAAACAAATCTCCATCTGAAGTACAGGAAGGACAAACAAAACATTCATACCATTTATATGACACTATGATTCAGTCGTTACTAGGAAACACAATTAACAAAGCACTTCTTTGTAAATAACACTAGAAGAAACATACAGCAAAATCTTCTGTTAGTGAAGCATATTTCAGCTTGAGATTTTGAATTATTCTCTTTATTTTAGATATCCTCATCCTTTTGAAATGTTCGTCTATCAGTGACACCTCTACATGTAATGAGTTTATTTTTCCCTCTATACATTTCCAAAGAGGGGTTATTACTGTTCTCCTTGATTTGGTATGTCTCTCTCAGTAATAATTTTTCTATACAGTATTATATCCAATTTATTTCTGATATCAATAAATGTCCAGTTATTTATATTACAGCCTTATTGATCTTACTGACCATGCTTTTTACTTTGGGTATCAGGTTTATCTTAGGCAGTTTTTTTCCTTTCCTGAATCCTAGCATACATATCTATGTCTATACAAGTCAACGACTCAGCCACCAACTCCTCAATCTCCCCCCCTCTCTCTCCTGCCTTACTCTTCACACTGCACCCTGGCCTGCATTACATTGCTTTTATCCTCATATGTTGTACCTTTCTCATTTGCCGTTATCTAATCTTTTTCCTCTTTAAATTGCTCTAACTATTCAGAACCTTACTGTATGGAGCTCCTTAGCTATTCCAATGCCTTTTTTTCTAACAGTCCTTAATTGCTCCTTTACCTTCCTTCTGGCACTTTTCCTTATATTACTCTCATTCTCATTTGTTGCAACATCTTCGTTCACTGGTATCTTACTTGTTGCTGCTTCCAATTGCTCTGGCTTTTTCTGCTTCTTTCTCCTGGTGTTTCTTGGATACTCTTGCATATCTTCTCTAGCACTTTCCTCCAGATCTCTTTTTTTTTCAGCTTATATTTCTATTTCTACAGCAGCTCTTAGTATTCTAAAATGATATCACTTATATACTTCTTTTCATTAATTTTGTTAAAGATCCTAAATTTGGATCAGTTGCATTTAACAGCTTTTTCTGGGATATTACTCTTTTTTCCAGGTTTTTTAATGCTTTCTTTGTGAACCCTCTTGATTTAAATAAAGGGATTGCGGAATAAAAATAGCAGCATATTATCTCCTTTTTGTCTTCGGGAGTCTTAATTTTTTCATTAAATTCTCTGGTCTTTCAACTGCAACAGCAAGTCCAAGAAAAGCTTTCCATGGCCTATAACTGTACCAGGATTGCAATCTTCATCTGAAGAATCTGCACTATCACTACCACCATCATTAGCCTTAATGCTGAAGCTAAGGCACCTTTTTATCCTGAGTGTCATCCAGCCAGTATGAATTTTTGTTTTTTCTTTAATGTTCACCTTGCTGAGATTTAGACCAGATGCAATGAGTTCACCATGTGAAGGTACTCAGTAGAGGTGTGCAGGCCATATAATATCATTTCATTTTTGTTTGTTTAATTGAAGGTTTTTGTCTTTTTTTTTTCAGCAAATAGTGCACAATATTTCTAAACAGTATGCCCTATTCATAAATAGTGTGACCTAATTTCCAACATGAAATGAAATGATATAGCCAATCTTATTGATATTGTGTATAGCTTTTCAAACATTAGCACATCCCTGGTACTCAGCAACACTTAGGCCTAGATTTATCAATCTGCAGTAAATATTGCAAGCCATAGGAAACTTTTCACACTTTGCAGTAATACCTACATAATTGCATTTTCCTACCTGCAAAGTGCGAGAGAGAGAGAGAATATATACCAGGCCCTTGTAGTAGCTAGCTATTTATATTTCTATAGGAGGCCCACCTAGAAACTCGAGGTGAGGTTTAGGTAGTAGCGTAGGGGTTAGGGGCCACTTTTACATGCAGAGTAAGACATAAGAACAGAACAGTACACTCTTGTGAAGATTTTATGATCTTTGGAGTGAGGAAACTCACACAACAATGAGATTTGTATAATGTTCTCTCAACCTAGCTTGATGGGCTCTCTATAACATCAAGCCAGGTTGAGAGAACATTGTACAAATCTCATCTTTGTGTGAGTTTCCTCATTCAGCAGGCATAAATGTCTTAGAGAAATATGAGCATAGCAAGAGGATCTTTTGGTCACTGTGTTGAGCAAGGACAGCTCCCACCTTGAGAGCAGAGGAATCTACTTCCAAGATGAAGGGCTTAGAAGGATTTGGGTACCATAGGCAAGGCTTTTGCAAGAAAACCTGTTTGAGAGACTGGAAATCCTGGACAGCCTCTTCTGGCCAGTGCTTATTGTCCATGCCCTTTTTGGTAAGGGCGGTAAGTGGGGCTGCAAGTGAAGAATACCTGGTTATGAACTGTCTGAAGTAATTCCCAAAACCCAGGAAGCATTGCAATGCCTCAAGTTCCATGGGCTGAGACCAGTCCAAGATGATCTTTACCATTGCGGGGGTCCATGGGAAACCCATACTGGGAAATGATATATCCCAAAAAGGGGAGCTCCTCTGCTCAAACATGAATTATTTCTAGCTTTGCATGCAGGTGATGTTCTCACAGCCTCTGTAACGTTTGCTTGATGTGCTGTCAATCTTGAGCCAATGATCGGAAGATTATTTATTTATTTATTTTTATATACTGACATTCAATCTGACATATCACATCGGTTTACTGAAAAATAAATGGTGCTGGAAACATCAAAGTTTTCCAATTGTTTCTTACAGTATAACTTAGATTAACATTAACTGAACTAAATGTGTTAACAAGAAATTAAATGGTATTAGTGGGAAATTAGTTCTTTGAGGATTGGTGTAATATGATCCGATCTTTTGCTATTTATAAGTGTTCTGGCAACGGCATTCTGTAAGAGCTGGATTGGTTTTAGAGTGACTACCGGGAGGCCCAATAGAAGGGCGTTGCAGTAATCGAGTTTTGAGAAAAGTAGTGCCTGAAGTACTGTTCGATAGTCTTGGGTGTATAGAAGCGGTTTGAGTTTTTTTAAGATCTGGAACTTGCAGTATCCATATTTCATCATGGTGTTAATGTGTTTTTATAAGGTTTAGTTTGCTATCTAGGACGATGTCTAGATCTTTTGCTGTAGAGACTGATTTTGTTGGCATGATTTGAAATCGGGGTTAGGTAAAGAAATGAGTTTATTGTGGTTGAGTGAAAGAGACATTTATGATAGAAGGTGCCTTATTGCTGTTAAGTATCCCTCAGTTTTAGTGTATTCTCGAGGATGTCTTTTAGGGGGAGCAGAATTTGAACGTCGTCCGCATATACATAGTAGGATAAGCCTAATTCGTTCAGAAATTTACATAGGGGCAGCATGTATATGTTGAAGAAAGTTGATGATAGGGATGAGCCTTGTGGGATGCCATGTGGAAGGGGTATTTGTTTGGATTCTGTTGCGTTTAGACTTACTTTGTTCGATCTGTCTGATAGGTATGAGTTGAACCAGTTGATCATGATGTCTCTTAGGCCAAATTTCTCTTAGTCTGTTTAACAGTATTTCGTGGTTAACGGTGTCGAATGCGGCAGAGATATCAAGTAAACTCAGTAGAAAGGAGTAACCACTGTCTAGTCCTCTGAGGATTGTACCAGAGAGGGAGAGTAGTAGCGTTTCAGTGCTAACGGACTTCCTGAAGCCGTGTTGAGCCAGAAATAATATATTATGGGTTTCCAGATGCTCAGAGAGTTGTTGGTTAATTTTTTCAAGGATCTTGGCTATGAAGGGAAGATTAGATATGGGCCTGAAATTTGCTAGATCTGATTCATCAATTTGTGTTTTTTTAAGGATTGGCTTGATGACTGCACATTTTAAGATATCTGGGAAAATACCTTGTTCAAGTGATAAGTTGACAATGTCAGCTATGGGTTTGGCAATGATGTTAGAGACTTGTTTTAGGATTTTTATTGGGATGGGATCGAGGGGATGTGCAGCAGGATTTATTTTTCAGATGATTGCCTCAATTTCAGTTGAAGCAACTTTCTCAAATTGTGTCCATCTGACGTCTGATATGTTTGATAATGTTGCAGTTTCATCGATCACGTTCGGGTTCTTTGCAATTAGATTTTAAATTTTGTCACTGAAAATTTGGGCTAGTTCTTCGCAGGTTCCTGTTTGATTGGCATTTATGGATGGGCTTTGAATTGGTTGTGTAAGATCTTTGACATATGCAAATAGGGTTCTGGGATTAAATTGATAGTCATGTATTTTCTTTGCGTAGAATTTTTGCTTGGCTTTCTCAATGTCTGTTCTGTATATATATAGAATGGTTCTGAATTTATCTTTTAGGTAAGGGGTTGGGTTTTCCCTCCATTTTTTTTCAGCCTGTCTTAATATGCATTTGATATTTTTCAATTCTAGGGTATACCATGGGGCTTTATATTTGGTGGATGGTTTAATTTCTTTCCTGATAAGTGGGCATTTGATCCTTGTGATTTCTGAGTTGATGGTGATCCAGGAGATTACGATGGATTTTGTGTCATTCTTAATTAAGGATTTCAGGGAGTCCGGTAAAATTTCAATTAACTCTTCGGTAGTATATATGCCATACTGGGTCAGACCAGGGATCCATCAAGCCCAGAGTCCTGTTTCCAATAGTGGCCAATCCAAGACACACGTACCTGACAACTACCCAAAACATTAGACAGATCTCAAGCTACTATTGCTTATTAATTACCATCATAGTAGTTTTTGGATTTATCCTCTAGGAACTTATTCAAACCTTTTTAAAACCCAGTTACACTAACTTCTGTAACCACATCCTCTGTGCGCTGAGTGAAAAATTATTTTCTTTGATTTGTTTTAAATGAGCTACTTGCTAACTTCATGGTGTGCCTCCTGGTCCTTCTATTATCTGAGAGAGTAAATAACCAATTTACATTAACTTGGTCAAGTCCTTTCATGATTTTGTAGAATTCTATCATATCCCCCCTCAGCTGTCTCTTCTCCAAACTGAACAGCCCTAACTTCTTTAGCCTTTCCTCATAGGGCAGCCGTTCCATGCCCCTTATTTTGGTCGCCCTTCTCTGCACTTTCTCCAGTGCAGCTATATCCTTTTTGAGATGTGGTGACCAGAAACACTATTCTTCAAAATGGAAAAGGTTTACCTTGTGGTGCACACAAAAGAACATTGACTCTTTCTCCTGCCCCTCAACTTCTCTACTAGACTACTTATTCAAGGTGCGATCTTACCATGGAGCATTACAGAGGCATTATGACATCCTCAGTTTAATTTGTGTTATCCGCAAATTTGATCACCTCACTCACTGTACCTCTTTCCAGATAAATATATTAAAAAGCACCGGTCCAAGTACAGATCTCTAAGGCACTCTATTGTTTACCTTTTTCCACTGTGAAATCTATTTAATAGGGATGTGCATTCGTTTTTTATGAATTAGACAATGTCAACGATATTGTCTAAATCGTCATGGATTGGATGCACCAAATTTCGGCAAAATTCGTATTTCGTGATATTGTGCACTCAGGGCCGGTGGAGGCACTAGGCGAACTAGGCCTGGGCATAGGGCACTGAGTATTAGGAAGCACCATGAGCAGTGGTATCCCGATGGGAGCCAATGCCCCCGGGCACAGGGAGGCTCATGCGGCCCCCGGTGGACCTCATCCCACTGGCGGCTGAGCAGCGACACATAGCACACAGGCAGATCGGCAGGGCCGTGGCCCAAAGAAAAAGATCGCGTTCAAGCCTGCTGGTGCTCCTCCTCTTCCTTCCTGCCCGCACGACCCTGGAAGAAAACGGTGCCCGAGCTGCGTGGGCAGGAAGGAGGAGGAGCATCAGCGCGTGCAGAAGAGGAGCAGCCACCGCGAATCCCAAGTCGCAGTGGCCCGAGAAGAGGAAGAGGCCCGGTAGCGACACGTGAAGAGGAGGCCCAGAGGTGAGAGAGAGGCTGAGGGCCTGTAGAGTGTGTATGTGTGCGTGTATGAGATGAGTTAAGAGATTGTGTATAAGAGTGAGTTGAGAGACTGTGTGGGAGTGAGGACCTGAATGTTTGCAGAGAGAGCATGTGACAGTGAGAGCCTGTGCTTGAGCAAGACAGCATGTGGGAGTGAGAGACACCCTGTGTGTGTGGAATCAGACAGCATGTGCCAGTGAGAGCCTGTGTGTATGAATGATTGTATAAGAGAGAGCATGTGACAGTGAGAGTCTGTGCTTGAGCAAGACAGCATATGGGAGTGAGAGAGAGCCTGTGTGTATGAGTCAGACAGCATGTGCCAATGAGAGACTGTATGTATGAATGATTGTATGAGAGAGCGCATGTGACAGTGAGAGTGTGTGTGTGTGTGTGAGTGAGAGAGAGAGAAAGCATATGAGTATGAGAACCTGACTGTGTGTTTGAGGGAAAAAGATGGAGAGAAAAGAAATAGAAAAAAAAGACAATATAAAAGGAATTGGCAGAAAAATAAGAAAGGGAAGGTGGAAAAAAAAAGCCTGTGACCAACCGATTAGAAAACTAAGATCAGACAGCAAAGGTAAAAAAAAAAATAAATTACTTTTTAGTGATTGGCACATGTAATCTTTGAGAATGTGCAAGAGTAGCACTTTCTCTATGCGGATCTCACAATGTACGAGATCAGCATGGAGGAAGTGGAAGCCCACGGGGTCTGCAGAGAGGAGGCAGCAGAATGGGCTTCAGTGCCAGTAGCAGCAATCGGCGCCTCCCCAGTAGCCATGCGGCAGCAGTACCAGTGGCAGCAGAGGAACGAGAGAGGTTCTGAGGTTGCTGGCAAAAGAAAGAGAGGGGGGACTGCCTTTAGTGTGTGCATGTGTATGAATGGGACTCTGCCTGGGGGTCTGTGTTTGTGAGAATGAATGTGTGCATGCCTGGGGGATGGGGAGGGAGTGTGTGCGTGTAAATGAATGTGTGCATGCCTATATATATATATATATATATATATATATATATATATATATATATATATATATATATCAAAATTGCTTACCTTGTAATAGGTGTTATCCCAGGACAGCAGGATGTAGTCCTCACATGTGGGTGACATCATTGATGGAGCCCTGGTACGGAAAACTTTCTGTCAAAGTTTCTAGAAACTTTTGACTGGCCCTGTGAGGCCACTGAGCACGCCCAGCATGCCATGATATTCTCTGCCAGAGGGGTCTCTCTTCAGTCTCGTATGCAGCAATAAGCTTTAGCAAAAATAAAATAATAAAATATATTAGAGCCAACTCCACGGGGTGGTGGGTGGGTTTCGTGAGGACTACATCCTGCTGTCCTGCGATAACACCTATTACAAGGTAAGCAATTTTGCTTTATCCCAGGACAAGCAGGATGCTAGTCCTCACATGTGGGTGATTAGCAAGCTAGAGACTGAGTCATTTTGTAGTGAAGCAACAGTGAAGTATTGTTGTTGAAAATGAGGCAGCCGAAGATCACAGCAAATTGGATGTAGAAAGAGTTGGGACTAAACTGGAAACAAGTTTTTTAAGACAGATTGTCCATAGGCTGAATCTTGTCATCCCTGTTTATCCAAACAGTAATGAGCTGCAAATGTGTGTAGAGAACTCCATGTTGCTGCTTTACAGATGTCAAGGATTGGCACTGAACGATAGTGTGCTACTGAGGTTGACATCGCTCTTACTGAATGTGCCTTTACTCGCCCTTGGAGAGGAAGGCCTGCTTTTTCATAGCAAAACTGAATGCAATCTGCTAACCAGTTGGATACAGTATGTTTTCCCACTGCTTTACCCAATTTGTTTGGATCATAAGATACAAAGAGTTGAGTTGATTTCCTGTGGACTGCCGTGCAGTCTAAGTAAAATGCTAGTGCACGCTTACAGTCCAGGGTATGTAAGGCCCGTTCTCCTTGATGAGAATGAGGCCTTGGAAAGAATGTGGGTAAAACTATGGATTGGTTCAAATGGATTTCCCTAACTACTTTGGGAAGGAATTTTGGATGTGTATGGAGAACCACTCTGTCATGTAGGAATTTTGTATAAGGCTAGTACGTGACAAGTGCTTGTAACTCAATAACCCTTCTAGCCGATGTAATGGCTATGAGGAAGATAGTCTACCATGTGAGAAATTTAAAATCACAGGAATTAATGGGTTTGAAAGGAGGACACATGAGTCTTGTTAATACCAGATTCAGGTCCCATTCTGTGACTGGTGGCCGAATTGGTGGTTTAAGTTGAGTTAAACCTCTCATAAACCTGCTGACAAGAGGTTGTATGGATATTGGTGCATCTCCCATCTTGTTATGGTACGCTGAGATTTCACTGAAGTGTACTCTGATAGATGAAGTCTGGAGACCAGAGTCTGAAAGATGGCATAAGTAGTCTAGTAGAGATGTTGTGGGGCAGGAGAAAGGGTCAATGTTCTTTTGTGTGCACCACAAGGTAAACCTTTTCCATTTTGAAGAATAGTTCTTTCTTGTTGAAGGTTTAAGTGAAGCTATAAGCATTTGAGAGACATTAGTTGAAAGATTGAGTGGTTGTAAAATCAAGCTTTCAACATCCATGCTGTCAAGGATAGGGATTGAAGGTTGGGATGGCGCAATCGACCCTGATCCTGAGTTATGAGAGTGGGAGCTACACCCAGGCGAATGGGATCCCTGATCGAGAGGTCTAGTAGAGTGGGAAACCATACTTGTCGAGGCCAATACGGGACTATGAGTATCATGGACCCCTTGTCCTGTTGTAGCTTCACTAGAGTTTTGGTTATGTGCAGTATCGGAGGATACGCATATAGAAGGCCTGATTCCAAGGACGAGCAAAGGTGTCCTTGGCTAGCTGGTGATTCTGTCTGTGTAGAGTGCAGAATTTGTCCACTTTGTGATTCAGTTGTGATGCAAAGAGGTCTATTGTTGGTTGTCCCCAACGTTGAAATATCCTGGTCGCTACTGAGGGATCCAGGGACCATTCGTGTGGTTGGAACTGATGGCTGAGGCGATCCGCCACTACATTGTGAATGCCTGCCAGATAAGTGTCCCGGAGAAACATTGAGTGTGTCAGGGCCCAGTGTGTCAGGGCCCAGTCACAGCTTCTTGACAAAGGAGATACGAGCTCCTTTGTCAAGAAGTACATGGCTACTGTATTGTCCGTTTGGATCAGAACAGTCTTGTGCGAAAGGCAGTCCTTGGACGCATGATGCGCATAACGTATAGCTCGAAGTTCTAGGAAATTGATTTGAAATGTTGCTTTGAGTTTTGTCCAAATACCCTGGGTTTGGAGATTGTTTATGTGAGCTCCCCAACCCAAGGTGGATGCATCTGTAGTTAAAGTTATCTGTGGGACTGGTTGTTGGAAGGGTAGGCCCTTGCGCAAATTGTCCTTGTTCGCCCACCAAAGTAGAGATGAACGTAGCTGGTGGGTTACTTGAATTGGAGAATACAGTGGTTGAATGGCTTGGATCCATTGAGATCTTGATATCCATTGGGTTACCCTCATGGCGAGTCTTGCTATAGGAGTTCCATGAACTGTGGAGGCCATGTGGCCTAGTAAGGTTAGAAACTGATGAGCTGTTGCTTGTTTCTTTGAATGAATCGAGTTTGCCAGTAGGGAAAGTGTTTCTGCTCGATCCTCGGGTAGAAAAGCCTTTGAGGGGGGGCAAGATGGCACCCTGAGCAGAGCTGTGTGAGTGAGTTGCTGAACAGTTTCATTTTGCACAGTGCTTTATATTCCTGGGAACTTTGTTATCTTGTGAAATAAATAACCTAAACAATGCCTGCAAAACATAAAGGGAAAATAAGGGGTTTTCCCTCAATTTCAACGCAGCTATCTGAACAGAGGCTCATAACTACCTTTACAACTCCGGGAGCAGGAACGACCGGGGGGAGTAGCCTTGCTGCAGTGCCGAAGGGAGGACATTCGACACCGCCAGAGGCAGAGGTTTCCCTCAGCCCTCCCGTGATTCCACCACCAGCTGAGAGGGGAGCGTCAGAGACTCTGCTAGAGACGCTGAATGAGGAAGTCAGCGTCTCAGGAAGGCAGGGAGAAGGAACCGAAGCAGCTGCCCTGCCAGAGCCGACGAGGAATCCTCTTGGGGGACTTTTGGAGACATTTGGCCAAGAGGCAGCCAAGTGCACCAGCCACCGGAACATCAGTTTCATCGGGTGAGCATATAGAAACCCCCATAAGACCAGCAGTGGTAACTATGGAGACATTATGGGAACTTTCTGCTAATCTCACAGTTGCTGTAAGAGCTAGCAACCAGAGAATGGAACAAATAGCCTCTTCTTTAAACAATAAAATTTCTGAGCAAAATCTGTCACTGCAAGTAATGAAAGAAAAAGTGGATGGAATGGAAACAGAAATAGGAAATATACAAGCTTTCAACCAGGCAACAATAAAAGATAGAACTGCATTGTCCAGAAGATTGGAATTACTAGAAAACTGGAACCGGATATTTAATGTGAGATTGATCAAATTTCCTAAAATTATGGGTGAGCTTCCCATAACAACTTTAAAAAGATATCTCCGGGAGACTCTTCAGATGTTGATATGCCTGTGATAAATAAGGTTTATTTCATTCCCAGAACCCGTGCTGAAAGAGGGGAAAATATTCCGCAAGAGCAAAATCAATTTGATGTAGATAATCTTACTATGTTTCTTGAATCCTCTGCAATAGAAATTATTGAATGAGCTACATTGATTGTTACACTAATTGCAGAACAGGATGTTAGCAAAATTATGTCTAAGTATTTTCAGCATTTAAACACCCCCTTTCATGGTATAACTATACGCATGTTTCCTGTTATGACTGTGCTGCCCGCGGGTTCCCCCGCAAGCAGATATTCACCCCATGCTGTTCTTCACCCGACGCGGCAGGACGCCATCGTCGGGCCTTCCACGTGGCTGGAGCCGCAGTCGTTGCTGCCCACGCGGCCCGGAAGCCGCCCTGGAGTCTCCTGTGCTCCACGGTCGGAGCCACGGCCTTGTTTCATCTTCGAGGCGCTAAGGCCACAGCCCCGGGCTGGAGTAGCGGCTGGAGCTGCCCCCAGGGCCTCCTGCAGCGGCCGGAGCCGCTGCCGACATCGGAGCCTGCATCCAGGCTCGGTCCTGCCTCTCTCTGTCTTCTGCGTCGGTGCAGGCCACTGTCCATGGTCCTGCACAGCTTCCTGCTTGCTTCCTAGGTGCGCGGCTGCACCTCTCTGCTGGATTTAAAGGGCCAGGCACAGGAAGTGCGCTGGCCCCACCTGCAATGGGACTTCCTCCTTTAGCCCTATAAAGGGCTGCTTCGTCAGTCTGTTCTTGGCCTTGCACCGTGGTGACTTCACTCTGGAGGCTCCTGCCTGCCAGAGCCTTGTAAAGTCTGTCTTCGTGGAGCTCCTCGTCTAGTCTGCCTTCTTCCATGTCTTTATGTCTTGGTGTTCTGCCTGAGGTCCCGGTCCATGCTGTGATGTCTCGCTATGTTCCTCCACGTCCTGATGTGTGTTCCTGTGTCTCGTCTTCTACGCTCCTGAGCCTTCTGGTCCTGTGGGCCGGACTCCCTTGGACAACGTCTTTCCCGGGTTGGAGTGGCCTGCAGGTGGACTGGTGTCCTGCGCTCTCGAGCCGTCATGTCCTGGATCTTTCCTACGCTGTCCCGTTCTCCTCGTGGTCCGTGACCAGCCTGCAAGGGCTGTGTAGGGCGCGCAGTGGGACAGGGTGGTCTGCGATTCAGTCCCGCGGGTGGCCTGAGTAGGGCACCCTGAGAGACAGTGCCAATGTCCATGCCTTGTGTTTGTCTATGTGGATGTCAAGTTCCTTGTCATGGATGCCGTTGCATCAGCCATGTGTCTCGTCATGGATGCCGTTGCATCAACCCTCTGTCTTCTTCCAAGGATGCAGTTGCATCGTCCAATGTCATGTCTTCGTGTCAAGGCCATCTGCCCTCAACCTCAGGCCACGCCAGCTGCTCCATGCTGTTCGCAGCAGGTCCGAAAGGGTTCGGAATGGTCGGAAGACCATTCACCTTCCAACATCCTCGGATGTTGGCCTTGGGAGCTTGCCAGCCTGGCAGAGGGTAAGACAGTCTGCCATGCGGAGCCACAGTCAACCCTCGGCTTGGCCCTGAAGGTCTGGGCCCGAGCTGAGGCCCATGGGCACACTAAACCCCCAGTTCTCAACAGAATGCAAGGCCTTTTGAGGCCGATCTCAACAGAATACAAGGCCTTTCGAGGCCGATCTCAACAGAATACAAGGCCTTTCGAGGCCGTTCTCAACATTTCCAGACATCTCAAAGATCACTCAAGAAAGTCGTGAAGCCTTTTTAAGTATGAGGCAGGAGACAGTTTCTTTAGGAGCAACCTTTATGTTGCGTTACCCCTGCAAATGTATTGTAAGGAAGGGGAGTGATTGTTACATTTTCTTTGCACCTGAGCATTTAAGAGATTTTATTGATTCTTTTTCTGCCAATGTTGCCTCATAGAGAATCGCTAAAGAAAATTAACTGCTCTTGTTCAGGGCTATACCATTTCTTCTTTCAATTTGTTATTATTCCTCAAATCTAAATCCCCCAACGAGAGAAGTTTTGAGATTATAGTTTAGCCATTATGGAATAACTTTATGGTTTATATGCTTTGTAAGAATGTTATCTTTAATGACTAATCAAGTTTCTATTCTATTATAAATGAATACTTTATTTGTATTGAAAATTCAGAAATTAAAAATTAAAAAAAAAAAAAGAAAAGCCTTTGAGAGTATGGTGTTCAATTCTGCTCCTATGAATTGAAGCAGGTGAGACAGAGTGAGATGGGACTTTTGATAATTGATGAGAAAGCCCATGGAGTGAAGTAGAGTAATTGTTCAACTGAGAGAAGTCAGAGCTCCTTGTTGAGATTGACTTCTGATGAACCAGTCGTCTAGATATGGGAAGACATGGACACTTTCCTTGTGCAAGTGTGCTGCTATTATTGCCAGACAGAGGCAAGTTCGAATGGCAGTACTCTGTTCTGGAAATGCTGATGACCTACCATGAAACGCAGATACTTGCGATGAGGAGGGAATATTGGAATGTGAGCGTAAGCGTCTTGAAGATCCAGAGAACAAAGCCAATCTCCTGTTTGAAGAAGTGGAAGCATGGTGCCTAGAGAAACCATCCTGAACTTTTCTTTCTTTAGAAATTTGTTGAGATTTCTGAGGTCTAGTATAGGGCTTAGGCCTCCAGTTTTCTTTAGAATGAGGAAATAATGGGAATAGAACCCTCTGCCCTGCTGAGATCGGGGCACCGACTCTACTGCCCTGGCTTTCAGAAGGGTGGATAATTCTACTTGCAATTGGATTATGTGATTTTCTCCTAGAGAGAGGGGTCTTGGAGGAGAATCTGTTGGAATTGAGAGGAAATTGAGTAGGTAACCTCGAGATATTATTGCCAGTACCCATTGGTCTGTTGTTATTTGTAACTAATGGTTGTAAAAGGAGGTTATTCGACCCCCTACCAGAAGCTGTGGATGAGGATTGGAGAGGTGGCTTCGGTCTCTGGGAAAGGCCTCAACAGCCAGCAGCCGGTCCCGTCTGTGACGGAGGTTGAGGCCTAGCTGCCCTAGGTTGTCTGGTCTGAGTTCTTTGTTGCGGTCTAGAAGATCTGCTCCTAGATGTTGGGGGGTAATACCGCCTTTGTCTGTAGAAGGGTCTTCTAGAATCTTTCCTTTGAGGCCTACAAGTTGGCTGTGTGGGTTGATCCTGCGGGATAAATGAAAGTTGCCTCAGGGTTTCTGTATGCTCTTTCAATTGAGCAACCGCATCCTGTACTTTAGATCCAAAAAGATTATCACCAAGACATAGGAGATCTACTAACTTCTCCTGGACTTCAGGCCTGAGGTCCGAGGCTTTAAGCCATGCCCAACGTCTGGCACTTATACCCGATGCAACCACTCTGGAAGCTGTCTCGAAACCATCATAGGCCGCACGGAACTTGTGTTTGCCGGCCTCCAGCCCTTTGTGGATAATTGCTTGGGCTACTTCTTGATGTTGTGATGGAAGTGATGGTATAAAGTCCTGCATCTGCTTTCACAGATTTCTTTGGTACTGAGTCATGTATAATTGATACAAAGATATCTTAGAATTTAACATGGCTCCTTGATAGACCTTTCGTCCCAGGGAATCTAAGAATCTATGATCTTTACCTGGATGATTTGAGGAATGTGGTCTTATCCTCTTGGACTTCTTTTGTGCAGACTCTACCACTACTGACTGGTGTGGAAGCTGTAACGGTTAGTAGCCAGGAGCAGACTGCACCAAATATTTAGTGTCCATTCTTTTGTTAACAGCAGGCACTGAGCATGGATGTTCCCAAATCCGATGTTGTAAGTCCAGAAGGACATCATGGACAGGTATGGCTACCACTTGCTTCAGAGGGTCTACAAATTGGAGAACCTCCAGTGTTTGCTGCCTTATGTCCTGCTCTGTGACCAAGGTGAAAGGTATGGTGTCAGCCATTTCCTGGATAAAGTTGTGAATGATAAATCTTCCGGTGGAGATTTTTTCCTTGGATCCGGTGGTGAAGGATCTGACATGAAAGCTTCAGATGAGGTATCTGTGTGTGCATCACTCCAAGTATCACATGGATCTTGTCTAGGTGGAGAAATCGGAGAGGTTCTAGGCGTCCGAGGAAGCCCTGAAGGACCTGGTTGTGAGTCATCAAGGGGTGACTCCTCAGGGTGTTCTTTCTGAGGTTTGGGAGGAAGAACACCGACCACCTCATCAAATCTCTTCATTATAGGTTGGTAGAGTGCCAGTTCTGGATGTTCTGGGTCCCCAGGTGAGATTGGCGTCGGCGCCAGAATCGAAGATGGCGTCGGTATCTTTGGTGGTTGTGCCGGCGTCACCTTAGCTGGAATCGGTGTGGGTACCGGCATAGACGGAATCGTCGACATTGGTGCAATCACCGGCATTGGTAAAGGTACTGGCATCGACGAAGTTGCTGGAATAGGCATCTGTTCTTTAAGGGCCTGGAGTACCGCTTGTCGGATAAAGTCTGACAATTCCTGCAAAACAGCTGATATAGGCAGAGCAGCTGAATGCGGTGACGGTGTAGGCATCGATATTCCCTCCACAGAGCCCTGTGGAGGTTCGACCGATGGAGGTATAGGCCCCGGCGCAGAGGGTAGCAGAGTTTCCTGAGGTTTGAACTGTTTAGCGGTCAGTTCCTCCGGGGAGAGAAGCGTCGCTGCGACTACTGACCTTGTCGATGCCGTCGATGGGTGGTCTCCGGACCCCTCCATATGACGTTTTTTCAACAATATTCGCTTTGAAACCTCTACTGGGGACGATTTTGTTGATGTTGAAGGAAAAGGAAGAAGCTGAAAAAGATGTTCCGTCAAAGTTTTCTTCCTTTGGGAGTCATCTCTGCACACTGAGGGCAGGATGAGACATCATGTTTATCTCCTAAACAGAGAACACAATCGAGGTGTGGATTACAAACCGGGCATTTTTTAAATCCGGGAGCCATTTTCTCTCGACAGCCATCGATGAAAAGAGGGGAAAAAAATTATGAAAGAAAGTTTTTACTTAAGAGTAAAAACGAGACTGCGATTACTCACCAGCCAGTGGAAATCTGAGAGAGATCCCTTATGGGAGAAAATATTTTGAGAAACAAATGACTTTTTTAGTCAGGCAATACTGTGAGGAAAACTCACAAGGCTCCTTGCTCCACGATGCTTACAGCAGCATGGAAAAACAAAGACTGAAGAGAGACCCCTGTGGCAGAGAATATCATGGCATGCTGGGCATGCTCAGTGGCCTCACAGGGCCAGTCAAAAGTTTCTAGAAACTTTGACAGAAAGTTTTCCGTACCAGGGCTCCATCAATGATGTCACCCACATGTGAGGACTACATCCTGCTTGTCCTGGGATAAGTGAGGGAGCCAGTGAGTGTGAGAGCATGAGTGTGTATGAGAAAATCTAGGGGAGTAAGAGTTTATGTGGGGGTGTGTGCGGAGGGAGAGAAAGTGTCTTAGAGCCTGAGAGTGTGTCAGTGTCTGAGAGAGTGAGAGGTTATGGTGGATATAAGAGCATGAATGTATATATATGTGACAGTGTATATGTGTGAGAGAGAGGATAACCTCCTAATCCTAGACAATATCAGGGTAACTGGAAGTCAAGAGCTCCCACAGAAGGGGACAACAGGGGCTTTATAAAATCCTTATTAGTTTTAATTATTGGATGTTATTTGATATATGTGCTGTTTTGAAATATTTTATTGGTGTTTGGGAAATTGTAAAAAATGTATATGATTTTAATTAATAGAAATTATATTTATAAGTAGTTTTAAAATATTCTTTTATTATGGTTTTACTATTATAACTGATGCTTTATGTTTCTTGATTTTATTTGTTTTATGAGGAATGGTGGTTCTGTTTTTCCATTGTTAATACACAGAGTCTGGCTTCTTGGAGTTTCCATTTCAGTTTTTGTCTAATGTGTGCTCCTTTATTTTGTATTCTGTATTTGGTGAGAGTCCGTCTCTGCTCCGTGTGTCTGACCATGATGAGAGATTCTGCTAGCATGTATTGTCTGTATAGGGATCTATAGCAATCGGGTTTGTTTTGTTTCCTCAGTAGGTGGTGTATTGGTATTCTAGGACCCAGTGTAATATTTACCCTTGCTTATTCACAGGTAGGGTTATTGTTGTTTGAGTCCTTGATGTTATTACTGTTATGTTACGATGGGATTGCAGTATAGATTTTGAGTGTCTTTTTTGTGGGGTTTTGTGTTAGTTCACAATGTGCCTGGCAGTGGAAGGTCTTTGTGCTGCTGTTACTGTGAGGTGACACCAGAAATTTGAAAATATTTTTTACTATGATGAGCTGTAAGGGAAACATCCAAGCTCCATTGTTTGGGGGAATTTCAGTGGATGCACAGAGTTTCAGAACTGGAGGTGCAGGATTTATATTGACATTCTGTCCTTTCCTATATATTCCAGACTTCACTCTCATAGCCATATAGAATTAGTTGAATGAGGCTATCAAATAATTTTATAGTAGTTTTACTAGAAGTGTGAAACTGGCCAGCTTTTTAAAATTACGCAGAAGACCCTTTGGACTTTTTTTTATTAACACTTTTGTTTTTGTAACCAATTTTAAAGCAGGATCCATGCTATAGAGGTAGGTGTGATGAAGAAATGTCATTTTGGTCCCCCCCACCCCCCAAAAAAAAAATTCTTCTGTCTAGAGATGCCACTGATTTTCTGTGACCTAAAGTATTAGTACAAGAAGGATTAGGGGGGGGGGGGGATGCTGGAGAGGCACACAAATGCATTAGCCCTGTATGAGAGTTGTTATTGGTCATGGGGAAGATTTGTTTTGTATTACCTTTTTGATTCTGGTTTTGAATTTGCCTTCTTAGTTTGCCGTAGATGCCCTGTCCAAGTATAGGTTTGATAAAGTTTATGTGCTCCATTGTTAGAATGGTTTTAGTTAATAGGAAAGGTTATTATGGTAGATGAACAGCAGGCTAGCACTTCAGGTGCACACGAAGGGGGCGCACAAAGGGGCAAGCTCCTCTGTTGCACTCCTTTGTGTACTTCAAGGGCGCGCACCCACCGGAGACCATTGGTACGCCACTGGGTGCGAATCATATGGGCCGCAAGCGGCGGCAAAGAGATTTGGCGGGCCGCGAGCAGTGCCCAACCTACTCGCAACCCAGAAAACCACACAGTCAGTGGGCGTGATCGAGAATGATGTAGGAGTCGGGGCCGAGACCGGGGGGGGGGGGGGGGGGCACAAGGGAAAAGGCTCGCCTAGGGCGCCTATTCCTCTTGCACCAGCCCTGTGCGCACTAAATATCTGCGCACTGTTTTCTAGCTAACGAACTCCTCTGAATTGATACTTTTTACTTTTTAAGTTCCATTTCTTAGTGTGCACTAACATTAGTTACAGCACACTAACACATACTTAGTGCGCTGTAAGTTTTATTAGGGTGCACTAACTAACCTGTTAGTGCGCACTAGCTAGATGTTAATGCGCATTAAGGATCGTTAGTGTGCATGATCTCATTCGGTGTACTGCGCACTAATGCTGAGATACTGCGCACTAACTGGTTGTTTATGCGCAATAAGGGGTAGATTTTAAAAGCCCTGCGCGCGTAAATCCTGCCAGATTTACGAGCGCAGGGCACTTGCGCACCGGCGTGCCTATTTTGCATAGGCTGCCGGTGCGCGCAAGTCCCGGGGCTTTGCTTGAGGGCGTGTCTGGGGGCGTGGTGGCGGTCCGGGGGCGGGGCCGGAGGCGTGACGGCAGTCCGAGGGCGGCGGCTGAGTGCAGGGAGCCGGCGACGCGCGCAAGTTACGCCTACCAGAGGCAGGCGTAACTCAACGAAATAAGGTAGGGGAGGGGGATTTAGTTAGGGCTGGGGAGTGGGTTAGATAGGGGAAGGGAGGGAAAGGTGGGGGGGGGACAAAAAAAAAGTTCCCTCTGAGGCCACTCCGATTTCGGAGCGGCCTCAGAGGGAATGGAGCCAGATTTGCGGCTCGGCACGAGCAGGCTGCCGATTTTGCGCAGCCTCGCGCACGCTGACCCCAGATTTTAAAAGATACGTGCGGCTATTGGCATATCTTTTTAAATCCGGCGTACTTTTTTAAAATCTGCCCCTAAGGCTTGTTATATGCCAGGAAAAAAAACAAAAAACGTGCGAACACGACATTTTTCACGGAGTGGCCGATCTGAAGCCTGACTAGATATCTTTAAACAAAGCACATCTCTACTATTTAATCCTACTCTCTGTTTCCTGTCTTTTAACCAATTTACAATCCACAAAAGGACATCACTTCCTAACCCATGACTTTTTAGTTTTCTTAGAAGCCTCTCATGAGGGACTTTGTTGAACGCCTTCTGAAAATCCAAATACACCACATCTACCGGTTCACCTTTGTCCACATATCATCTAAGTACACTACCATGTGGGAATACAGAAGATGCTGAAAGATCTCGTTGACCATGTGCTGGAATACTATGGGGATTACATAGTCCAAATGGTATTATGAGGTACTCATAATGACCATACCTTGTGTTAAACACTGTCTTCCACTTGTCACCTTCTCATATGTGTATGAGATTATATGCCCCCTGGAGATCAAGTTTAGTAAAGATTTGTGCTCCTTGAAGGTAATCAAACAGTTCCATGATAAGGGGCAAGGTATATCAGTTCTTCTTAGTGATTGCATTAAGGCCCCTGTAATCTATATAGTGTCTAAGGGATCCATCTTTTTCCCAACAAAGAAAAAGCCTGCTCCTGCTGGAGATGAAAAAGGTTGGAAGAAGCCCCTTTCCAAGATTTCTTTGATGTACTGTGGCAGTTTCCAGTGCTGAAAGGGGATAGATCCTATCACATGGTGGCATCTGCTGCAGCAGAAGGTCTATATGGCAATCACAGGACCTGTGTAGGGGCAAAGTTTCCACCTGCTGCTTGTTGAAGACATCAGAATATGTGGCATACTTTGGCAGTAGGCCCAGCAAGGTGATAGGTGGCAGATCAGGGTCATGATAACCAGGGGCAGGACTGGAGACAGACATGTCTTGGCATATGCAGGACATCACCATGCAAGCTGTAGCATGCACCAGTCTATGGAGGGTTGTGTCACTGGAGCCACAGTTGAGTACCTTGGGTAGAACATAAAAAGTGAGGTTTCTTTATGAAAAAGCTCTGTCTGTATGGTAAGAGGCAAGGTCACCTCAGTGAGCCGACCAAGGAGAGGCTCACCATAGACAGATGAGATAGTAACTGCATTATTCAAGATGGTTATGGGCAGGCAATGTTGGCGAACAAGTGACTCCTCAATAACGTTATCACCTGACCCAGAGTCCAAGAAAGCCCGGTGTGGTTCATGGATGTCTCAATGGCTAAGCAAACGGGTACCTGCATCTGCGGAGAGGGAGATATTGACCTAGGATTGCATCTCCAATCAACACTGGGTGCAGGGGTTTCCCAACTTTTCAGGGTAGCAACTGGCAAAATGTCTCCAACCAGCACAATACAGGCAGAGCCAGAGTTGCCTCTGCCTTAGTTTTTCCTCTTTGGAGAGCCTCGAGCAACTCGATTGCATGGACTACTCTGCGGGGGGTGTTGGCTCTGGGAGTAGGAATGAATTCTAGGGGACGTTTGAATCGGGGGGGGGGGGGGGGGGGGGGACCGATGGATGGGCTGCCGGAAGACCTTGCATTTCTGGGCCCTTTTTGAAACCTCAGGTCCATCCGCATAGCCAGGGGAATGTTATGGTTTTGAGGTGTTTGGTGAATTCTTAGGTGCTGCAGTGATGGCCACTCCCACAGGGAGGAGCCCTGCGGGGATCTGCAGTTCCAGGCTAGACTCAGATGCACAAACACAGAGATAGTTTTTATTATACAGCTTGTAGAGTTCACCAGAGGTGGCCGTAGTGAGTGGATTCCTGCAACAGCAGTCTTGGGTCCTCAGCTGAGGAGACCCGTCCCACAATGGTGGTGTAGGGAGCTCCGATGCAGGTTTTCAGTGAGAAGCTGTAGGTGAGACAGACTGGTAAATGTTAGATTACTCACACTCTTGTAGCTGTAATGGTAGAGTTCCCAGCAGGTAGATGTAATGGTAGCAGGCACCAAGGTAGACAACTCAGGCCCTTGAGGAGCGAGTACCTGGATACTGGATAGGCACTTGGAAAGAAGCATAGGCCCCCGAGGAGCGGGTACCCAAGTTAGTAGAACCTCGGAGGGTAGAGAGAGCTTCCAGCAGCAGCAAGAAGCAGCAGAGCAGCTTAGACTGGAGCGAATCCAATCCTTGCTATCTCAAAGTCAGTCAGTAAATGGGCAGGCTAAGTACCCGGATGGTGTGACGTTACTCGAGGGGGACGCCCCTGAGGTTCGCTCCAACACTGGAATAAAGACGTGGGTAGCGCACGTGCGTGCACCCTAGGAGGCCCTCAGGTAAATTATGGCGGAATGCCTTGCCATAGCCGTTCCGGGGACGCCGGGGAGTGCGGCAAGCAGACGCGGCGGTCGCCATCTTCCCGAGGCTGGTGGAGAAAGTGAATATTGAGGTGAAGCATGTGGGACAAAGCCGTCTGAGTCCAACGGATGCAACAGGCAATCAGACTGTCTAAGGTAGAAGGAATGTCATGGCC
This sequence comes from Rhinatrema bivittatum, assembly GCF_901001135.1. Lineage (NCBI taxonomy): Eukaryota > Metazoa > Chordata > Amphibia > Gymnophiona > Rhinatrematidae > Rhinatrema > Rhinatrema bivittatum. The sequence continues at coordinate 88,349,464 of NC_042615.1, read as the reverse complement.
AGCCAGCTCATCCTTAATTCGACCAGACAACTCCTGGCAAATGATTACTCTCTGGCTATCTTTGCCCCACTGGAGTTCAGAAGCCAAAGTATGAAATTGTAACATATTCTCTAACTGTGTGTGCACCCTGGTGAATTCACAGAAGTTCTACCACTATAGAGGAGGCACGGCCAGGTTCATCAAAGACCAAGTAGAACTGTCAAAGGAATTCTTGCATATTCTGTAGGATTGGGTCATCATGCTCCCACCACAGGGAAGCCCAGACAAGAGCAGTGCTGCCCATCAGGGAGAGTATGTGTGGTCAGAAGGAAACAGAGATGACTGAAGCTCAAAGTGCATGCGGGACTGATTTATAAATCCCCTGCACTCTTTAGGATCTCTGAAGTCTCTGGTAGGTGGTGGCAGGTGCGGTATGGTTCCCGGGAGATGGGCCAGCTTGATTGGAGGCAGAGCTGTTGGGATCAGTGCTGGAAGCAGAGCCTGAATGGCATCCATCTTTACTGCCAATCCCATGCACAGCATGGTCTTGATCCAGGATATCTTGCTGCTGCTGAATGCACTTGCCAACCCAGTCTGCTGAGCCCATGGCCTCAGCAAACTTGTAATGGAAGTGGACACAGCCTAATAAACAAACCCACTAGGCCCATGCCAACAGCTTGCAGATGCACCCTAGACTGGGACAGAGCTGGGGCTTCACCTGTACCAGCCCCGTTCCCTGCAGTTGTGCTCTTGGGTTCCAGGGGCCAGTAGGACTCAGGTAATGGTCCAACAGGGTATAGATGAAGAGAAAGTCTGGGGCCAAGCTGAGGTTGGGCAGGCAGAAATCAGAGAATCACCAGGTACAGGCCAAGGATCAAGACAGGCAGCCTGTAAAGCATAGTCTAGGTGTGAACTGATAGTCAGTGTCAGGCATTAGGCAAGAGAATGTTCCAGGTCTGAAGCAGTGGTCAGTGACAGGTGGCAGGTGAGAGAATGGCCCATGTCCAAAACAGTGGACAGTGGCAAGTGGCATGCAAGAAAATGTTCCATGTCCGAAGCAAGAGTCAAGCTGGGTAAAGCTGAGGCTAGGCAGGCAGGTTTGAGGCAGGCTGGGAGGACAGGGCAGAATGAGGCAGGGCAGACTGGACAAGGCAAGGACAAGGTAAGGCAAGGTAGGAATAAGGAATTTTTTCTGATGCTCTGTGTACGTTCAACTAGCAATAACATAAGATCTAAATTAAATTTATTAAAGATAGTTACCCATTTTTTAAGAACATCACAGTCCTCAAAAAAGATCTTAGATACTAAGAGAACTGTAAGAACCTGTTTAGTTGAACATCGTAGTTGCTTAAATATTGCTAAAGTGCAAGCTCCAATGACTTCTCATTGCATTAACAATGGACATCAGTTTTCAGATTTGAAATGGACTGTGCTGGACCATATGTTATCTTCACCACGTGACAGTGATTTGTCAGTCCTGTTGAATTACAAAGAACATCAATGGATATTTTATTTGAATACTGTAATGCTGCATGGCTTGAATAAGGAACTGGCTTGGTCCTCTTTATTATGACAGATGATTCTGATTGGATCTTCTCAATTTCCATTTTCAGTTTAGATATCTATGGGTATGGAAGACACGTTAAATGCCAGTGCTAGCTGGTATGAATGAATGAGAGAAACAACTTTGGTGATATAATGAATGCTGTCAAAGAATTAACCCGAAGCAGATGCAACAACAGCATTGAAACACGGCTCATGTTGGATCTGGACTTCAAGTTGATTACATGGAGTTTAAGATATGTTTTTCAAGAATATTTTCATAAGGTTGTGCATTTGTGCCTTTGTGTCTATACTGTGGCAAATTAGAATGTAGGTTTAAAGCTTGTCGTCACGGAATGCTGGCTGGACTTAGGGTACTAGTAGGATTACAATCTGTTGTCACTGTCATGTAGACCTAGAATGAATTAATAGGAACTATATTAGATAGGAACCCTTATAATATCCTTGAATATGTTTAACTATGAACTAAAATGTGTATTTGCTGTGATGTTGAATTAGAAAGGTAAACACTAACACAAAGCACATGGATTGTTGACCATGAATATGAATGCCAATTCTATAAACCACTGTGATCTTTTGGAATGACATTATATAAAATGCCCAAATAAATAAATAAATACATACACCACCCCAAGATTAGTGCAGGACTCCAAGGCAAGCCATGGTCTTGTCTTCCGCCTAGCCAGCCCTCTCCCCCATAGGTTGAGCCCTTGGGTTCTGGGGGCCAGTAGGTCTTTGCTGCTGTAGTACATCATGGTGAGTGAGGCAAGGCTTGGACAGGCTGGACGAGGCAAGGCTGGCACTGTAGATAGAGACAGGTTGGACGAGGGTTGGACTGGATACTGGAGCTGAACACAGAACAAGGTCTGGGGCTGAATACAGACAGAGACAAGGCAAGGTACTGAGCACAGACAGGGAAAGACACATCAAGACAGGATATTGGACAGGAACTAGAACAAGAAACTGGCTGAGGCAAGACATAGTACTCACAAGCAACTAGTGAATACCAGGAACAGACTGGCCTGGACATGGAAAGACAAAGTCAGTACTGGACAAGACTGGACACGGACAAGGCAAAACAACATAGAACAAAGAACATAGAAACCTGAAGGCAGCAAGGCTGGAGGCCCGTAGGCCACTAGACTCTAGGCCCAAAAGCCCTTAGATATAGAGATGCCTGGATAGGCCACAAGGCAAAATACAAGAGTAGAGCAGGCCCGGAGGCCACAAGATGATGTAAGGTCTAGACAAGCCACAAGGCAAGGAGCAAGGAACAACAAGGCCCAGAGGCCACAAGGCAGGGTAAGGCATAGATAGGCCACAAGGCAAGGAGCAAGGAACAAAAAGACCCAGAGGCAGCAAGGCAAGGAGCAAGGAACAAGAAGGTCAAGAGGCTACAAGATAAAGATCAAGGAACAAGACACAAGGTAAGTTAAGGCCTAGATAGGCCACAGAACAAGGAACAAGAGCACAGAAGGCCCAGAGGCTACTAGAGTAGCCAGGTCAGACAGCCAATAGTGACTCCTTAAAGAGGCATCTTGGAGCTGGCAAGGCAGGGTTAAATGGGTATGGAGCTTGGGTATGGAATGAGCAATAATGAGGAGCTTAGTAAAGCTGGAGGGAGGTTAAGTTCACTGAGGACCCCTGGTGGAGCAGAGGCTGTACAACAGGCTGGATCAGATGGTCAGTGAGAAGACGGCTTGGGCATTTAGGAGCAGAGCTCACTGGAGATCTCTGCAGGCGTGGAGGTGTAATAGAAGGAATCAGGGCATGGTGAGGCTGCATGGCAGACAAAACCATGACACTCGGCAAGTCAGAATGAAGGTTTTAATGCAATAAAAAAATGTTTAAAACAAATTTATAAAGAAATGAAAGAGTTGTCATGGGCTGACCTGTGATTAAAACAGTATATGATATATATAATACTATTGTTATCACATAGTTATATGCTCTTTAATTGTTAAGCCATGGTAGCTATGTATTAAGATACCATAATTTAAAACTTTTATTGGATAAGAACATAATATACATCAAAGAAATTAATCAAGTTTCTTTCATAAGGTTTCCCACTTGTGAAACCATGTTGTCGTGATCCAGTAAACTCCCATTTATCTAAAGAGAATCACTTTGAAAATTGTCAGTATAGTTAGGATAATTTTCTCCTATTTGCATCATTTTGCATTTATCCACATAAAATTTCAACTGCAATTTAGATGTCTAGTTCCTCAGTCTTGAAAGGTCTTCCTGCAGTTTCTCACAGTCTGCATGTCTTTTAACATGGGTAGATGTAGTGTATTTGGATTTTCAGAAGGCGTTTGACAAAGTCCCTCATGAGAGGCTTCTATGAAAACTAAAAAGTCATGGGATAGGAGGCGATGTCCTTTCGTGGATTACAAGCTGGTTAAAAGATAGGAAACAGAGAGTAGGATTAAATGGTCAATTTTCTCAGTGGAAAAGGGTAAACAGTGGAGTGCCTCAGGGATCTGTACTTGGACCGGTGCATTTCAATATATATTTAAATGATCTGGAAAGGAATACAACGAGTGAGGTTATCAAATTTGCAGATGATACAAAATTATTCAGAGTAGTTAAATCACAAGCAGACTGTGATACATTGCAAGAGGATCTTGCAAGACTTGAAGATTGGGCATCCAAATGGCAGATGAAATTTAATGTGGACAAGTGCAAGGTGTTGCATATAGGGAAAAATAACCGTTGCTGTAGTTACACAATGTTAGGTTCCATATTAGGAGCTACCACCCAGGAAAAAGATCTAGGCATCATAGTGGATAATACTTTAAATCATCGGCTCAGTGTGCTGCAGCAGTCAAAAAAGCAAATAGAAAGTTAGGAATTATTAGGAAGGGAATGGTTAATAGAACGGAAAATGTCATAATGCCTCTATATCGCTCCATGGTGAGGCCACACCTTGAATACTGTGTACAGTTCTGGTCGCCGCATCTCAGGAAATATATAGTTGCGATGGAGAAGGTACAGAGAAGGGCAACCAAAACGATAAAGGGGATGGAACAGCTTCCCTATGAGGAAAGGCTGAAGAGGTTAGGGCTGTTCAGCTTGGAGAAGAGACGGCTGAGGGGGGATATGATAGAGGTCTTTAAGATCATGAGAGGTCTTGAACGAGTAGATGTGACTCGGTTATTTTCACTTTTGAATACTAGAAGGACTAGGGGGCATTCCATGAAGTTAGCAAGTAGCACATTTAAGACTGATCGGAGAAAATTCTTTTTCACTCAACGCACAATAAAGCTCTGGAATTTGTTGCCAGAGGATGTGGTTAGTGCAGTTAGTGTAGCTGGGTTCAAAAAAGGTTTGGATAAGTTCTTGGAGGAGAAGTCCATTAATGGCTATTAATCAATTTTACTTAGGGAATAGCCACTGCTATTAATTGCATCAGTAGCATGGGATCTTCTTAGTGTTTGGGTAATTGCCTGGTTCGGCATCTGTTGGAAACAGGATGCTGGGCTTGATGGACCCTTGGTCTGACTCAGCATGGCAATTTCTTATGTTCTTAACTACTCTGAATAATTTAGAGGTTCATATTCAGTGATGTGGAGAGCTGCAATTTAATCAAGAAAACTTAGCCAGGTATCTTTAGCTGAGATATTCAGCAGGAAACAAGTCCTCTATATACCTGGTTAGATTCATAGTTATCTGGTTAAGATTACCCAGAAAACTTTAGACCTGTTCCCCACCATGATCAAACTTACTCAGCTAAACTTAATGTTACGTTTAAGCCCCACTCCCCAAGAACACCTCTGTGTTGTTTCCTTTTTAACTGGTTAACTTTTAGCCAGGTAATGATTTTCTAGGCTAAAACATCTCAGCTATGAGGGATGGGAAATTCAAAATCTCAGAATTGTCTGGCTAAGACCTGAATTTAGCCAGACAAACCTGCTGAATAGACCTCTTTGTATCTTCAACAAATTTGATCAGCTCATTCATTATTTCCTTTCCTGGATCATTAATGAATGTGTTTGTTTATTTTGGATCATTTTTACTTACTTTAGCTCACTAATGTTCGAGGCAAGCTACAACGTAAGAAATCCACAATTTATAACAAATCAATTATATTTTCGAAAAAAGCAAGTTTGCTTACCGTAAACGGTGTTTCCGTAGATAGGATGAATTAGCCATGCTGTCTGGGAAGCGTTGTGATCCAGAGTAGGTGGAGTTTCCCCTAGCTGATCACAAAGTTTTGACTCTGTGTGTCTGCGCAGTAGTGCTCCCGCGCAGTTCCCTCACCTCTTCAGTTTCTTTGTAGCCAAGCGAGAGGTAAGTCAAGAAGGTATGTTTGTCTCTGTGTGACTGTCTAGGGAGGAGGGAGGGAACGCATGGCTAATTCATCCTGCTATCTACGGAAACACCGTTTACGGTAAACAAACTTGCTTTTTTCCCCTTCGATAGCAGGGCTGAATTAGCCATGCTGTCTGGGAGTCCCAAGCTCCCGGGTTGTGTCCTTGTATATTCATTGTTTGTAGGTTTGGACATCAATCCGTGAAGTGGTAGACAGTCTCATGTTCTTTTTAGTGATGATAAAACTGCTGTGCCTAGTGCTGCATCAGAGATCGTTTGCTGTTGGAGGCAATAATGCGATGTGAAGGTATGAATGGACGACCATGTTGCCGCTTTGCAGATATCAATTAAGGGAACTTTGTTCAAGTGGGCAACTGTTGCTGCGGTGGCGCGGATCTGGTGTGCCTGAGGCTTTGTAAATAGTTTAATGGAACGCTTATTGTAGCAAAAAAGTATGCATTGTGATAACCAACTGGCTATGGTCCTTTTTGAGACTGGTTGTCCAGGATCATTTGGATTAAAGGAAAGAAACAGTTGAGATGGCCTCGAAGTTGACTGAGTCCTTTTTTTATAGTAAGCTAATGCTCTTTTACAGTCCAATGTGTGTAAACGTTTTTCACGTTCGTTATAAAGTGGTTTTGGCATAAAAATAGGTAGAGTTATGGTTTGATTAAGATGAAAAAATGTTACCATCTTAGGGAGAAAGGAAGGGTGAGGACGGAGGGTTACTTTGTCATGGTAGAATTCTAGATAAGGAGAGCAGTGAATGAAGGCTTGTAGTTCGCTGACCCTCCTTATGCATGTTATGGCGATGAGAAAGATTGTCTTCCATGTCATATATTTAATGTGGCTAGAGTCTAATGGTTCAAATGGAGGAAGCATTAGTTGTTCCAATACTACATTTAAGTCCCATGGGATTGGTGGTTTACTCACCGGGGAGCGAAGCCGTATCATGTCCTTCATGAATCTGGAAATTAACTGATGATTAGAAATTGGAAGATCATTAGGAGGTTCATGAAAAGCTGCTATAGCACTGATATGAACTCGTACCGAAGTGGTGGCTAATCCTGATTCATAAAGTGTGTGCAGGTACTGCAGTAGTTGAGTGGCAGTGGATGAAAAGGGGATTATGTTTTTTGGACTACACCAGTTCAAGTATCGCTGCCACTTTCCCGTGTAATTGCGTCTGGTTGAAGGTTTTCTAGAAGCAATAAGAATATCCTCTAGTTGTGAAGATAAACCTAAGGGGTATAGTATTTGCCTTTCAATCTCCACACAGTGAGATGAAGTGATTGATTCATGGGGTGAAGTAAAGAGCCCCCTTCTTGTGTCAGAATATGTGGAAGATTTTGCAGCGTTATCGGCAGACGAATGGAAAGTTGCATAAGGTACGCATACCATGGCTGTCTCGGCTATGCCGGAGCGATTAGAATCATGTCTGACACGTGCTGGATGCATTTCTGAATTGTTCGAGAGATGAGTGGAATGAGAGGGTAGGCATACATCAAGCCTGGTGTCCATGGAATGAGAAAGGCGTCAGGAACGAACCTTTGATTGCTGGGATAAATTGAGCAAAAGGTCTGGACTTGTCTGTTGGCTTCTGTAGCAAAGAGATTTATTGTGGGAAAACGCCACCATTGGAAGATGTTTTCTGCCACCTTTGGATTTAAGGTCCATTCGTGTGGATGAAAAATCTAACTGAGACGGTCTACTGTTACATTGTCCATACCTGGAAGATAAGTCGCTTGAATGAATATTTGGGCCTTGACTGTCCAATGGAGAATTCGAGTTGCTTCTTGACATAGTGTCCAGGAACCAGACCCTCCTTCCTTGTTTATGTAAAACATGGCTACCTGGTTGTCAGTATATACCATGAGGCTTGAACCCCGTATCTGAGCAAAGAACGTTTGAAATGCCATCCAAATGGCCCACAACTCTAATAGATTGATTTGGTATGAAGATTCTTGAGGGGTCCACAGACCCTGAATCTTCAGGTCGCCCAGATGGGCTCCCCAACCCTTGTTGGAGGCATCTGTGGTCAGAGTGATCTGATGAGGAGGTAAGCGAAATGGGGCTCCCGAGGAAAGGTTTTTGGGAAGGAGCCACCAGCGAATGTCCTCCTTCATTGCGTTCGTAATTTGAATCCTGCAGTTGAGTGACTGTAGGAATTGAGACCACTGAGTTTTCAAGCCCCATTGTAAGCGGCGCATGTGAAGTCTGGTGTGGGGAACCACTTAGATCGCTGCCGCCATATGACCCAGAAGTTGGAGAACCTGGCATGCTGATGCCTGATTCTTGTTGAGAAGGCTGTGAGCGAATGATTGCAGGTTCTGCATTCTGTCTGGGGGAAGGTATGCTCTCTGTTCCACCGTATTTATGAGTGCACCTATGAATTAAAGTCGTTGAGTAGGTTGCAGGTGAGACTTCTCGTAATTGATAAGAAATCCCAACCTCTGAAGGCAGTCGATTGTGTGTAACATATGATCTTTCAGTGTAGACTGATCCGACGTTACTATTAACCAGTCGTCCAGATAAGGATAAATTTGGATTGAAAGTTTCCTGAGGTGAGCCATCACCACTGCTAGACATTTGTCCAAACATCTTTTAAACCCTGCTGTGCTAGTCACCTTCATGACATCCTCTGGCAATAGATTCCACAGCTTGAGTGTATGCTGAGTAAAAAAAAAATTCTTTGATTTTTTTTAAATCTACTGGTTGTTCATTTTATGGAGTGGCCCCTAGTTTTAGAATTATCTAAAAGGGATATTTACCTGTTCCATCCCACTCATGATTTTATTAACTTCTAATATTTCCTTTCTCAGTTGTCTTTTCCAAGCTGAAGAGCCTTAATCTTTTTAGATTTTCTTCCTGCCCATTTAACATTTTTGTCACCCTTCCCGGCGTGCACATGTTATAAAATACGATATCCGTGCGCACAAGTGCGGATGGCCTGCGACTCATGCACACAGAGGAGGGAATTTTCAAAAGTATGCACAGCGACGCAATCAGGCCTTTGCCCAGTTCCCTCCCAATCTGCTCCAATTAAGGAGCAGACTGAGAGGGAACTTTGCTTTAGCCCTACCTACCCGTCCTCCCTTTCCCCCTCTCCTCTCCGACCCCTAAACTAACCCTACCTATGCCCTTTTTTTTTTTTTATACTTATTGCTCCTTGGGAGCAGAATTAAACCCTGTGCACCGGCCAACTGCCAGAGCACGTTTCCCCGGGACAGCAGCTAATGGCGCTGTCCCAGCCTGCCCCTGCCCAGACCACATCCCACGGCCCGCCCCTTTTGCAGGGTCCAGTACTTCTGTGCGTAACGGGGGTTACACACGTCGGTGGACCTGTTCTAAAATGCACACAGCGCACCCAAGGCCCGGATACACATGTAACCCCCAATTTTTATGCATGTGGTCCTTTTAATATCGGGCCTTAAATTGTTAGTATTTATTTTTCAAGTGCTATGTATAGAAAATCATTGTTTATCTGCAAAATTGACATGGTACCAGCCAGTACATACTTTACAGTCCTCTTCACTGATGTTATTGGACATCCTTACAGTTTTGGATTGTTGATTATAAAGATTTATTTTCTGTGAAAGGCCCACAGCTTTCAAATACTATCCTATTAGAAGTAAGAGGTGAACTTGATCTTTGGAAGTTTAGGAAGTGACTTAAGGCATTTTTTGTTAACTTTTTATTTATTAAGCATTTATATATACAAGGCACATAATTGTTACCTTGTAGAGCTATAGATCAAATAAAGAAACAATATAGGAAATTATAAGTAGCAACATCCTATTGATACAAATCAATTTCTAACAAAGGAAATAAGAGGGGAAGCAAAGAATACAGAGGAGCATTAAGAAAACAGAAACAATATTATGAAAGGACCATAGCAGTGATCAAGTAACCCCTGTATATAACACAAATTAAGCCTGTTATTCTGCAATGGGAACTGGTAAAGATGTTAAATTATTCCTAGCATTAATAAACACTCTAAGCTGTTTAGGAGAGAAGAAGATAAAATTATCAGAATGGAATTTAATGTGGCACTTAAAGGAAAGCCCCTAATGCTAAAACCTCCTGTCTAAGCACTCTGCTCCTGAATAACCCTAGATATATCTGGGAAAATATGAATCTTCTGGCCATGAAAATCAGAATTAAGATTACAGAAATAAAAGGACATAACCTTACTTAAATCACAATCTGTAACAAAGGAAACAAGCAAAGTGGCATGCTCAATAATTTCAAAACATGATGTTGCAAGAGGACGGGTTGGAACGTGATGATACAGGTAGAAAAACAGCCTTATTAATAGATGGAATAGCATCGGCTGGCAATTTCAAGACATCCAAAAAGTACCTCTTTAAAGTCATAATAGGGGATTCACCCACAACTTTAGGAGAATTCAAGAAATGCAAATTCAGACATCTTGATTAATTTTCAAGGAATGCCTTCTGGAAAATGTTCTACGCTCTTGAACCAACTTAGATTGAATTGTAACAACCTTATCCAAATCCTGCTGAAAAGAAGATATTTTATTGTCATGCTCACGAATCTTGAGATCATGGAAAGAGACCAGAGGGTCCAATTTAGAAGCAAAGCTATCTATCTTTTGAGTTACTGAAGACATGTCCTGGTCAAAATGAATCATCAGCTCCCATATAGAGCCTAGCGTTACCTCTGCTGGCTTTACGGGGGATTTCTGAAACTCACCTGGTGCTGATGAAAAAGGAAAACGTGAAACAAGAACAGAGGAAAACTTCCCTTCTCTTGAATCCGAAGGTTGAACATCCAAAGAAGGCAGAATCGACCCCTCCAAAGATGGAGTAACAGATACAAATGCAGACTGCTCGACGGCCCCCTTCCTCACAGCGAACAGATCATCACTCTGCGCCGCTGTGATTGACGAGGAAGAATTGCATCTGGGTGCCGGCAGGAAGGCTTGAGCTCAGGGGCTGAGAGAAACCTCTCCACCCGGAGAGACCGGTACTCCTCCGCCAGTCTCCATGGGGACTGAGCCACCTGAATTAACAGGAGTAGGAGAGGCAAAAGAAGTTATTAGCTGCTGCCCCTTAAGGTATGGGATTTCAGGCAGGTAAACTCTCACCTTCCCTTTGCGTTTAGGAGGCATGAGGGAAGGTAACAAATTGAAGAAAGCTAAGGTACGGGGAGCAGCTTTTGGCGTCCCCTCTCATGTGGCCGTCTTGCTTCCCATCCTGATATATATCAAGGCATTTCGTTTTAGCCAAGTTTTTATTGATTTAATTATTTGTAATTGTATCTGATGATGTAAAATGTTTTATGCAATATTATAATATTTATGGAAATGCTTTACATGTTTTATGTTTGGTGAATGTTGCTATATTGTCTATGCAAAACTATGTATACTGGTTGTAATCTGCATAGAATCTCAGAGATCTGCAGAATATAAACAAAAAATAAATAGCATCTACCATTTTGCCTAGCACGAACATCAAGCTCACCAGTCTATAGTATCCTGAATTAATGCAAAGCCCTTTTTTAAAATTAGCATTATTTGGTCTACCTTTCAGTCTTTAGGTACAGTGGCTGTTTTAAATTATAGATTACAGATTATTAGCAACAGGTTTACAATTTGTGTTTCAGTTCTTTCAGAACTTTAGGGTGAATATCATGTAGTCATGATGATTTGGTACGCTTGAGTTTGTCAGTTTGATCTATTACATCTTCCAGTTTCAGAATCATCACCATCAAAAAAATGTTTCTGGTGGGTATATCCCCAATATCCTATCCTCCAAAGTAAAGATTTAAGTAAAGAATTCATTTAGTTTTTCTGACATTTCCTTATCCTCCCCGAACAATCCCTTTATGTTAGATGGGGGGTGTTTTATTTATTTATTTATTTATTTGTGTTTTTTCTATACCGGCATTCGCGATAGGTATCACATCATGCCAGTTTACAATTAACAAAGGGGTGTCAAAAGAAGATACAATAAAAACATTAAACGGTGTTGAACTAAAAACGTTGCAGTTACAATAAAACAGGGAAATACACAACTGGGAGCAGAAAAGGCGATAGGAAATTTAACAGAACGAACAAAATTTACAAAATTTTGGTATTTGCTAAGTTATGGAATTTTGCAATGTTGTGGTTTACCATGTTAAGGTAAAGTCTGAGAGTCTGTTAATGGTGAGTTAAGGCTCTATTAATGGTTAGTTAAGGTTCAGTTGGGGTCTGGAAAGGCTTTCTTAAATAACCACGTTTTGAGTCTTTTTCTGAATGTTGGAAGGCAGGGTTCCTGTCGTAGATCCGGTGGAATGGAGTTCCAAAGAGGTGGTCCTGCTGTGGAGAATGCCCTGTCTCTGAAGGTTATATGATGAGAGGTTTTAGAGTGTGGTACCTGTAGAGATTCTCTATAGGACTCTCTGATGGGTCTGGAGGAGATGTGTTTTCTGAATGGGATTTCTAAGTTGAGCGGCGAGTATTGATGGATAGCTTTGTAGATAGTGGTAATGGACTTATATATAATTCTATAGTGAACTGGCAACCAATGTAGGTCTTTGAGGATTGGAGATATGTGATCTCTTCTCCTTGTGTTTGTCAATATTCTGGCCGCAGTGTTTTGAACCATCTGAAGAGGTTTAGTGTGAGATGAGGGGAGACCTAATAATATAGAGTTGCAATAATCTAATTTAGAGAAGATTACTGCTTGCAGGACAGTTCTGTAGTCATGAGAGTGAAAAAGTGGTTTTATTCTTTTTAAGACATGAAGTTTATGAAAGCAGTCCTTGGTAGTTTGGTTAATAAATGATTTCAGGTTTAGCCGATTATCAAAGATAGCTCCCAGGTCTCTTACTTGTGCTATTTGTAAGTTGGCTGGTGGATTTGAAGTGATGTTACTGTTTTCCGGGGATATGAGAAGGAGTTCTTCTTTTTGAAGAATTTAGGATTAAGTTTAGGCTGGAGAGGAGGCAGTTGATTTCTAGAAGGCACTTTTCCCAGAATTCTAGAGTTTTTGTGATGGATTCTTTTGAGGGGGATGACGATCTGGACATCGTCGGCATATAAAAAGTATTTTAGGTTCAGATTGGTTAACAGTTGTCAGAGAGGGAGAAGGTAAATGTTAAAGAGTGTGGGTGAGAGGGAGGAGCCCTGCGGAACTCCTAGAGAGGAGGGAAAACGCTGAGATTCTTTGTTATGTATTTTGACCTTGTAGCCTCTGTTCCCAAAGAATGTTTTGAACCAGGCCAGTGCCGTACCTGTTATGCCGATGTTCGCTAACTGATTTAGGAGGATGGAGTGGTTAACAGTATCAAATGCGGACGAGAGGTCCAGGAGGATCAGTAGGTAGGCATGACCTTTGTCGAGGCCCATGATGAGGTAATCTGTCAGAGATATGAGGAGTGATTCAGTACTTAATGATTTTCGGAAGCCATATTGAGTAGGGAACAGAGTTTTGTGGTCTTCGAGGTAGTCCGATAATTTAGTGTTAACTAATTTTTCCATGACCTTGGCAATGAAAGGGAGGTTGGAGATTGGACGAAAGTTGGTAGGATCTTTAGGATCTAAGTTTGTTTTTTTTAAGAGTGGTTTGATGGAGGCCGTTTTAAGGTCGTCTGGATAGATTCCTTGGGATAAAGAACAATTGATAATGTCTGCCAGAGCTTTGGAGATGGTGTCTGGGATTAGCAGAAGCAGTTTGGCGGGATATGGTCAAATGGATGTGACGAGGGTTTCATTTTCTTCAGTACTGTTTGGATCTCTGAAGTTGTGATGGGTTCGAAGGTTTGGAGAGAAATGTCTGTTGGGGTAGAGATATGTGCTGAATGGCGAAAAGGTATTAGATTTCAGTTGTGTTAGAAGGTTAGAGATTTTATTGCTGAAGAAGAGGGCCAACTCATCTGCTTTTTCTTGCGCTTGGTTAAGTGGAATGTCAGGTGCATGGGTTGTGTTAAATTAGATACATAAGCAAAAAGGGCTTTTGAATTGAAAATAAGGTGATGGATCTTATGAGCATAGAAGTCCCTTTTTTTTTTGATGTAGAGCTCTTGTATAGGTGGAGGGCGAGTTTGTAAGCGGAGAGGGAGGTCGCAGATGGTGCTTTACGCCAATTGCTTTCTTTCTGTCGCAGGGAATGTTTGAATTTTTGCAGTTCTTCGTTAAACCATGGTTGTCTTTTGGATGCGTTGAGTTTGAGTTTTTTTGTTGTCAGTGGACAGAGTTTGTTAGCTGCCGTGCCCTTGGCCCTCAGCCCAACCCCAGATGGATCCAGGACCGAACTGAGGGTTGACGGAGTGTTCCACTATGGCAGACGGGCTTACCCTCTGCCAGGCCTGCAAGCTCCCAAGGCCAACAACAGGATGATGTTGGAATGTGAATGGTCCTCCAGACATTCCGAGCCCTTTCGGACCTGCCGCTTGGATCGGCATAGAGCAGCAGGCCTGACCTGAGGTCAAGGGTAGATGGGCCTTGACACGAAGACATAACACCAAGGTCGATGCATCGGCATCACAGACGAAGACATGACAGGGCTGATGCAGACAGCATCAGAGACTAGGGCTGGCACAAGCCATGACACCAAGGTAGCTGAAGACATGACAAGACATCATGGACCAATGGTCGATGTGATGGCATCCCGGACCAGGGTCGATACGACGACATCAGGAACAAGACGTTAACATGATACCAAGACTGATGCAATGGCATCCAGGATGATACGAGGAACTTGACGAAGTCCAGATGAGACGAGAAGCTGGGCGGAAGGACATTGGCACTGTCTCTCAGGGCGCCCTACACAGTCCACCCGCGGGACTGGTCGCGGACCACCCTGTCCCACTGCATGCCTACACAGCCTGAGGAGGCTGGTCGCAGACCACGCTGAGAACGGGATAAGTGCAGGGAAGGATCCAGTCGAGGTGGGACTCAGACGACGAAGCCGATGTCATCCGAAGCACCAACACGGCTGGCAGGACGAGACTGCTCAGAAGCTCAGGACACCAGTCCACCTGCAGGCCTCTCCAACCCGGGAAAGACATCATCCGAGGGAGCAGGACAGACAGGACCAGAAGGCTCAGGAGCGCTGATGTGAACACCAAAGAGGGCAGAACACCAAGAGGCGAAACACCAGGAGATGAACACCAGGACACCTGGACAAGGACCTCAGGTACGAAGACATAACTTGACATGGCGTGACATGAAGAGACGAAATGAAGAGGAGCTCCATGAAGAAACCTGACGGAGCTCTGGCAGGCAGGAGCCTCCAGAGTGAAGTAACTCTGATGCAAGGCAATGACTGAAGTGATGGAGCAGACCTATATAGGGCTGGAGCAGGAAGTCCACTCCCTAGGTGGGGCCAGCACACTTCCTGTGTCTGGCCCTTTAAATCCTGAAGAGAGGCACGCGCCGGCACCTAGGAGAGAAGCAGGAACTTGTGCAGGACCGCGAACAGCGGCCTGCACCTACGTCCTCATGTAGAAAGCAGGGCTGGGCCCCATAGCAAAAAGAATCGAATACAAAACACTATCAATGATTCACAACTCTATTCACCACAACGACCACGATTGCCTCAACTCCCTTCTACAAAGGCACCACACTCAACGCAACACGAGATCAGCCAATAAAAGCACGTCTAGAAATCCCACCACTCACCTCAGCCAAATTATCTACCACCAGAAAAAGATCCTTTTCAATAGCTGGACCTCTCCTCTGGAACACTCTTCCTTCCAGTCTCAGACTACAAAACAACACCAAACTATTCAAAAAACTACTCAAAACATGGCTATTCAAGCAAGCATACAAGGACGGAATAGGGTAAACCAATGACTCTGACAATTACCTACATCCCTTCTCCTCCTCATGCCCTTATTACC
The DNA here is from genome assembly GCF_901001135.1 of Rhinatrema bivittatum. NCBI lineage: Eukaryota > Metazoa > Chordata > Amphibia > Gymnophiona > Rhinatrematidae > Rhinatrema > Rhinatrema bivittatum. The sequence goes on along the minus strand of NC_042615.1, from coordinate 88,333,756 downwards.
TCATTTCCCCCCCTCCCTTCCTTAATCTTCCCCACTAGACCCAACCTCTCTTCTTCCCCTCAGCTCATCCCCCTTCCCAGTATCTATCCAAACCACTCGTGATCATCTTAACCTTCATATCACTTGATAATGTATCCCTAACCCACTGTCTGTATTGCTCCCAAGAGTTTTTTTACTTACCCTTGTCTATATCTGATATATTTGTAAATATGTTAAAGTATGTCCATGTTTCCAACAGTTCTGACATACTTAGACCTTTAATAGGTGATTGTATATATTCTTTATAACTCTAACTCTGTTAAAGCTGTTCATCAAACTTCAATGTATAGCGTTGTTATAACTGTAAACCGGAGTGAAGGCCCCTGCCAATACTTCGGTATATAAAAACGTATAAATAAATAAAATAAAATAAATAAGATGATATCAGGGGCGGCCTCCGGGCCGAGTGAACAGCTCATGTCCGCGGCTCCGGCCGTGCTGAAGGCCCGACATCCGGCGGCACAGCCGCGTCGGGCAGAGGAAAAACGACGTGGTGAGTGCCTGCTCGCGGGTGGGGACCAGCGGGCAGCGATTTCATAACACTTTACCCCTTGTCCATCTAGATTTCCAACACTCCTCACAAGCTTCTTGCTTCAAATGTACTTTAAAAAAATTTTTTTTAGTTACCTCTATGAAAAGCTTCTTGTAAAATTCTCTCTTGGCCTGCTTAAGTACTGTTTTACATATAACTTGCCAATGCTTATGCTCTTCCCTATTTTCCTCATTTGGTCTGCTTTCCATTTTTTTAAAAATGCCTTTTTGGCTTTAAGTGCTTCATTCATTTCACCATTAAACCATGCTGACAGTTGAGAGGCCTTCCTTCAACATTTTTTAATGCATGGGATGGCATTTTAAAACAATGTCCATGCCTCTTGCAAACTTTTAATCTTAGCATCTGCTCCTTTTAGCTTTTTTATTTCCTCATCTTATCGTAGTCTCATAGAAACATTATAAATATTACTGCAATAGTTTTAATTAGTATCCTCCCTCCAGTGATTCTGTGAAATTTAATTGCATGATGGTCACTATTGCTAAGCAGCCCCACCATAGTAACCCCTTGAATCAGGTTCTGCGTTCCACTGAGGACTAAATCTAAAGTAGCTCCTTCTCTTGTCAGTTCCTAGACAAGCAGCTCCATGATGCAGTCATTTATGACATCTAAAAACTTAGCCTCTGTAGCATATTCTGACAAGATACTGACCCAATCAATATTCAAGTAACTGAACTCTATTATTATGTTGCCAATTATTTGCCTTTCTAATTTCTGTTAACATTTCACAGTCAGTTTCTTCATCTTAACTAGGTGGACAGTATTATATTTATTTATTTAAAACTTTTCTATACCGTCGTTTAGTAGTGCACCATCACAACGGTCTACAGTTAGGCACAAATATGTGGTTGCTCAATTATCCATAGGGTGCCATTATTATACGGTTACATAGTTCAATAATATACTCTAAATGGGGAATGGGTGTGGTACCATTTACGATGAAATGTCTTTCTAATTTAGTACTTAATTGTGAGAAAATAATAAAAAATAAGCAATTCTGCTTTTTCTTGGATATATACCTACTGCAATACTTTTACTTATCTTACATAGAATATCTATTTATAAGGATTCTATAATGTTTACTGCAAGACTTATCCTGCTTGACTCTCTGCCATCTTTTATATATAGTGCCAACCCTCCACCAGTTGAATCTGCCCTGCCATGTCAATATAATTTATACACTATCACAATGTCCACTGGTTATCCTCCACGTGTCTGAGATGCTTATTATGTCTACATTTTACTTAATGCCATACATTCCAACTCACCAATCTCATTTTTCAGACTTCTGGCATTCGCATGCAGACATTTTAAAGTATGTTTATTTATATTTCTAATTTTATTTGAATTCACAACCTGCACATTACCAGATTATACTGGCAATTTAGAGTCATGCATACTTATCTATGTGCTCTTTATTTAACTCCACCTGGGCTACTTCAACCATTAACACAGTTTCTCTATCGGGATATTATGTTTTGCAAGTATCCTTAGAAAATACCTCCCATCAAATCATGTGCTTCTGAGCAACTATCGACATTCTCTTTAAACTAGTTTTAAAGCTACTCTATCTTATTTTTAAATGTTAGCACCAGCAATGCAGAGACTGAAGTGTGGACATTAATTTTTGGCTTTCTGCATGGATGCCATGGCCCATGCATGCTCAATTTAGACTTCATACTTCCTTATATAGGGGACTAACATCATCTAAGCATCTCTACATATCAAAGGTTGCCTAAAGTATGAGACCAATATGCATTCCCTGATTGCCAGTTAGGCTGGGCCTCAAATAGTTCATTATAGGCTTTTTTATTGCCAAATTCAAAGCTATTGGGCCTCTTGCACAGCTTTTACTACTATATTTTTTAAAATTGCTGGCCTTCCTTTCCAGTCTCAAACTGAGTGACTTGAGCCCAAAATGAATGAGAATTTTATGGACTCTCATTGTATATGCCTAAAGATATACAACTGCTACCACAAATTTTTAAAGCAAGCAACATACAAAAATCTTCAACTATTAACTAAATTAGGAAGGTACGTTTTACACTTATATGGATACATCTTCAAAAACTTAGTCAGGACTTACATAAAAATAAAGCATATAAAGGGAAATTTTAAAAGCCCAATGCGTGTATTAATTAAGGAATGTGCAAATATGTTGGGCTCAAGTGCACCAAGCGGATTTTAAAAGCCGCCTGGATATATGTGTACATGCCACTGTGCACATATCTCAGAACTTCTCAAAAAGGGGTGGGGCATGGGCAGTACATGGGTATTTCAATACCTGAACCAGAAATTTGTGTGTAAATACTTACGTGATCCAACACATGCCAAGGTCCCCTGCAGCATAACTTTACTTCTGCTATGTATGGCATGTAAGTTTAAAAAAATAATAATGAGCCATATCTGAGGGGCGTAAAGGGTCTGGGGAAACTGGAGGGGGGAGGCGTGGATGTAAAGACTATCAAATCACGTGGGTTTGGAGGACCAAGCCGTTAACTGGTTAAACTGGGGAGGAGCTGGTAAAACAGGCAATGGTGTCTCTTAAAATGTCCCCACTTATGTGGTAGAAGCAGCTTTTGTGTGCACAGGCACATATCCATTTAAAATTAGGAGTGCGGCCAGGCTATTTTATAACATGCACACATATACGCATATGATTTGCATTTGATGTAAGAATGTCGGTATATAAAAATTAGAAATAAATAAATAAATAATAAATATATGTTATAAAATAGCTGCATCCCTGGGCGTGGGCCAATGAACGTGTGCACATATGCACCCACGTGCCGGTTTGAAAGTTATTGTCCAAGAGGTAGATCTGCAAAAGATATGCGCGTACTTTTGTTCGCGCAGCAGGCGCGAAGAAAAGTACGCTGGATTTTATAAGATACGCGCGTAGCCGCGCGTATCTTATAAAATCCGGGGTCGGCGCGCACAAGGCTGTGCAAAATCGGAAGCCTGCGCGCGCCGAGCCGCACAGCCTGCCTCCGTTCCCTCCGCCCTCCCCCCACCTTCCCCTACCTAACCCACCCCCCCGGCCCTATCTAAAACCCCCCCTTAACTTTGCGCGCGTCAGCCGGCAGCCCCGCTCCGTCCTCCGGTCCCGGGGGCTGGTCCGGAGGCCTCGACCATGCCCCCGGGCCGGCGCCACGCCCCCGGGCCCGCCCCCGAAACGCCGCATCGTTTCGGGAATGCCCCCGGACACGCCCCCTCCCGCCCCTTTTCGAAAGCCCCGGGACTTGCGCGCGTCCCGGGGCTTTACGCACACCGGCGGCCTATGCAAAATAGGCACGCCAGCGCGCGCAGGCCTTTTAAAATCCACCCCTAAATGCACAAATCAACTGTATGCACGAGTAGATTTTTAATAGCATAAAAATATGTACATAAATTTGACCACATTAATAAAAAAAAGAATTCTGAGAGTGTTATAAATTTATACATTTAATTACATTTTTACAAGTTATTCATGTAAACATGATGCTATAATTTTATACTCTGTTTGCAATGGATAAAATTACATATATATTTAGCTGCATAACAACCTAGTATTCAACCCCAATTTATACAGGTATCTTGTATTGAAAAATAGAGTTGTTTTGTGTATGTTTGACTAGCAGTTAAGTGTATTACTGAAAATTTAACCCATATTAATAGAGAAGCATTCAAACCACAAACTATGAACAAACAAAATGTATCAATTTACCTGAAGATGCATCACCATCTAATAAGTTGTCATCCTCAGAGGTATGGAAGTCCATGATAACACCAGAACCATCTAGAAGCTCTTCATCACTACTTGCACTAGTGATGCTGTTGTAACTATTTCGGTAGTAACCTCTTTGAAATAGCTGTTCAGACTCCATTTAGCTCCTTGATTACCTATGTCTATGAGAAAAATGAGAATGCACCTAAGAAACAGTTCTGCAAACTTGCTAATTGCTCTTTAATGCAGATTATAGATTTGCTTTATTTTCAGCCAAATCTACAATGCTTTTCAAAACATTTTCAAGGGACGGAACATCCAGAACATGATTTGATGATCTCTGAATGAATGCACAATGTTATCATTTGTTGCTGGAGATTTTAAAATAGATATTGTTTTCAAAACTACAAACACTATATTTTAGCAGGTAGTTGTAAAACACTCTAATAATACTGTGATAGTTGGGGATTAGCTACTCATGTCACAAGAACAAAAAATTTGCCATGCTGGGCCAGACCATGTGTCCATCGAGCCCATCATCCAGTGTTCAACAGTGGCTAATCCAGATCAGTAGGAAGAAAACAGATCACAAAAAGAAGATATAGTTTTTTCACCTTGATTTTAATGGCTGACTAATTTTAGTCCTGCTGTTGGTCATTCACTAATGTACATTAGTCACCTAGAATGCAGAGCCTCAGGTTTTTTTCATTACTTTTTTTTTTTGGCGGGTGTGGGTATGTGTATGTCTGTGTTTGACTCAAAGCCTTCAGTCCCTTTAAGCGAGGTCAGTCCCACAAAACCCGGGACCCCTATCACGCACCAGTTCAGATGTCAACTTCAGGGCTTAGTCGCATCTGTAGCACAGCCAGTACCCCCCCAGAACGGGAAGAGGAAGAGGAGCAGGCAGCCTCTCCTCAGCTATGTATACCTTACATTGCCTACACTTTATTGGCCTAATTGACTCTGCTCCAAAAATAGCATTTATGGCTGTGACCATAAAGTTCAATTTTGGTCTCTTCACTCCAAATTATTTTGTTCCAGATGTTTTGAGGCTTCTCTAGGTGCTGTTTGGCGTATATTAAGCGGACTGTTTTGTGGCGTTGGTGCAGCCCATGTTTGTTCAAGTATCTCCTTATTGTGCATGCTGAAACACTCACACCACTTTGTGTCAGAGAAGCCTGTATTTCAGTAGAAGTTGCTTGCAGGTTTTTCTTTGCATCCCGACAAAATTTTCCTGGCAGTTGTTTCTGAAATCTTTCTTGGTCTACTTGACCATGGCTTGGTATTAACAGAACCCATAATTTTCTACTTCTTGATCAGAGTTTGAACAGTAATAATTAGCATTTTCAAATCTTTGGATATCTTTTTATATCCTTTTCCTGATTTGTAAAGCTGAATTACTTTTGCTAGCAGATTCTTTGATAGTTCTTTTGCTTTCCCCATGGTTCAAAAACCACCAAAATTGGTGCAGCCATGGATGAAATGCACAAGGATTTCTCAAGAACTAAGAAACTCATTGACTATATACAGACACTAATTAGAATCAAACAAGGCACAGGTGTGGATATCTACACTTCATTGCCATCTCAACCTGTGTGTGTCAACTTGAGTGCATATTATCAGCCCAGACATTCAAGGGCAAGCAAACTTTTGAACAAGACCATTTTATTATTTTCTTTATTGCTATGGTTTGTTATTTGATTGTGCTATACTGTGATGCTGCGCAAAATCGGCAACCTGCGCGCGCCGAGCCGCGCAGCCTGCCTCCGTTCCCTCCGCCCTCCCCCCACCTTCCCCTCCCTAACCCACCCCCCCCCCCGGCCCTATCTAAACCCCCCCTTACCTTTGTCGGCAAAGTTACGCCTGCTTTTAGCAGGCGTAACTTTGCGCGCGCTGGCCGGCAGCCCCGCTCCGTCCTCCGGTCCCGGGGGCTGGTCCAGAGGCCTCGACCACGCCCCCGGGCCTGCCCCACGCCCCCCGGGCCTGCCCCTGAAACGCCATGGCACGCCCCCGAAACGCCTCGTCGTTTCAGGAACGCCCCCGGACACGCCTCCTCCCGCCCCTTTTCGAAAGCCTCGGGACTTACGCGCATCCCGGGGCTTTACGCGCGCCGGCAGCCTATGCAAAATAGGTGCGCCGGCGCGCGCAGGCCTTTTAAAATCCGCCCCTAAGAGTTTAGCTCAGGCATGGATGCTGTTTAAAAATACCATTTTGAAAGCCCAGACCAAATGTATTCCATGCATTAGAAAAGGTGGATAGAAGGCTAATTGACTACCAACATGGTTAAAAGGTGAGATGAGAGAGAGGCTATATCTGAAAGAACATCTTTCAAGAAATGGAAAAGGGTTCTCTGAATAAAGAAATCAAGAAACAGCATAAGCACTGGCAAGTCAGATGCAAAGCACTGATAAGTAAGGCAAAGAAAGAATTCAGAAAGAAGCAATGAGTTTTATTATAAATTTTTGCCTTAGAAGCTAAAACTCATAATAAAAACGTTTTCAGGTACATTCAAATTAAAAAGCCTGCAAGGGAGTGAGTTGGACTTTGTTCCTTCTAAGTTGTGTGCACACAGCAAATATAGTGCACACAAGAAATACAGATATTATTTGCAGTTTATTGGCTAGGAGCACACAAATTTGAACTCAGTTTATAAAAGTTGCACAAAAGGGGGAGAGAGGAAACAGTACAAGAGAGTTGGTTGGTTATTACCTGAAGAATTTCATCTAATGTTTCCTTGACTTTGATGGACTGTGTCTCTCCTCATTGCCCGGGGTAAGGGCGTCACCCTAGCCCCAACGGAGGGAGTGCCGCGCCGTTGATGACATCAGGGGCCAGAAGGCCTTAAAAGAAACGCCCCCTGTGGCGCGTAGTCGACGCCGGCGCGCTGCCGAAGCCGCATGCACGGCTTTGCAGCATTTGATTTATTGGAATACACTCCTAAGTACGAAGAACTATATATAAAAATGAGTAAAAGAATTTCTTTATCTCTTTTGGAACGTTTCCATACTCCCCCCACCAGGAGATAAATTTAACTCTCTATTCAGAGGTAACATAAAGAAGGTGGTATAGATCTGTTATTTATCTAAGTGGTTTAGTAAAAAATTAAAACTATGCCTCATACAAAAAGAAAGGCCAGGATTCGGGAGGCAATGACGTCGTCTCCCCTTCCTGTATCAACACAGCCTCAGATCGAATCCTTCTTTATGACTTCAACCACTACGACGCCGGTGGATAGTGCTGCAAGGGATACCACCTCTGAGCGAGAGGTAACACCGAGGGCTGAGGTCATCTCTTTGAGCCCCGGCGCTCCTTGTACTCCATCTCCACCATCTATGAACATACTTAATACAACGGATCCTATTCTTTTGGAAGAGGACTCTAGCAATATTGTATTTAATGATAAGGAAAAGGAGGACCTAGCTGTGGGGGGGAATGGGGATCATAAGTCTGAGTTAGAAGTAATAATTCCACCAATGTCTTCAATTTCATTAGAAACCTTGTGGACAGCTATTAAATCATTAGAATTGGCAATTATAAAATTGACTCAGTTAACATCTAATTATCAACAAAAAGTAATGGATTTGGAAAATGTAACTTCTACTTGTAAAAATAAAGTAAATATAATTGAAGAACGATTAGATAAAGTGGAATCTTTACAAAAGAATTTTATTAAAACTGATTTTACTAATGTAAAGAAATTAGAATTTATTGAAAATACATTAAAATATCCCAACTTAAGGGTCTTAAATTTTCCTATCCAGAAACCGATAACAACTAAAGATATGTTTGTGGAATACTTGCAAACTATATTAAAGATGCCTAAGCAGGCCATACCTGCTTTTGGAAAAATTTATTATTTGCCAGTAAGAGCGAAAACTGAGAACCAAATAGAAAATCAGCAAGTTGAGGATATAATGAATTTGACAGGGGGTATTAGAAGCTTCCATAAGTACAGAGATTAAATTAAGAACTACTCTTTTTGTACCATTCTTGTTTCAGTCTGAAAGGGATACAGCTTTAAGAATGTTCTTGAGACAACGTGAGGAAAAGTTTTATGGCCAACAGGTATGGATCTACCCAGACCTGGCCAGAACTACACAAATGAGAAGAAGGGAATTCTTAGGATTAAAATCTGAAGTTCTTGCTAGGGGTGCTAGGTATATGTTAAGATTTCCGTGCAGATGTGCGATAATATATAAAGAGCATAAATATGTATTTCTGGAAGTTTCTTGTCTTCAGACTTTTCTTGATTCCCACCCCATAGACACAGCTATTGGATAGGAGCACATTGAAATAGTGGTTAATTATCTCTGATTATAAGAGTGGGGGAACTATAAATCCCCTTAGTTACCTTGTTAATGGTAGTTTTCTTGTAATTCGCTCAGTATATAGATATCTCCTGGATTTCTTAAAGAAGTTGTTATGTTATGAGTAAAGTCAATAGTGGACCCTTGGGCCGGCTGAGGTGGACAGCGTCCACAGGAGTTAATAAGCCGGGAGGCGGCACTCAGCTGGAGCGGACTGGTGGCGTCTTCACCCTGGAAACCCGAGACCCCCCCAGGAGGAGCCCGTAGGGGTCCGAGTCGCTGGGACTTAGGAGAATCGTGAAAGAGTCAAAGGTTCGAGGCTGGCAGAAGACAAAGGAGAATCGTGAAGAAGACCAAGGTTCGTGGCTGGCTGAAGACAAAGGAGAATCGTGAAGAAGACCAAGGTTCGTGGCTGGCTGAAGACAAAGGAGAATCGTGAAGAAGACCAAGGTTCGTGGCTGGCTGAAGACAAAGGAGAATCGTGAAGAAGACCAAGGTTCGTGGCTGGCTGAAGACAAAGGAGAATCAGGAACCGGAGCTGGAGTCAGGATATGTAGACAGCAAGTGGAGCCCAGAGCTGGAGCCAAGGCACAGCAGGACCAAACAGAACCTGACCTGGAAGCAAGGCACGGCTGGGACAAGCTGGAACCGGAGCTGGAAGCAAGGCACGGCTGGAACAAGCTGGAACCGGAGCTGGAAGCAAGGCACGGCTGGAACAAGCAGGAACCAGAGCTGGAAGCAAGGCACGGCTGGAACAAGCAGGAACCAGAGCTGGAAGCAAGGCACGGCTGGAACAAGCAGGAACCAAGGCTGAAAGCAACACTGGGAAGCAACTAAGCACTCAGGAGAGCGACCTCGTTGCAAAGGCAAAGCAAGGAAGTCAGACGATGGTTTAAATAGCCAGCCAGCGTCTGACGTCAGGAACAGGGCGGTTCAGCACTTCCGGGTGCTGGACCTTTAAGAGCCCCCTGCTCACGCGCGCGCGTTGCCTGGCAGTGGGAGGAGTCAGAATCGTCCTTCGGCAGCGTCTCCACATGGAGAGAGACGCTGCCATGCGGCCCTGCAGGCCCCAGGAGCAACGGATTGCAGCGAGACCGGGGGAGGCAGGAGAAAGGTAAGGACCCGGTCGCTAGCCTAGCGACCGGGACTGCAACAGTACCCCCCCCTTTACGCCCCCTCTTCAGAGGGCTTGGCCTGTCAGGATGGTCCAGATGATATTGCTGCAGAAGAGTCTTGTCCAAGATGTTGCGGGCAGGCTCCCACGTATTGTCTTCGTCTCCACAACCTTCCCAGGCTAGCAAATATTCCCAACGTCTGTTGGCGAAGCGAGCATCCAGGACCTCTCGTACCTGAAACGTAGGATCCTCATCCGTAGTGATGGAAGCGTCCTCAAGAGGCCTGGGGTGGAATCTGGAAAGAATCACTGGTTTTAAGAGGGAGACGTGAAAGACATCATGAATGCGTAAAGTGGTTGGGAGTCGTAGACGGTAAGAGACCAGCCCTACCCTCTCTGCAACGCGGAAAGGACCACAGAACTTGGGTGAGAGCTTCTTGGAAGGTTGCCTCAGATGAATGTTCTTTGTACTAAGCCACACTCGATCGCCTGGGAAAAAAGCGAATGCCGGTTTTCGGTGTCGATCATAGTAGCGTTTAGAAGTGCGTGCGACTTTCTGAAGTCGGTGTTGAGTAGAGGACCAAAGTTTACTCAATTGGTCCGCGGTCAATTGAGCAGCTGGTGAGGAGGTTGGTACTGGTAGAGGTAACGGTGGTTTGAGCTGTTTACCGTACACAATTTGAAAAGGGGATTTCCCCGTCGCCGTATGTATTTGATTATTATAGGCGAATTCTGCCCAAGGCAAAAGCTCCACCCAATTATCTTGTTTGTGGTTAATGAACGCTCGTAGGAACAACTTTAATGAACGATTCATGCGTTCGGTTTGCCCATTACTTTGCGGGTGGAAAGCGGAGGAGAAACTCAGCTGGATCTTAAATTTTTTGCATAAGGCTTTCCAATACCTGGCTGTGAATTGAGGGCCTCTGTCAGATACAATGTCCTGAGGCAGACCATGAATACGGAATACATGGTGTGTGAACAGAGAAGCCAGTTCAGTGGCGGAAGGTAATTTGGGCAAAGGCACAAAGTGAGCCATTTTAGAGAAGCGGTCCACCGTGACCCATACCACAGTCTTGCCTTGCGAAGGCGGGAGTTCCACCATAAAATCAGTAGCAATATGTGTCCAGGGTTCCGTGGGTATAGGTAACGGTTGTAGAAACCCTCTCGGAGGGCCATTAAGCGGTTTCTGCAGGGCGCAAGTGGGGCAAGAATTCACGTAAAGGGAAACATCACGTCGAAGACCAGGCCACCAATAGAAACGATTTATAAGATCCAATGTTCTTAGTCTACCAGCATGTCCCCCGGTCAAGGAGTCATGGCCCCAAGACAAGACTTTCCTCCGAAGCCTCTTAGGAACGGTAGTCTTATTTGAGGAAGCAATGGAAGTGGTAGTTATTTGAACACAGGCAGGATCCAGGATGGTTCGTGGAGAGTCGTCCTCTTCTTCCGGCTGATAGGTACGAGATAGAGCATCGGCTCGAACGTTCTTCTCAGCTGGTCGAAACTTGAGGATGAAATTGAAACGACTGAAGAAGAGTGACCATCTTGCTTGCCGCGAGTTTAGTCGTTGAGCTTGGGCCAAGTACAATAAATTTTTGTGATCAGTGTACACTGTCACCGGATGATTAGCCCCCTCCAGCCATTGCCTCCACTCCTCGAAGGCCAACTTGATGGCTAAGAGTTCTTTGTCTCCGATGCCATAGTTACATTCAGCAGGCGAAAACTTTTTAGAGAAGTAAGAACATGGCATCAATTTGCCCGAAGTATCGTGTTGACTGAGCACCGCTCCAACAGCCAGATTCGAGGCATCGACCTCCAGGATGAAGGGTCGTTGTGGATCTGGGTGTCGTAGGCAGGAAGCGTCTAGGAATGCTTGTTTTAAGTCTTCAAAGGCAGCCGAGGCGGTAGTGGACCAATCGTGAGCGTTAACCCCTTTGCGAGTAAGCGCCGTGAGAGGAGCTACCTTCTGGGAGTAATGTGGTATAAAATGCCTGTAAAAATTGGCGAATCCAAGGAATCGCTGTAGCGCCTTCAGGCCAGACGGGCGAGGCCATTTGACAATGGCCGCCACCTTCTCTGGGTCCATCTGGAAACCGGACGAGGAAACAATATATCCCAAGAACGGAAGCGACTCGCGCTCAAACTGACATTTTTCAAATTTAGCGTATAGATGATTGTCTCTTAGAGCCTGTAAGACCTGTTTGACGTGTTGGCGATGGGAGGAGAGATCTTGGGAATAGATCAGAACGTCATCAAGGTACACTATGACGAAAGAATGAAGCATCTCTCGGAGTACCTCATTCATCAGATTCTGGAAGACAGCAGGGGCATTACATAAGCCGAAAGGCATTACTAAGTATTCGTAATGTCCATCTCGCGTGTTGAACGCTGTCTTCCACTCGTCACCGGGACGAATACGAACCAAATTGTATGCTCCACGTAAATCCAATTTTGTAAAGATCTTGGCCCCCTGAAGTCTATCGAGCAGTTCTGGGATCAGAGGCAAGGGATAGCGATCTTTCTTAGTGATGGAGTTCAGACCTCGATAGTCTATGCACGGCCGGAGGGAGCCATCTTTTTTGGACACAAAAAAGAATCCTGCTCCTGCAGGAGAGTGCGAAGGGCGAATGAACCCTTTGGCAAGATTCTCCGTAATGTAGTCTGACATTGCATGGGTTTCTGGCAGAGAAAGAGGGTATACCCTACCCCGCGGGGGAGTGGAACCAGGTAGTAAATCAATGGCACAGTCGAAGGGCCGATGGCATGGAAGCAGTTCAGCTTTTTGTTTGGAGAACACGTCAGCGTAATCCTGGTACGGCAAAGGAAGGTCCAGGGCAGAGTGAGAGAGTAATATCTCCGGTCTAGGAACGGGATCCAGGCAATTCTGGAAACAGGAAGGACTCCATTGCGCAATTTGGAGAGAGTCCCAATGGATCACCGGAGCATGTTGTTGCAACCAAGGGAGTCCCAGGACCACAGGGTGCACCGATTTATCCAGTAGCAAAAAGGAGATTGTCTCAGTGTGAAGCACTCCCGTCCGTAAAGTGAGAGGCATCGTGGTTTCAGAAATGGATCCAGGTAGAGGGGTTCCCCGGATAGAGGTAACCCGTAACGGAGGTATCCGGCGCTTAGTAGGTAGTCCTAATTGGTGTACCAGTTCTCTCCAGATAAAGTTCCCTCCGGCTCCGGAATCAATGAAAGCTAGAGTCTGCAAGGAGCCACCTGGATATTCCAGCGTTATAGGAACTGTACATTGAGGAGTAGCATTAACATAGCCTAGGGGAACCTCCTCATCTCTCCCTAGACTCGAGCATTTCCCGGTCTCGCAGGACATTGACCCAGGAAATGACCCTTAGTGCCGCAGTATAAGCACAGGCCCAGAGTGCGGCGTCGTGTCTTCTCCTCCTCGGTTAGCGGTGCCCGTCCAAGCTGCATAAGTTCCTCTGAGGAGCTGTGGGAGGCTGATGGTGTCTTGTGAGGTACAGTCAGAGACCTGGAGAAGGAGGGTGCCAATGAGACAGGCCGACGAGGAACTCGACCCTCCTTAGCTCGTTGCTGCAATCGCCGGTCAATCCTCCCGGCCAAGTCTATCACCCCGTTCAGAGTGAGGGGCAGGTCGCGAGCCATCAGCTCGTCTTTGATACGACCTGCAAGACCTTCCAGGAAAATACCCCGCAAACAGTCATCCTGCCAGCCGAGTTCCATCGCCAGAGTACGAAATTCAATAGCGTACTCCGCCAGAGAGCGGGATCCTTGTCGTAGCTGTAGAATTTCAGTGGTAGCAGTGGTAGCACGAGCTGGCTCATCAAAAGTCTGTTTGAAGTGAGTCACGAAATCCTGCAAGTTGTGCAGCATGGCGTCCTGTTTCTCCCACATGGGAGAGGCCCATAGCATAGCCCTCCCATCGAGCAGAGACAAAATATATGCTACCTTGACGGCATCAGACGGGAACTGCCCTGGTAGCAACGTGAAGCGGATGAAGCACTGATTCAAAAACGCCCTGCACGATCTGGCATCCCCGGAGTATCGAGTAGGCGCTGGAAGCTGAGTCTGTGCGGGAGCTTGAACCGCCAGTGGAGGCGGGGGTGGTGCCAGCGGTGGAGGATTGGCGTCCAAGCGACTGGCTAGGCGATCCACCGTAGCAGCCAAGACTTCCAGACATTGCTGTTGCTGCTGGATTCTTTGGGCCATGCCAGGGATGGCCTGCATAGGAGCGGAGTCCGCCGAGTCCATGGCCTTTGCAAACTGTTATGTTATGAGTAAAGTCAATAGTGGACCCTTGGGCCGGCTGAGGTGGACAGCGTCCACAGGAGTTAATAAGCCGGGAGGCGGCACTCAGCTGGAGCGGACTGGTGGCGTCTTCACCCTGGAAACCCGAGACCCCCCCAGGAGGAGCCCGTAGGGGTCCGAGTCGCTGGGACTTAGGAGAATCGTGAAAGAGTCCAAGGTTCGAGGCTGGCAGAAGACAAAGGAGAATCGTGAAGAAGACCAAGGTTCGTGGCTGGCTGAAGACAAAGGAGAATCGTGAAGAAGACCAAGGTTCGTGGCTGGCTGAAGACAAAGGAGAATCGTGAAGAAGACCAAGGTTCGTGGCTGGCTGAAGACAAAGGAGAATCGTGAAGAAGACCAAGGTTCGTGGCTGGCTGAAGACAAAGGAGAATCAGGAACCGGAGCTGGAGTCAGGATATGTAGACAGCAAGTGGAGCCCAGAGCTGGAGCCAAGGCACAGCAGGACCAAACAGAACCTGACCTGGAAGCAAGGCACGGCTGGGACAAGCTGGAACCGGAGCTGGAAGCAAGGCACGGCTGGAACAAGCTGGAACCGGAGCTGGAAGCAAGGCACGGCTGGAACAAGCAGGAACCAGAGCTGGAAGCAAGGCACGGCTGGAACAAGCAGGAACCAGAGCTGGAAGCAAGGCACGGCTGGAACAAGCAGGAACCAGAGCTGGAAGCAAGGCACGGCTGGAACAAGCAGGAACCAAGGCTGAAAGCAACACTGGGAAGCAACTAAGCACTCAGGAGAGCGACCTCGTTGCAAAGGCAAAGCAAGGAAGTCAGACGATGGTTTAAATAGCCAGCCAGCGTCTGACGTCAGGAACAGGGCGGTTCAGCACTTCCGGGTGCTGGACCTTTAAGAGCCCCCTGCTCACGCGCGCGCGTTGCCTGGCAGTGGGAGGAGTCAGAATCGTCCTTCGGCAGCGTCTCCACGTGGAGAGAGACGCTGCCATGCGGCCCTGCAGGCCCCAGGAGCAACGGATTGCAGCGAGACCGGGGGAGGCAGGAGAAAGGTAAGGACCCGGTCGCTAGCCTAGCGACCGGGACTGCAACAGAAGTTACAGATATTGATAAACAAATATGTGGAATATGAAATTCTTATTTGAATATTTTCCAGTTTTGTATGTTTCAATTCTGTATGTATCATAATGCTTGTTGTTATAAATTGTAAAAATTCATTAAAAAAAAAAAAAGTTGCACAAAAGAAAATTTTTGCACATATAGCCTGTCAAAAATTAGAGGGAATTAGTGGCTAGAGAAATAGTGTACTACTTGCTTGCTTGGTTCAATAGTTATCTTTCTGATCATTTTCAATCGATTTATTTCAATCATCAATTCTCCTTGCCTCAATTGTTAAAAGCAGGGGTGCCGCAAGGCTCTGCCTTATCGGCCATGCTATTTAGTTTATATCTGGCCCCTATTGCAAAATTGCTGGCCATCATTACTGATGGTTTTAAAATTTATGCTGACAATATTCAGTTTTACATTAAAGTCCAAAATTCTTGGCAGGAAACTGTGGATACTATGCATTTCTGTATTGACACTATCAAACGTTGGCTTAAACAAAACAAACTTATGCTGAACACCAATAAGACTAATATTTTGCTGATCCATCTGCCTCATTCTATATCTCTTCATGATTCAATTGTTATTGATAATATTTCATTTCCTTTGAACAAACCCATTATGAGTCTGTGTGTGTTACTTGATTCTACACTATTTAAGCCTCATATTAGATCTCTGATTAAAAGTGGATTTTTTTAAACTTCGGCTTATTGCAGGTCTAAGGCATCTGTTGTACCATCATGATTTTCTTAAATGATTCGAGCAATCATTTTTCTACAT
Source organism: Rhinatrema bivittatum (assembly GCF_901001135.1). Lineage (NCBI taxonomy): Eukaryota > Metazoa > Chordata > Amphibia > Gymnophiona > Rhinatrematidae > Rhinatrema > Rhinatrema bivittatum. The sequence goes on along the minus strand of NC_042615.1, from coordinate 88,317,920 downwards.
ATAGATTATTGTAATGATTTGTATATTGGACTTCCTAAAGATACATTACATTCGATACAATTATTGCTTAATTCAGCTGCACGTCTTGTGTCACATTCAAAACGTTGTGATTATATTTCCCCCATTTTGTGTAGACTTAATTGGTTACCGGTAACTGAGCATATTCTGTTTAAAATCGCTATGATTGTTTTCAAGTTATTGACTTCGGATTCGTCCTTCTGGTTAAATGCTCTTTTGCGCATCTATAAACCTGTAAGATGCCTAAGATCTTCTCAGCTCAATCTCTTAGAAATTCCTTCGGTCCAACAAGCTCATTTGTTTTGTACCAGAGAGACCTCTTTTTCCATCGCCGCACCAGCTCCTTTTGAACTCAGATCCTTAGATGATGTAAAAAAGAAAGTAAACAACTATTGAAAGAGTATTTGCTCCGCCTTGCTTATAATGTATGTTAGAGTGTTCTAGCAAGAAAAGTCTTTATCAGGTGCGAGGTATATGTCATATAATTGAGAGTCAATAATTATTGATTTCACTGGATAGTATTGGTTATTCTGGTTTCTGTGAAACTAATGATTTTTTTGTATGTTATGTACATGTTAAATTATATGGTTTTATGTTGAATATCACCTAGGCCTGCTTGTGTTAGGCGATTAAAACATTTTAATAAATGAAAACAATGAAAAATGAAATTCTCTTTCTTTAAGAACATGTTATTGTTTTTCATGTCTATGATAGGCCTGATTCTCATGCTTTTCTTGTTAACCAGAAATAGTTGGTCTAAAATCAGTTTTCCTTCCAGCAGTATAATATGTTTGATAGCTTGAACTTGCAAGAGGTTGGAATTTTCAAATCTTATTAGGATAGGAGGCAGAGAGGGTCTGACTGAGGCAATTTGAAGGATAGCACAAAAGTAACAAAAATATAACCGTCCTTGATGTTTGAGACTACAGGCAGCCAATGGTTTACAAAAAGATCTATGCCTTGCCTGGAAAGTTGACCATCTCCTCTGGATCTAATTAATAACTCAATCCTGTTTTATTCTGGATGACCTTACAAGACTTTGAGCATTTCTGATTGACCTGGAGACCTTTACACCTATGTTCTGAGATAGGAGGATCCTTGGAAGTGTCTTCTATGAGAAAAGGGCTGCTTCCACTGGGATCTACCCTAGAACTTCTGAGAAACAAAAGGCAGATCATAAGAAGTGAAACAGAAATAGTTTGGAGAACAATTTAATGAAATCTGTTGAGGTCCACAGCCTCTTTTAGCTTCTCCAAAATGAGTATTGCCCAAGTATACATCTACAAGTCAAGTCTCCCCTAAAGATTAATCACATTGTCATGCTACTTGTTATGCTAAATTGGTCATGGCAGCCTGCCGCTACTGACTTCACTTACACCTAACATGCTGCCACTGCTCTCCCTAGCAGCAGGGATGTTTTTGGGATGCCGTCATGCCAGTAGGACCTTCTTAGGCATGCACAACTTATTAAATGTTCCTTGGCCAGAATCCAGGTTTCCAGCATTGGCTGATGATGTCCAGATACTGGGTATATAAGGCCCAGCTGTATACTGGAACTTGCCTTAGCAAAGGGGCTCCTGCCTAGCAGTGCATATTGTCTCCCAGTCCAGATTCGCCTTCCGGTTCTGCCTCATCCAGCCTTGCCTTCTAGCTCTGCCTCTCCAGCCTTGTCTTCATCCAAGCCTTGCCTCACCCTACCTTGTCTTGTTCCTGTTTATGCCTTGTCCTTGTTCTCCGAGTCCTGTCCTACCCTGACTTGTCCTTGTCCCGTCTTACTCCTCCGTGTCTTGTCTATCTTGGCCTGATTCTCCAGTTTTGACCTCAGCTTCAGATTTTAACCTTCCTCTTGCTTGCCGCCTGATCCTGACCTTAGCCTTGAACCTTGACAAAAGCCTATCTGCTGCCAGCCCTGATTTGCCAGCTGAAGAATGCCAAGGGCTCAACCTGTGGGGGAGGAAGCTTATACAGGTGAAGCTCCAGCCTGGCCCACTTCAAGGTGGGTTCTCCAGCTGCCGGTGTAGGCCTCGTGGTGTTGCCCATGAGGCAGCGTCAACTATGCTGCAGCACTAAGGGCTCACGCTCACACCATTCCTCACAGGTTGCTGAGGCTATGAGCTTGGCAAATACGTTAGCAGTTCAGGCCTTTGCCAGATTGGTCTCCAAGTACAGGAGCAAAAAGGCCAACTGAATTCCCTAGCTAATCTCCTGCAATTGACTAATCCTTGGTATAATCATGAAATTAGACAAGCAAAAAGAGAACTCAGAAAAAGGGAAAAAATCTGGAGGAAACAAAAAAATACAGAGACTAGCAGCATACAGATCCTACTTGACTTACTATAAATGTCTAATTAACAATTCAAAAAAGGAATTTTACTCCAAAAAAAATTCAAAAATGTAATCATAACCCAAAAGTATTATTTTCTATCATAAAAAAAACTTAACAAAAGACATCAACCATAACCAATCACAATTATCGAAGGATAAATTTAACAAAGTTGCACTCTTCTTCAAGGAAAAAATTACTCAGATCACGTGATGCGGTGGGCTTGATAGGGTGCGTGCAAATCGAGCTCTGTCCCCCCTCCACCTTGTTCATCATTTGAGAAGCAGGTCAACGTCTTTTTATTGCTGCAAATAGGCTCCCCGGTGGTCGGTGGCATACCTACGTTATTCTGGACTGAAAAATGGGAAAAACCCCAGAAACATATAGCATCAAGAATCATCCGTAAAGAGAGGGAGAAACCGCGGGGAACAGATCCCAAAATGGCCACCACGCCTAACACAGCCCCGTCTTCACCGGATGACTCCCTGGAAGAGAAGATTTCCCAGGCAGTTGTTAATGCTTTGGATATGCGACTTCATCAAATATCTGAGCAAATCGCGGAGGTCTGGTCTGCCCTGGGAGATTTAGACAACAGAATCGAACAGGCTGAAGGTCGTGTGGCGCTAATAGAGGACGACATGGGCGCGCTGGAAAGGAAAATGGAGGCCCTTGAGAAAGCAGCTGCGGCTTGTTACAAGAAAATAGACAATTTGGAAAATCGTAGCCAATGAAACAACTTGAGATTTGTGGGTCTAGCAGAATCCTTGGTGGACCAGGAGTTACCCAGCATACTGGGAACATGGCTTAAAGCAAATATTCCTTCCCTGGCGAGCGCAAATGGGGGCCTGATCGAATGTGCCCACCGCATAGGCCGGAGAGCTGAGGACACAGTCTCGCCATGGCCACGAGTGGTAATAGCTCGTCTATTGAACTATGCTGATAAAATGCTAATCCTGCAATTTTACCGG